>NC_057797.1:420679834-420981755 GCF_018294505.1 Triticum aestivum
CCTTTCTTCATGGTATATGGCGTTGAAGCTGTGCTTTCGAGTGATTTGCTGCACAATGCCCCTCGAGTGGAACTCTTCTCAGAAGCTGAAGCAGAGCAGGCACGCCAGGACACTATTGATCTCCTAGAGGAGGAATGAGAGATGGCTCTGATCCGGTCGATCATTTATCAACAAGACCTGCGTAGATTCCATGCCCGAAATGTTAGAGGTCGAGCATTTCAGGAAGGAGACCTTGTGCTCCGAGTGCACCAGAAATGATCTCACAAGCTCGCTCCAGCCTGGGAAGGGCCCTTCATCATCACCAAGGTGCTCCACAATGGGGCGTATCACCTTTACAACGTAGCCAAGAAAGAAGACGATCCACGCTCGTGGAACGCGGATCTGCTTTGCCACTTTTATACTTAAACACTCGGATCGTCAAGTTGTAATAAGAGTCTTTCAGATTGTTTATCAAAGACATGATTTTTGCAGTATATCAATGATTGTTTCAGCATAACCTTGTGTGTTCAAATCCCCCAGTGGGTAGCTTAGCTGTGAACCCGGTTCACCTAAGTTTCAAAAAAACACTCCGAGTGAAGAGCAACCCTCTCACTCGGGGGCTTAAATGCGATCCCTTACTCGCCTAAGTTTCAAAAAACACTTTGAGTGAAGAGCAACCCTCTCACTCAACGGCTTAGCTGCGATCCCGTACGCGCCTAAGTTTCAAAAAACACTCTGAGTGAAGAGCAACCCTCTCACTCGGTGGCTTAGCTGCGATCCCGTGCTCGCCTAAGTTTCAAAAAACACTCTTAGTGAAGAGCGACCCTCTAACTCGGGGGCTTAGCTACGATCCCGTACTCGCCTAAGTTTCAAAAAAACACTTCGAGTGAAGAGCAACCCTCTCACTCAGGGGCTTAGCAGCGATCTCGTACTCTCCTAAGTTTCAAAAAAAGGAGTGAAGAGCAACCCTCTCACTCCAGGGCTTAGCAGCGACCCTGATTCACCTAAGTTTCAAAGCATACTCCGAGCGAAGAGCAACCCTCTCACTCGAGGGCTTAGTTGCGATCCCGCACTCGCCTATGTTACAAAATATACTCCGAGCAGAGAGCAACCCTCTCACTCGGGGGGCTTAGCTGCGATCCTACACTCGCCTAAGTTACAAAACATACTCCGTGTGAAGAGAAACCCTAACGCTCGGAGGCTCGGCCATGCACTCTGAGATGCGCCACAAGTACAATGTATGGTTTCACCCTGAGCTACGCCACAAGTACAACATCTGGTTGCACTCTGAGCTGCGCCACAAGGACAGCATATGGTTTCAATCTGAGCCGCGCCACAAGTACAACATATGGTTGCACTTTGAGCTGCGCCACAAGTACAACGTCTATTCCAAGTGAAGAGCCATCCTCTCACTCAGAGATTCAACTGCAATTCTAAATTCGCCCGAGTCAAGAAATCTGAAGATAATAAACGCAAAACAACTACATTCAAAAGAAGCAACCAAGTTCAGATAAATCTGGCAAGGTTCGGAATCACCAGCAGAAGTACTCGAGCACCAAGCCTGAAAGAGTTTAACAATTATAGAATCACTCGGCATTCTGAGGCAAATAAAATCAAGTTATCAAGTTTTTCACTCGGCAGGAGGAGGACTTGCTGGCTCGACAAAACTATCCAAGTCGATGCCATCTGTGATGCGAGTGGCTGCGTCGATGAAGGTCTCCATGAAAGATTGGAATTGATGCTTCTTAGTGTTGGCAACCTTAATAGCTGCCAGCATCTCTTCTTTGACTTCCTTGCAATGCACGCAGATGAGTGATAAAGCCACGTCAGCACCGCAACGGGTAGCTGACTTCTTCCACACCTGCACTCGCTTTGGGATGCTGTTGAGTCGAGTCATCAGTGACTCGAGATCATTCATGAGCACATCCTCTGGCCATAACTACTTGTCGATCCGAGACAGCGCAACCTTTAGTCGAGCGGTGTAATCCAAGACACTGGCAAGGCGAGATTCCAGTCGCAGCACGTTCATCGCAGCTTCATCCTTGACGGGGGAGTTGAAAGGATCCAGACTTGTCTCCATCCGCCCAGTTTCTTCCTTGAAGTTCTGATAGAATTTTGCACGCATAGAAAAGTAATGAATTGGCAGTTGCATGGTGAAGAAGTTTTTTGCAGTCAGTCGGATAAAGAGAAATACCTTCAAGCATGACGAACATCTTCTTGGCAAAACCTCCCAGATAAGTTTCTAGCTCGTCTCTCTTCCGATTGAGAACATCAACTTTGTCAGCCAAGGCCACCTTCTCATCCTTCAGCTACATGACTTATTTCTTCACTTCATCAACAGCAGTTTTCAGCTTGGCATTCTGATACGTCCATTTTGCATCATGCTGTTATATCGATATTTATTGCATTATGGGATGTTATTACACATTATGTCACAATACTTATGCCTATTCTCTCTTATTTTACAAGGTTTACATAAAGAGGGAGAATGCCGGCAGCTGGGATTCTGGGCTAGAAAAGGAGCAAATATTAGAGACCTATTCTGCACAGCTCCAAAAGTCCTGAAACTTCATGGAAGATGTTTTCAGAATATATAAAAAATACTCAGCGGAAGAAGTTCACCAGGGTGCCACACACTGCCCACGAGGGTGGGGGGGGCGCCCTATCCCCCTGGGCGCGCCCCCCTACCTCATGGGCCCCCTGGTGGCCCTCCGATGTCCATCTTCTGCTATATGAGGTCTTTCGATGAGAAAAAAATCATAAGCCATCTTCTCGGACAAAACTCAACCGCCACGAGGCGGAACCTTGGCGGGACCAATCTAGGGCTCTGGCGGAGCTGTTCTGCCGGGGAAACTTCCCTCCGGGAGGGGGAAATCATCGTCATCGTCATCACCAACGCTCCTCTCATCGGGAGAGGGAAATCTCCATCAACATCTTCATCAGCACCATCTCCTCTCAAAACCCTAGTTCATCTCTTGTATCCAATTCTTGTCTCGAAGTCCGGGATTGGTGCTAGTAGGCTGCTAGTAGTGTTAATTACTCCTTGTAGTTGATGCTAGTTGGTTTATTTGGTGGAAGATCATATGTTCAGATCCTATATGCATATTAATACCCCTCTGATTATGATCATGTTTATGCTTTGTGAGTAGTTACGTTTGTTCCTGAGGACATGGGAGAAGTCTTGCTATTAGTAGTCATGTGAATTTGGTATTCGTTCGATATTTTGATGAGATGTATGTTATCTCTCCTCTAGTGGTCTGATGTGAACGTCGACTACATGATACTTCACCATTATTTGGGCCTAGAGGAAGGCATTGGGAAGTAATAAGTAGATGATGGGTTGCTACAGTGATAGAAGCTTAAACCCTAGTTTATGCGTTGCTTCGTAAGGGGCTGATTTGGATCCATATGTTTCATGCTATGGTTAGGTTTACCTTAATACTTTTGTTGTAGTTGCGGATGCTTGCAATAGAGGTTAATCATAAGTGGGATGCTTGTCCAAGTAAGGACAGTACCCAAGCACCGGTCCACCCACATACGAAATTATCAAAGTACCGAACGCGAATCATATGAACATGATGAAAACTAGCTTGACGATATTCCCATGTGTCCTCGGGAGCGCTTTTCTCTATATAAGAGTTTGTCCAGGCTTTTCCTTTGCTACAAAAAGGATTGGGCCACCTTGCTACACTTTATTTACTTTTGTTACTTGTTGCTCGTTACAAATTATCCTATCACAAAACTATCTGTTACCACTTTTTTCAGTACTTGCAGAGAATACCTTGCTGGAAACCGCTTATCATTTCCTTCTGCTCCTCGTTGGGTTCGACACTCTTACTTATCGAAACGACTACGATAGATCCCCTATACTTGTGGGTCATCAAGACTCTTTTCTGGCGCCATTGCCGGGGAGTGAAGCGCCTTTGGTAGGTGGAATTTGGTAAGGAAAAATTCATATAGTGTGCTGAAATTTACTGTCACTTGTTACTATGGAAAGTAATCCTCTGAGGGGCTTGTTCTGGGTATCTTCACTCCGACTAGTAGAGCAAAGAGTTGCTCCTCAACCTACTGAACCTACTAAAAATGAAAATGTCCGCTTTGAAATTCCTTCGGGTATGATAGAAAAACTGCTAGCTAACCCTTTTGTAGGAGATGGAACAAAGCATCCTGATGAGCATCTAATATATGTGGATGAAGTTTGTGGATTATTTAAGCTTGCAGGTGTACCCAGAGATGTTGTTAATAAGAAGGTCTTCCCTTTATCTTTGAAGGGAGATGCATCGACATGGTATAGGCTATGTGATGATATGGGGTCATGGAACTACAAACGATTGGAATTGGAATTTCATCAGAAGTTTTATCCTATGCATCTTGTTCATCGTGATCGCAATTATATATATACAATTTTTGGCCTCGCGAAGGAGAAAGCATCTCTCAAGCTTGGGGGAGGCTTAAATCAATGTTATATTCATGCCCCAATCATGATTTCTCAAGAGAAATGATTATTCAAAATTTTATGCTCGGCTTTCTGGTAGCAATCGCACCATGCTTGATACTTCTTGTGCTGGCTCTTTTATGATGAAGACTATTGAATTCAAATGGGATTTATTGGAAAGAATTAAACGCAACTCTGAAGATTGGGACCTCGACAAAGGTAAGGAGTCAGGTATGACACCTAGGTTTGATTGTGTTAAATATTTTATGGATACCGATGTTTTCTGTAAATTTAGCACTAAATATGGACTTGACTCTGAGATAGTAGCTTCTTTCTGTGAATCTTTTGCTACTCATGTTGATCTCCCCAAGGAGAAGTGGTTTAAATACCATCCTCCCATAGAAGTAAAAGTAGTTGCACCTATTAAAGTTGAAGAAAAGACTATCACTTATAATGATCCTATTGTTCCTACTGCTTATGTTGAGAAACCACCTTTTCCTGTTAGGATAAAGGATCATGCTAAAGCTTCAACTATGGTTCACAAAAGCAATATTAAAACTTATGCACCTCCTGAGCAAACTAAAGTTGAACCTAATACTGCTATTGTTAAAGATCTCTTGTCTGGTAATATTGATGGGCATGTTATTTATTTCTGTGATGAAACTGCTAGAATTGCTAAACCTTGTGCTAAAGATAAACCTAGACCTGTGGTAGGCATGCCTGTTATTTCTGTTAAAATAGGAGATCATTGTTATCATGATTTATGTGATATGGGTTCCAGTGCTAGTGCAATACCTATTAGCCTATATAGAGAAATTATGCATGATATTGCACCTGTTGAGTTAGAAGATATTGATGTCACAATTAAACTTGCCAATAGAGATACTATTTCACCAATGGGAATTGTTAGAGATGTTGAACTCTTGTGTGGGAAAACTAAATATCCTGCTGATTTTCTTGTTCTTGGTTCCCCACAAGATAGCTTTTGTCCCATTATATTTGGTAGACCCTTCCTGAACACTGTTAATGCTAAGATAGATTGCAAAAAGGATGTTGTTACTATCGGTTTAGATGATATGTCTCATGAATTTAATTTCTCTAAATTTACTAGACAACACCGTGAAGAAGAATTACCTAGTAAGGATGAAATTATTGGTCTTGCTTCTATTGCCGTACCTCCTAGTGATCCTTTAGAACAATATTTGCTAGACCATGAAAGTGATATGTTTATGAATGAAAGAAGGGAAATAGATGAAGTATTCTTTAAACAGGAACCTATTCTGAAACATAATTTGCTTGTTGAAATCCTAGGGGATCCTCCTTCACCCAAGGGTGATCCCGTGTTTGAGCTTAAACCGTTGCCTGATACTCTTAAATATGCTTATCTTGATGAGAAAAAGATATATCTTGTTGTTATTAGTGCTAACCTTTCAGAGCATGAGGAAGAGAGATTATTGAAAACTTTGAAGAAGCACTGTGCTGCTATTGGGTATACTCTGATGATCTTAAGGGCATTAGTCCCACTCTATGTCAACATAAAATAAATTTGGAAGAAGATGCTAAACCAGTTTGTGATCATCAATGACGGCTGAATCCTAAAATGAAAGAAGTGGTAAGAAAGGAAATACTAAAGCTCCTTGAGGCAGGTATAATCTATCATGTTGCTGATAGGCAGTGGGCAAGTCTTGTCCATTATGTCCCTAAGAAGGGAGGTATTACTGTCGTTCCTAATGATAAAGATGAATTGATTCCTCAAAGAATTATTACAGGTTATAGGATGGTAATTGATTTCCGCAAATTAAATAAGGCTACTAAAAAGGATCATTACCCCTTACCTTTTATTGATCAAATGCTAGAAAGATTATCCAAACATACACATTTTTGCTTTCTAGATGGTTATTCCGGTTTCTCTCAAATACCCGTGTCAGCCAAAGATCAATCAAAGACTACTTTTACTTGCCCTTTTGGTACTTTTGCTTATAGACGTATGCCTTTTGGTTTATGTAATGCACCTGCTACCTTTCAAAGATGCATGATGGCTATATTCTCTGACTTTTGTGAAAAGATTCGTGAGGTTTTCATGGACGATTTCTCCGTGTATGGATCTTCTTTTTATGATTGCTTGAGCAACCTTGATCGATTTTTGCAGAGATGTGAAGAAACTAATCTTGTCTTGAATTGGGAAAAGTGCCACTTTATGGTTAATGAAGGTATTGTCTTGGGGCATAAAGTTTCCGAAAGACGTATTGAGGTTGATAAAGCCAAGGTTGATTCTATTGAGAAGATGCCATGCCCCAAGGACATCAAAGGTATAAGAAGTTTCCTTGGTCACGCCGGATTTTATAGGAGGTTCATTAAGGACTTCTCAAAAATTTATCGGCCTCTGACTAATTTATTACAAAAAGATATACCATTTGTCTTTTATGATGATTGTGTAGAAGCATTTGAAATACTTAAGAAAGCATTAACCTCTGCACCTATTGTTCAACCACCTGATTGGAATTTACCCTTTGAAATTATGTGTGATGCTAGTGATTATGTTGTAGGTGCTATTCTAGGGCAAAGAGTTGATAAGAAAGTAAATGTTAGTCAATATGCTAGTAAAACCCTAGACAATGCTCAAAGAAATTATGCTACTACTGAAAAAGAATTCTTAGCAGTTGTATTTGCTTGTGATAAGTTCAGACCTTATATTGTTGATTCTAAAGTAACTCTTCACACTGATCATGCTGCTATTAAATATCTTATGGAAAACAAAGATGCTAAACCTAGACTTATTAGATGGGTTCTCTTGCTACAAGAATTTGACTTACATATTGTTGATAGAAAGGGAGCTGAGAATCCCGTTGCAGACAACTTGTCTAGGTTAGAAAATGTGCTTGATGACCCACTTCCTATTGATGATAGCTTTCGTGATGAGCAATTAAATGTCATAAATGCTTCTCATACTGCTCCATGGTATGCTGATTATGCTAATTACATTGTTGCTAAGTTTATACCACCTAGTTTCACATACCAGCAAAAGAAAAAGTTCTTCTATGATTTGAGGCATTACTTTTGGGATGACCCACATCTTTATAAAGAAGGAGTAGATGGTGTTATTAGACGTTGTGTACCTGAGCATGAACAGGAACAGATCCTACGCAAGTGTCACTCCGAAGCTATTGGAGGACACCATGCTGGAGATAGAACTGCGCATAAGGTATTGCAATCTGGTTTTTATTGGCCTCCTCTCTTCAAGGATGCCCGTAAGTTTGTCTTATCTTGTGATGAATGTCAAAGAATTGGTCCAAGAAACTTGATGATGCATTATGGGCCTATAGAACTGCATATAAAAATCCTATGGGTATGTCTCCGTATAAAATGGTTTATAGAAAAGCATGTCACTTACCTCTCAAACTAGGACACAAGGCATATTGGGCTATTAAAGAGCTCAATTATGATTTTAAACTCGTCGGTGAGAAGAGGTTATTTGATATTAGCTCACTCAATGAATGGAGAACCCAAGCCTACGAAAATGCCAAGTTGTTTAAAGAAAAAGTTAAAAGATGGCATGATAAAAGGATACAAAAGCGTGAGTTTAATGTAGGTGATTATGTATTGCTATACAACTCTCGTTTAAGATTTTTTGCAGGAAAACTTCTCTCTAAATGGGAAGGTCCTTACGTTATCGAGGAGGTCTATCGTTCTGGTGCCATAAAAATCAACAACTTCAAAGGCACAAATCCGAAGGTGGTGAACGGTCAAAGAATCAAACATTATATCTCAGGTAATCCCATAAATGTTGAAACCAATGTTATTGAAACCGTAACCCCGGAGGAATACATAAGGGACACTTTTCGGAACGTTTCAGACCCCGAAAAGGAATAGGTATGTGGTACAGTAAGTAAACCGACTCCAAAACAGTTTTTAAGGCAATATTTCTCCGTTTTGGAATATTTAGAAAAATAGAAAAATAAGAAGCAGTACGGGAAGGACACGAGGGCTCCACGAGGGTGGAGGGCGTGCCCTACCCCCTAGGGCGCCCCCTACCTCGTGGGCACCTCGTGCGCTTTCCGGACTCCGTTTTCGTACACAATATGTATTTTGGTCGGTAAAAACTCATTATATAATCTCCCAGGGGTTTTGACTCCCGTATCACTCAAATATCTCCTGTCTTTGTTTCGAGTTGTCCTGCTACAGATTTGAGCAACATGTCGTCCCAGGATTCAAAAGGAGAGAGCTATGTGGCTGACTACCTTGCGGATCCTAAAGTCTATGGGGATGTGGAGCATCGTGGTTGGACTATGGAAGAAGAAGAGGACTATGAACCTAAGGGAAAGGAGGAGATGAGCTCAGATGAAGATGAAGTCCCACTACCTCAACCTAGGGACATGCATGTGGAGTTCAAAAAGTCAAGCCTCCCTTATAGAGTAAAGAAACCTAAGATCGAGTTTATCCCTTTTCGCCTCTTGCAGGAAAACAAGCAGGAACTATGCAAAAAGATACTGAACCTGGAACAGGAGATCGAAGACCTAAGGGACCAAAATTTTGTCCTCAAGTGCAAATTAAGGAAGAAGCCTACGCCATCAACAAAACCATCACCTTCTCCACCAACAAAGAAGAACTGAGCACCGGGTATGGGCACTCCCCTTGGCAACTGCCAAGCTTGGGGGAGTGCCCCGGTATCGTATCACCATCACTTTTATCTTTACCGTTTTTCTTAGTTCGATCCTTTTGGTAATATCTTGATCTAGTAGAATAAAAGTTTGTGGCATGATCTAGTTTTGAGTTTTGCTTTATGGTTCCTCTATGTAATCGAGTCCGTGAGCTATATAATAAAGATTAGTGTTGAGTCAAGGGCTTGATTACTTTGCCATGATCCTAAGTGAATAAAAGAAAATAAAAAGAATAAAAAGGGGAAACAAAGAGATCATATGGAACTTATGGAGAGTAATGAGCTCACATAGAAATAGTATGATGAATAAAAGTTGTTGGTTGACAAGCATAGTTTTGGTCATCATTGCAATTAATAGGAAGTAATAAAGAAAGAGAGGTCTTCACATATAAATATACTATCTTGGACATCTTCTATGATTGTGAGCACTCATTAAAATATGACATGCTAAAGAGTTGACATTGGACAAGGAAGACAACATAATGGGTTATGTTTTCTTACATCTGAGATAAATTATATTGTCATTGATCATCCAACATGGTTGAGCTTGCCTTTTCCCCTCATGCTAGACAAATTCATCGCACCAAGTAGAGATACTACTTGTGCTTCCAAATACCCTTAAACCAGTTTTGCCATGAGAGTCCACCATACCAACCTATGGATTGAGTAAGATCCTCCAAGTAAGTTGTCATCGATGCAAGCAATAAAAATTGCTCTCTAAATATGTATGACTTATTAGTGTGGGAGAAATAAGCTTTATACGATCATGTGATATGGAAGAAATAAAAGCGATAGACTGCATAATAAAGGTCCATATCACAAGTGGCAATATAAAGTGATGTTCTTTCGCATTAAGATTTTGTGCATCCAACCATAAAAGCGCATGATAGCCTCTGCTTCCCTCTGCGAAGGGCCTATATTTTACTTTTATCTCCTACCTTGCATAAGAGTCATGGTGATCTTCACCCTTCCTTTTTACATTTTATCCTTTGGCAAGCACAGTATGTTGGAAAGATCCTGGTATATATGACTAATTGGATGTGAGTTTTCATGAACTATTATTATTGACATTACCCTTGAGGTAAAACGTTGGGAGGCAAAACTATAAGCCCCTATCGTTCTCTGTGTCCGATTAAAACTCCATACCCATAAGTATTGCGTGAGTGTTAGCAATTGTGAAAGACTATATGATAGTTGAGTATGTAGACTAGCTGAAAAGCTCTTATATATTGACTCATTCCTATGTTATGATAAATTGCAATTGCTCCAATGACTGACATTATAGTTTGTTAGTTTTCAATGAAGTTTACGATTCATACTTGAAATTGTGATTGAATTGTTACTCTAGCATAAGAAATTATATGACAAGAATTATATAAGTTGTTGTTCTAAGAATGATCATGATACCCCCATGTCCGTATTTTATTTTTATCGACACCTCTATCTCTAAACAGGTGGACATATTTTTTGATTTCGGCTTTCGCTTGAGGACAAGCAAGGTCTAAGCTTGGGGGAGTTGATACGTACATTTTGCATCATGCTTTTATATCAATATTTATTGCATTATAGGTTGTTATTACACATTATGTCACAATACCTATGCCTATTCTCTCTTATTTTACAAGGTTTACATAAAGAGGGAGAATGCCGACAGCTGGGATTCTGGGCTAGAAAAGGAGCAAATATTAGAGACCTATTCTGCACAGCTCCAAAAGTCCTAAAACTTCATGGAAGATGTTTTCAGAATATATCAAAAATACTCAGCGGAAGAAGTTCACCAGGGGGGCCACACCCTGCCCACGAGGGTGGGGGGCGCGCCCTATCCCCCTAGGCGCGCCCCCTACCTCGTGGGCCCCCTGGTGGCCCTCCGATGTCCATCTAATGCTATATGAGGTCTTTCGATGAGAAAAAAAATCATAAGCCATCTTCTCAGATGAAACTCCGCCGCCACGAGGCGGAACCTTGGCGGAACCAATCTAGGGCTCTGGCGGAGCTGTTCTGCCGGGGAAACTTCCCTCCGGGAGGGGGAAATCATCGCCATCGTCATCACCAACGCTCCTCTCATCGGGAGAGGGCAATCTCCATCAACATCTTCATCCGCACCATCTCCTCTCAAAACCCTAGTTCATCTCTTGTATCCAATTCTTGTCTCGAAGTCCGGGATTGTTGCTAGTAGGTTGCTAGTAGTGTTAATTACTCCTTGTAGTTGATGCTAGTTGGTTTATTTGGTGGAAGATCATATGTTCAGATCCTATATAAATATTAATACCCCTCTGATTATGAACATGTTTATGCTTTGTGAGTAGTTACGTTTGTTCCTGAGGACATGGGAGAAGTCTTGCTATTAGTAGTCATGTGAATTTGGTATTCGTTCGATATTTTGATGAGATGTATGGTGTCTCTCCTCTAGTGGTGGTATGTGAACGTCGACTACATGACACTTCATCATTATTTGGGCCTAGAGGAAGGAATTGGTAAGTAATAAGTAGATGATGGGTTGCTAGAGTGACAGAAGCTTAAACCCTAGTTTATGCGTTGCTTCATAAGGGGCTGATTTGGATCCATATGTTTCATGCTATGGTTAGGTTTACCTTAATACTTTTGTTGTAGTTGCGGATGCTTGCAATAGAGGTTATCATAAGTGGGATGCTTGTCCAAGTAAGGACAGTACCCAAGCACCGGTCCACACACATACCAAATTATCAAATTACCGAACGTGAATCATATGAAGGTGATGAAAACTAGCTTGATGATATTCACATGTGTCCTCGGGAGCGCTTTTCTCTATATGAGAGTTTGTCTAGGCTTGTCCTTTGCTACAAAAAGGATTGGGCCACCTTGCTGCACTTTATTTACTTTTGTTACTTGTTGCTCGTTACAAATTATCCTATGACAAAACTATCTATTACCACTTATTTCAGTACTTGCAGAGAATACCTTGCTAGAAACCGCTTATCAGTTCCTTTTGCTCCTCGTTGGGTTCGACACTCTTACTTATCGAAAGGACTACGATAGATCCCCTATACTTGTGGGTCATCACATTCTCTTAATCTAACTTACCGACTGGAGCCAACTTCTTGTCAGCAAGTTCAGTCTTTTCATGCGCCGTCTTCTGCGATGCTGCGAGGTCGAGGTCCTTCTGCTCTAGAACCTGGTTCATTTTGTCTAGAGAAATAACATTCTTCAGACGAGCTTGGAATTGATGGTTTTCACTATGGACATCTGTTCGAGTTGAATCACTCGGTTCGAAGGATGAAAGGAAAAAGATCAAAAGGTGAGCAGTCGACAAATTGTTACCTCCCATGGTAGCAGCTTCATCCTTGGCTTTCTTCAAATTCTTCTTGGCCAATTCCAGATCGAGGTTGAGTTCGATCTTCTTCTCCAAATCAGTAAATTTGGTTCCAAGCTCGTAAGGTTTCTGCAATCAACAACAAGACACATCAATCGACAGAAACAAAGATCAGTCACTTTCGAGTGATAAAATGCAAGGAGTAAAAAAGTAGTTCTAACTACAGCCGAATCAAACATTCAACAGCATTCTTGGGGACTACACCCAGTGGGCGCACTTGGCGTGCCCCCACTAGTTCGATTTCCCACTCTATATAATCTTCCCAGCACGAGTGGAAGGAGTAAAAGAGAAGAATGTTTTATGACCACCGTCGACTGCCAGCAGTCAACAACGGTCTCAGGGACTACACCCAGTGAGTGCACTTAGCGTGCCCCCACTGGACCAAGAATTCACTCGACACGACCTGTCTAATTCGAGTGAAAATACTTACAAACAGCCACATGACACACACCCACTGGGTGTACAGATGCAAAAACAGACTGACATCTTACGAATAATAAAGAAGCAGTTTTCAGGTAGCATATCCTAACAGAGCAAAAGTCAAGATGAGAGTCAATCGAAAATCAACTTACAATCCCACTTACTCAGACATTGGTTTGGAGGGGAGAGCTGGCATCATAAGCAGCCTTGCTAGTGTCGTACACCACCTTCAGCCGGTCCAACATCAGGCCTGCCTGGATCATGGCTTCCTTGGCAGCTCCTACTTGGTCCTCCGGGATGTGGTGAGTAACAAAAAGAGGAGAGGCTGGAATAGACAGCGTGGCCAGTGGAGCCGAAGCCTGAGGTTGAGTAATCGGAGCAGGGTCCTAAACAGTTGATGCCGAAGGCCGGTCAGTCGACAAAGGAACAACAAAGGAAATGGAAGCCCGGGCTAGTTCTTCAAGTTGCTGAATGACCGGTTTAGACGCCAAATGAGACATTTTGATGGTTGGCACCCTCCTGCTCGAAGTCCTACCCCTTCTCCATGTGTTCTTTTGAGGCACTTCATCATCATCATCATCATCGTCTGGAAGTTGGATGACATTTGTTGGTGCTGCAAAACATTCGACCATAAGAGTTCAGTCGACTATCAAAAATAGTTGGCGAAGTAAGAGCATGGCTGTGGAGTCATACCTACATGAGAAGTGGCCGCATCCGCGGTTTTCGCATCACCCTGCTCCTCGTCAACTTCCATGGAGGTTGCAGAAAGTAGCAGCACTGAAAGCCCCAAATTTCATTTGGTCAAACAAGAAAAGAGATTTGCAATAGAGACGAAAAGGAAAGAAAGGAAACACTTACGTTGAAGCCACGGGCATAGCCACCTTGATCCTACGCAGCGCCTTCCGAGGCATGGGCGAGGCAACTTTGGGCTACTTCGCGGCCTTTTCTGATGGCTTAGGAGTTGACGTCCAAGGGCATTTTTGGATTTTCGCACTCGACGCAGCCACCTTGCCACATTCCCCTGCAGGATCTTGAGACTGTTTGGATCGACGCTATGAGCAGGGTGGAGAGTCAACCTCCTCACCGCTGCTCGAGTCCTCATCGTCCTCTTCATTGTCATCTACATTCTGCCAATAGGCACTGTCAGCATCACTCTCCACTCCCCCTTGGAGCTGCTCCCCGTTTGGCATCGAATACATCTTGGTATAAATCTGCAAGACATAAGCTACAAGTATCAGTCGGATTCAAGAACAATTGCATACTAGAAGGAGAAAACACTCGGAAACTAGAGCCTAACCTCTTCCGGCTCATGGTCGACGTCGAATGGCAGAACCCTCCTGGACCACCTAGGGTTATCCTTGTTCCTAGTAATGCTCCGCAGCCACTGAGCCATCGTCTCCTCGTCAACCTCCTCTGGGTGGACTCGAGCATTGTCTTCAGGGCCCGAGTACATCCACATTGGATGATCACGGGCTTGGAGAGGTTGGATACGTTGACTGAGGAACACTTACAGCAGATCCATGTCGGTCACACCCTAACGGACTAGGTTAACTACTGCGTCGACTAAAAGGGACACCTCACCCTTCTCCTTTGGAGTCATAATCAGTGAAGAAGGTTGGCGGAGTCTCTCCATGGTGAAAGGAGGGAGGCCGGTCGACTGACCAGGAACCGGGACGTCTTTGCAGTAGAACCAGGTCAACTGCCACCCTCTGACCGACTCAGGAGGGGTCATGGAAGGAAAAGTTCTTCTACCCCTAGTTTGAATCCCTAAACCCCCGCACATCTGGATCACATGCGTCTTCTCGCCAGTCGGATTTGCTTTCTTCACCATTTGAGAATGGCAAGTGAAGATGTGTTTGAAAATACCCCAGTGTGGTTGGCAACCCAGGAAGTTTTCACACAATGAGGTGTACGCAGAAAGATACGTGATTATGTTTGGGGGGAAATGGTGAATCTGAGCACCGAAAATGTTCAAGAAACCCCGAAAGAATGGATGCGGGGGAAGGGAAAAACCTTGGTCGGCGCGGGTGGTGAGGAGGACGCGCTCACCCTCGCACGGTTGGGGCTCGGATTCCCCCTCCGGTAGCCTCCAAGATCCGTCAGAAATCATGTCGTCCGTGGTGAGCCCCTCCAAATCCTCCTGCTCGACGGTGGAGCAGATCCAGTCCCCCTGGATCCAACCAGCTGGCGGCAGACCGGACCACGACGACGACCCCCGAGCCATCTTCTTGCCTTTCGTTGCTGCCTTCTTAGCACGCTCCTTGGCCGCGGTCTTCTCCTTCCCCATGGCGGCAGAGTGCGAGCAGGGCGGGTGGAAGCGTCAAGAGCAAAGGGGAACGAGGTGGAAACGCGGAGAGGAAAGGGATCGAATGAGGCACATTGTACATTGCATCGGCATCGACGCCTTTTATGGGCCTGCTGCCGAGTGGCTGACCCATGCGACCTGGCAATCCTATCACATCCGGCAGCAGGCGCTTGCCTCATACGTGGCAAAAAGGTAGCACAGAGATCGAGGCACCCCTGTCTATCCGTTTTGTTTACTGTACTATGCTCCGTCTCGCGCGCTTCTCCAAGATTTTGAATCCCACGAGATCCAGGAACTGCAGAGCAATCAATCACGCCAGAGACTTCACACTCTGATTCACTCAAAGATTACCAGCATAATTCACTCGATGACCTCGGAATCGATCAAGGTGACTTATGCAAGGTTAAAGTTCCAGTATGATTTCCAGACTCCGATGAAATGCCTCTGAAGCATAGAATCGAGTTGAAACCAACTTCAACCCTTCTTCACTCGGACCTCAATCCATTCGGGGGCTGATGACGACGACATGTACCTAGGGTAGGGTCATAGGCCTGACCTAGACACCCTACCCAAGGACACTGCCCTAGAGTCAAAGGCATTCAAAGTACAATAGAAGATATCGACTAAAATCGCCTTGGAGTGCAATCCACTCGACCAACTATTCCACTCGGATACCCCAATTCCAGTCGACCAAGATAGAGTCACTCGACCATACGAAGAATCACTCGGAGTACAGAAGATCTAATCCACCCCAAGATGGCAACGGTCAGGCATTCACTCTGTAGTCTTAAGGGTCATTAATAGGCATTTATAGCAGGTGTTACCAGTAACGCCCCCGACTTAACTTACATTGAACCCCGTGTAATGGAGGGCTGGAGGGGTCTGGCGCACTCTATATAAGCCACCCCTCCTCTGGCACAAGGGTTCGAACCCCCTGTAACTCACACGCACATTCCAGTCGACAAGTCGCGGGGCACCGAGACGTAGGGATGTTACCTCCTCCGAGAGGGGTCTGAACACATAAAACTCATGTGTACAACCTCGCCGTAGCTAGGGCCTTGCCTCCTCCTTCCTACCCCCTATCCTTTATGTCAGACTTACTCCCACGACATCAACCTCTGGTATGGTAGGTGAGGGAGTCCTGGATTAGGGGGTCTCCGGACAGCCGGACTATATCCTTTGGTCGGACTATTGGACTATGAAGGTACAAGATTGAAGACTTCGTCTCGTGTCCGGATGGGACTCTACTTGGCGTGGAAGGCAAGCTAGGAAATACGGATATGCATATCTCCTCCTTTGTAACCGACCTTGTGAAACCCTAGCCCCCTCCAGTGTCTATATAAACTAGAGGGTTTTAGTCCGTAGGACAACAGACAATCATACCATAGGCTAGCTTCTAGGGTTTAGCCTCTCCGATCTCGTGGTAGATCAACTCTTGTACTACTCATATTATCAAGAATAATCAAGCAGGACGTAGGGTTTTACCTCCATTAAGAGGGCCCGAACCTGGGTAAAACATCGTGTCCCCTGCCTCCTGTTACCATCCGCCTTAGACGCACAGTTCGGGACCCCCTACCCAAGATCCGCCGGTTTTGACACCGACAATGGTGCTTTCATTGAGATTTCCTCTGTGTCATCACCGATAGGCTTGATGGCTCCTTCGATCATCGATAGCGATGCAGTCCAGGGTGAGACTTTTCTCCCTGGACAGATCTTTGTATTCGGCGGCTTCGCACTGCGGGCCAACTCGCTTGGCCATCTGGAGCAGATCGAGAGCTACGCCCCTAGCCACCAGGTCAGGTTTTGGAAGCTTAAATTACATGGCCGATATCCACGGAGACTTGATCATCGATGGATTCGAACCCCTGCCGAGTGCGTCGCACGGTCACGATGAACATGATTTAGCTCTACCATCAGACAGTGTTCAGGAAACCGCACCGGCAACTGCTCCGACCCTCAATTCGGAGCCAGTTGCGCCATCCATGGACGGGTGGATAGACGCCGCCACGGAGGCCATATCCTCAGCAGCGATCGAGCTGAGTATCGACCTTACCATTCACGAGAGCCGTGATGCCAAGCTACCGGATCCTTCCCCGGCCACGGACTCCGAACCGCCTGCGCCCGTGCCTATCGAATCCGACTGGGCGCCGATCATGGAGTTTACCTCCACGGACATTTTTCAGCACTCGCCCTTCGGCGACATACTGAACTCATTAAGGTCTCTCTCCTTGTCAGGAGAGTCCTGGCCGAACTATGTCCGGTAGGATTGGGATGCGGATGACGAAGAAATTCACCGCCCACCCACCAACCACTTAGTAGCCACTATCGACGATTTGACCAACATGCTCGACTTCGACTCCGAAGACATCGACGGCATGGACGACGATGCAGGAGGCGAACAAGAACCACTGCCCACAGGGCACTGGACAGCCACCTCATCATATGACATATATATGGTGGACACACCCAAAGAAGGCAATGGCGACGGGACAGCGGAGGATGACCCCTCCAAGAAGCAACCCAAGCGCCGACGTCAGCGGCGCCGCTCTAAGTCTCGCCAAGGCCAAAGCGGTGATACCGGCATAGGAGATAATAGCACTCCAGACAATGCCGAAGATGACAACAATCCCCTCCATCAAGATTTAGAACAGGAGGATGGAGAAGCCAGCCCTCCCGAGAGAGCGGCAGATGGAGAAGCGGAGGATGATAATTACATGCCTCCCTCCGAAGATGAGGCAAGCCTCGACGATGACGAATCTGTCATGCCTGAGGATCCCGTCGAGCAAGAGCGCTTCAAGCGCCGGCTTATAGCCACGGCAAATAGCCTTAAGAAAAAGCAGCAGCAGCTTCAAGCTGATCAAGATTTGCTAGCTGACAGATGGACTGATTTCCTTGCGGCCGAGGAATATGAACTCGAACGCCCCTCCAAGAGTTACCCAAAGCGCAGGTTGCTACCCCGACTGGAGGAGGAAGCATTAAAACCTACATCTGTAGTGTATGACACGGCTGATCGGCCACCTCGTGGCCGCGACAGAGAGGCATTTCAGCCAAAAGCTCAGCCCGCACCCCGACGTCACTCAAATAAAAATGTCAAGGCACGGGGAAACACGCTAGACCTGCGAGACGTATTGGAGGACAAAGCAAAACATGCAAGATCGATCTACGGATCACAAGGGCACGCCACCACACGGGATGATAACCGTCACGCCGGATACAGTAAAAGTAAATCCGGCCGGGCCGAACACAGCGAACAAGACTCATTTGAGCTGCGTCGCGACATAGCCCAGTACAGAGGTGCCGCACACCCCCTATGCTTCACAGACGAAGTAATGGATCACCAAATCCCAGAGGGTTTCAAACCCGTAAATATAGAATCATACGACAACACAACAGATCCTGCGGTATGGATCGAGGACTTCCTCCTGCACATCCACATGGCCCACAGTGATGATCTACACGCCATCAAATACCGCCCACTTAAACTCAAAGGACCAGCTCGGCATTGGCTCAACAGCCTGCCAGCAAAATCCATTGGCTGTTGGGAAGATCTGGAAGCAGCATTCCTCGACAACTTCCAGGGCACTTATGTGCGACCACCAGATGTCGATGACTTGAGCCACATAATTCAGTAGCTAGAGGAATCGGCCAGGAAATACTGGACACGGTTCTTGACAAAGAAAAATCAAATCGTTGACTATCCGGATGCGGAGGCCCTAGCAACTTTTAAGCACAACATCCGCGACGAGTGGCTCGCCCGGCACCTTGGCCAGGAAAAGCCGAAATCTATGGCAGCCCTCACGACACTCATGACCCGCTTTTGCGCGGGAGAAGACAGCTGGCTGGCTCGCAACAATAATATATCAAAGAATCATGGTACTTCAGATACCAAGGATGGCAATGGCAGGTCACATCACAACAAACACAAGCGCCACATCAACAACGACAATACCGAGGATACGACAGTCAATGCCGGATTCAAAGGCTCTAAACCCGGTCAGCGGAAAAAGGCATTCAAAAGAAGCACTCCAGGACCATCCAGTTTGGACCAAATACTCGATCGCTCGTGCCAAATACATGGCACCCCCGACAAGCCAGCCAACCATACCAACAGGGAATGTTGGGTGTTCAAGCAGGCCGACAAGTTAAATGCCGAAAACAAAGATAAGTGGTCACATAGCAATGATGAGGAGGAGCCCCAGCAACCGAACACCGGAGGACAGAAGAGGTTCTCCCCACAAGTGCGGACGGTGAACATGATATACGCAACCCACATCCCCAAGAGGGAGCGGAAGCGTGCGTTAAGGGACGTATATGCGTTGGAGCCAGTCGCCCCAAAGTTCAACCCATGGTCCTCCTGTCCAATCACCTTCGATCGTAGGGACCACCCCACTAGTATCCTTCATGGAGGATTCGCCGCACTGGTCCTAGACCCAATCATCGATGGATTTCACCTCACTCGAGTCCTTATGGATGGTGGTAGCAGCCTGAACCTGCTTTATCAGGACCCTGTGCACAAAATGAGTATAGACACCTCAAGGATCAAACCCACAAAAACGACCTTCAAAGGCGTCATACCAGGTGTAGAGGCCCATTGCACAAGCTCAGTCACACTGGCAGTGGTCTTCGGATCCCCGGATAACTTCCGAAGCGAGGAGTTAATCTTCGATATCGTCCCGTTCTACAGTGGCTATCATGCACTGCTCGGGCGAACCGCATTCGCGAGATTCAACGCAGTATCGCACTACGCATATCTTAAGCTCAAGATGCAAGGACCTCGGGGGTCATCACAGTCAATGGAAACACAAAGCGCTCTCTGAGGAGCACACTGCGGCCCTCGCTCCAGAAGCGCAAAGCAGCCTCTTAAGGCAATCCACCAGTTCGGCGATTAAAGACCCGGACACCTTCAAGCGCGCCCGGAGTAATCGGCAACAAGACTGCATGGCACGTTCAGAGCTCGCATAGCAATGCGGCCCCCACCCAGTCCCAGCCAAACGGCGACATCCGTGCCACGCGTACATAATTACGCATTGAAAATACCATGGGCACAGGTGGGGAGGGGGGCACGACTACGGCATGCCCCAAGACGCGGCTCAACCGCACTAGGGGCTTCCCGCTTTGTTATTCTTCTTTCTTTCAGGATTTTAATCTCTGGAAGCCCTGTCCGGTAGTATGATTTCCGGACATACGATACAACAACCAAGGAGGCAGAAAGTTATGTCGCATCGAGGAATTCCCAGCTGGTCTCTAATAACGAGTGAAATACCTGCTTTAAATACCATTCCTCAGCTTGCCCTTGGAGGGGACATGTCAAATAGTCCTACTTTTTGCTTATCGCACTACTTGTATCATTCTGCTTCGACACACCTTTTTGGATAAACAATGCATAGCACTAGACTATTACCACATTCTCTATTCTCTCTCTCTTTATATATATATATATATATATATATATATATATATATGTTCATTCATGACATTCAGCACATGTACACTCTGGTACGGCCAATACGCCAGGGGCTTAAGAATACACCATAATACAGCGTGAGAAGTCCGAACACTTTTGACAGTGCGGCACCCCAAACTTATAGCATTATATGCATCGGCTCCGAATCATGTCTTGGGTCAATAGTTGGGTTTGCCCGGCTCCCATGTTTTGGTACCTTACGTTCCGCTATATCGGCTAAGGTAGCACTGGGAGAACTACTGCGATTGTGCTACAGTTCAGCTGGGCTAAGCACCTCAGTAGAGAAAGCTAAAACTGACTGTCATGATAAGGCAAGAGTTGGTCGCTGATACGTCTCCAACGTATCTATAATTTTTGATTGCTCCATGCTATATTATCTACTGTTTTGGACTATATTGGGCTTTATTTTCCACTTTTATATTATTTTTGGGACTAACCTATTAACCGGAGGCCCAGCCCAGAATTGATGTTTTTTGCCTATTTCAGTGTTTCGGAGAAACATAATATCAAACGGAGTACAAACGGAATAAAATCTTCGGGAACGTGATTTTCTCACCGAACGTGATCCAGGAGACTTGGACCCCTACTCCAGGGAGTCAAAGAGGAGGTCACGAGGGTGGGGTGCCCCCCCTAGGGCGCGCCCCCTGCCTCATGGGCCCCTCGGTGCTCCACCGACGTACTTCTTCCTCCTATATATACACACGTACCCCCAAATGATCAGAACAGGAGCCAAAAATCTAATTCCACCGCCGCAACTTTCTGTATCCACGAGATCCCATCTTGGGGCCTGTTCTGGAGCTCCGCCGGAAGAGGGCCGTCATCACGGAGGGCTTCTACATCATCCTAGCCCCTCCGATGAAGTGTGAGTAGTTTACCTCAGACCTTCGGGTCCATAGTTAGTAGCTAGATGGCTTCTTCTCTTTCTTTGAATCTCAATACAAAGTTCTCCCCCTCTCTTGTGGAGATCTATTCGATGTAATCTTATTTTTGCGGTGTGTTGGTTGAGACCGATGAATTGTGGGTTTATGATCAAGTCTATCTATGAATAATATTTGAATCTTCTCTGAATTCTTTTATGTATGATTGGTTATCTTTGCAAGTCTCTTAGAATTATCCGTTTGGTTTGTCCAACTAGATTGGTAGTTCTTGCCATGGGAGAAGTGCTTAGCTTTGGGTTCGATCTTGCGGTGTCCTTACCCAGTGACAGAAGGGGTAGCAAGGCACGTATTGTATCATTGCCGTCGAGGATAACAAGATGGGGTTTATTTCATATTGCATGAATTTATCTGTCTACATCATGTCATCTTGCTTAAGGCGTTACTCTGTTTTTAACTTAATACTCTAGATGCATGCTGGATAGCGGTCGATGAGTGGAGTAATAGTAGTAGATGCATAATCGTTTCAGTCTACTTGTCATGGATGTGATGCCTATATACATGATCATGCCTAGATATTCTCATAACTATGCTCAATTCTGTCAATTGCTCAACAGTAATTTGTTCACCCACCGTAGAATACTTATGCTCTTGAGAGAAGCCACTAGTGAAACCTAAGGCCCCCGGGTCTATTCTCATCATATCAATCTCCATCACTTTAATCTTGCTTTGCTTTTTTACTTTGCTTTTACTTTTTACTTTGCATCTTTATAACAAAAATACCAAAAAAATTATATCTATCATATCTCACTCTCGTAAGTGACCGTGAAGGGATTGACAACCCCTAATCGCGTTGGTTGCGAGTAGCTATCGTTTTGTGCAGGTACGAGGGACTTGAGCGTGGCCTCCTACTGGATTGATACCTTGGTTCTCAACAACTGAGGGAAATACTTACGCTACTCTGCTGCATCATCCCTTCCTCTTCGGGGAAAACCAACGCAAGCTCAAGACGTAGCAAGAAGGATTTCTGGTGCCGTTGCCGGGGAGTCTACGCAAAAAGTCAACATACCAAGTACCCATCGCAATCCCTGTCTCTCGCATTACATTATTTACCATTTGCCTCTCGTTTTCCTCTCCCCCCCCCACTTCACCCTTGCCGTTTTATTCGCCCTCTCTCTCTCTCTCTCTATCCTCCCTCTCTTTTCCGCTTGCCTCTTGTTTGCCCGTGTGCTAGTTTGTTTTCTTATCGTCATGGCTAGTCTCATATCTTCTCTGTTGTCTCCCGAGAGTGAAGTTCTAAATTTTAAACAAAGGGAGGGAGAAAATCTAAAAGATGCTTGGTATAGAATTTGCAATGCTCAAAATAGATCTACCAGGAAGCAATCTACCTTAGTTCTTCTCCGCAATTTTTATGTAGGTGTTAATCCTTGGTATAGATATATCCTCGATACCATTACCAGAGGGAACTTTTTGGGTAGCCATACCTTTGATTCTTATAATGCTATGCTAAATTTATTTGGCTCACCACCTCTTTTGGTTAATGGAACCATGTTAACTTTGGAGCATGTTATGCAAAGACTTGAAATTATTGAAAATAAAGTTGCTACTATTGAATTAATTGAAAATCTAGATAAAAAGATCCACAATCAAATTACTCAATATGGATCTAAGGTAGGAATGACTCTGAAAAATATTAAGGAAAAGGGACCCATAGTTACTGAGAAGATAAACTTAGATTCTACTAGAATTTATAAAATTGAGGGTATCATTACAAACTTGGGAACTGCTTTTTCTTCCATAAAGAATACTCCAAGTCCTCCTACTAAAATGGCCAAGCTTATGTATGTTCCTAAAAATAAGGGTGAATCATCTAGTAAGGAAACTACGGATCTTAAATCTATAAGTATTCATCCTAATCTTTTTGCTATCATTAAGGAACCGATTGCTACAAATGAATTTTTCGATCTTGTGCCTAAAAGTTTGATAATCACTAGAAATAAAGAAATTCCTAAGGGAAATAGATGCCTCATCGAAGAATTTCCTACCAAAGATGGCAATACCTAGATCTATCCTCGCTTTTATGCCTAGCTAGGGGCATTAAACGATAGCGCTTGTTGGGAGGCAACCCAATTTTATTTTTATTCCTTGATTTTTGCTCCTGTTTAGTAATAAATAAATTATCTAGCCTATGTTTTGGTTGTGTTTTTTTGTGTTTAATTAGTGTTTGTGCCAAGTAGAACCGTTGGGAAGACTTGGGGAAAGTCTTGTTGAACTTGCTGTAAAAAACAGAAACTTTAGCGCTCACGAGAACTGCTGTCATTTTTATTTGAAGAGTGATATTTAGTTAATTCTTTTTGCAGATGATTAATAGATAAATTCCTCACGTCCAGAAATTTATTTTAGAATTTTTGGGGTTCTATATCTTGCGCTAGCTACAGATTACTACAGACTTTTCTGTTTTTGACAGATTTGTTTTTCGTGTGTTGTTTGCTTATTTTGATGAATCTATGGCTAGTAAAATACTTTATAATCCATAGAGAAGTTGGAATACAGTAGGTTTAACACCAATATAAATAAATAATGAGTTCATTACAGTACCTTGAAGTGGTCTTTTGTTTTCTTTCGCTAACGGAGCTCACGAGTTTTCTATTTTGAGTTTTGTGTTGTGAAGTTTTCAAGTTTTGGGTGAATTCCTTTGATGCATCATGGAACAAGGAGTGGAAAGAGCCTAAGCTTGGGGATGCCCATGGCACCCCCTAGATAATACAAGGACACCGAAAAGTCAAAGCTTGGGGATGCCCCGGAAGGCATCCCCTCTTTCGTCCACTTCCATAGGTAATTTACTTGGAGCTATATTTTTATTCACCAACATGACATGTGTTTTGCTTGGAGCGTCTTGTATTATTTGTGTCTTTGTGTCTTAGTATGCCACAATCATCCTTGCTGTACACACCTTTTGAGAGAGCCATAGATGAAATAAAATTTGATAGAATGTTGTCGGATTTCGGGTTCCGGCAGACCCTTGAGGTTCGAACACTGGGGTGCACGCGGAGATTTCGCCTTCTACCTACCTGCACCCATCCGCCTCGCTAAGATCTAAACTCTGGAAAGAACAACACAAGAGACACATGGTTTATACTGGTTCGGGCCACCGTTGTGGTGTAATACCCTACTCCAGTGTGTGGTGTGGTGGATTGCCTCTTGGGATGATGATGATGAACAATACAAGAAAGGACAGCCTCGCGAGGGTCTGTTCTTGGCTGGGGGGGATGAACTGCTGGGAGGAGTTCAGTCACCCTTCTCTCCCTCTCTCTCTCTCTGATCCCTTTTTTCCCTCCCCTTTCACCCTGCGGGTGGCCGGTCCTATTTATAGAGGCCCTGGTCCTCTTCCCAAATATCGAGCGGGAAGGGAGCCAACAATGGCGGGCTAATTCGAAGGGGGACAGCTAGTCACAGCTATCCTGACAAAAGTAGTCTTCGCCTGCGCAAAACTCTGGTGGTGACGCCGTCTTGGGCTCCACGATGACCTCCGTCTCGTGGTCCTCCTGGTCTTAGTCTCGTTGCACCGAAATGGCAACCTTTGCCTAAATGCTCGGTACTCCGCGGATGCGTTTGCCCCCTTTGCACCAAAGAGGAAAGGAGGACACTGCGCGGGCTGACACCCACCTGGCGCCCTTGGTCGTCATGGCTTGTTTCACGGGCACCTCGTGAGGTACCCCGCCTTGGTCTCTCCGCCTCCTCGTGAGCCAGCCTGACGAGGCCGTGCCTGAGGAAGCTTCGCGTCATCCGCCCCGCGAGGTTTGGCCCCTTGCGAGGGTCTTGGGTTTGTGTTGGTGAAGATGGGCCGCGTTGGGCCCCCTTTTGAGCCACACCGCAGGCCGCAGGCAGGCAAGTCTGGGGACCCCCGTTCCCAGAACGCCGACAGTAGCCCCCGGGCCCAAGGCGCGCCCGGGCTTGGCCGTGCAGGGAGGCGGAAGGGCAAGAGTGAAGCGCTGTGGGCCCCAACAGCCTGCGGCCTTGGGCGCCGCGTGGCGGTTGATTGGACGTGGGCGTCTCCACTTCCCCATGGCGCTTCGGCAACTGCACGGATTGGACAAGTCCCTGCATGCAAAGCGGGTCATAATTACCTGCGATTGTGGGGGCCGTTGGTTGGCCCTCGCCAGCTATAAGTACGGATCGACGCGCGCCCTTCCAGTTCATCCCCCCTTGCTTCTCCTTCTTCTTCATGGCCCCGTCGAGGAGGTTCTCGGCCGCAGAGAAGGGGAAGGCTCGCCAGGTTGAGCCTGCATCTCCCCCGCCCAGGCGCGGCTGAGGGCGCCCTCGCAAACATCCTGTGGCCACCACGGTAGCTCCCCGCGGCCGTGGGGGCGATTTTCAGCACAGCGACCGGCGGATTGCTGCGGCCGGGGGGCGCGCTCCGGCTGCGTGTCCCCCTAGGCCGCGCTTTCGTGCTGCTGAAGTGCTGCCGGAGTTCGTCGTGTGGTCGGCGGAGCCGACTAGCACCCGTCTTCCACTTCCTCGCTTCCTCCTTAGCGAGCTCCCGGTCGGCGCCCCGAGCAGCCTCTGGCTTCAGGCCGACGGCTGCTGCAGCCGGGCCTCATGGGTCTCATTGGAGGTCTCCGCAGCCGGGAGCCTGCCCCTGGCCCGCGGTTGGCAGACGTTTGCCCGCGTGCGTGCCCTGAGCCGTCGGTGCATCCTACACTTGAAGTTCGACGGCGATTCCACCCTCTACGTGAGGGTGTTTGGGGAAGATGGTCGCTGCGCAGGCTGTTTACCCGAGGGTGACAACCGCGGCTTGGAACCCAGCTCCGGCGATGATGGAGAGGGCAGCGCTCGCGTGGCTGGCGGCGCTCAGGGTTCCTCAAGCTTCTCCGGTTCTTCTTCAGGCGGCGACTCTTCTACCGGTGGCCGCAGTCAGCCTGCACGCCGTCATATCTGCTTGGGAGGTGGTGACGTGTCCGCCCGCTGTCGCGCCCTGGTGAAGCGCGAGAGGGAGTCCTCCTGAGCTCCGGAGGCAGCTTGGGACTTTCCTGCGGGCCGGTGTGAGGCGAGCTGCACCAGATTTGTTCTTTCTTTTCCTTTTTCCTGCGTAAAAAAGACAGTAGTGTGGAGCCCCGCGGGGGCGTGTTTGGGTTATTGCTGTTAATCATCGTTTTGCTTTCTTTATCGTACCTTCCGGCTATGTGCCCGTGCATGGATAGTTCCCGGCCCCGGCCGTGGGGGCGACCGACCCAGGCCCTGTGTTTGTGTCGCGGTGCCCGTGGGGCACGGACTGGAGGGGTGCTCCTGTAATGGGCCCAGGTCGCAAACCCTTTGAATGACTAGGATAGGAACACTCGCGAGGGCGCTCGGATGCCCCCCTCGCGAGGCCATGCACAAGAGAAATCGAGGCAGGAGAGTGAAAAGTCGAAGAACCACAAGCCAAAGACGGAAACAACTTCAATAAAACTTCGAATGACAAGGAACAAGCCAACTGCGGAAAGCAAATGAAAAGCTGCGTCCGGCACCTAATCTAGTCTTCGACGTCTTCTCACCAGCGCGGAGCTAAGTGCTGCCACTAGGCGTGGGAGGGAGCCCCAAGGCCTGAGGCCGGCGCTCCTGAGACTCCGGGGCGTCTACAGCCCCAACTCATTATTACGTGAGAGTGTCACGGGCGGCGAGCTTCACAGGTGTTGGCCTTCTTCACAGGCTCCGGGCCTTTTCCAAAATGTGATAGCTTCACAGGCATTCGCCTTCTTCACAGGCTCTAGGCCTTTTCCAAAATGCGATAGCTTCACAGGCATTTGCCTTCTTCACAGGCTCTGGGCCTTTTCCAAAACGCGATAGCTTCACAGGCATTCACCTTCTTCACAGGCTCTGGGCCTTTTCCAAAACGCGATAGCTTCACAGGCATTCGCCTTCTTCATAGGCTCTGGGCCTTTTCCAAAACGCGATAGCTTCACAGGCATTTGCCTTCTTCACAGGCTCTAGGCCTTTTCCAAAACGCGATAGCTTCACAGGCATTTGCCTTCTTCACAGGCTCTGGGCCTTTTTAGGGGTAGAACCTCCGGAGGTGCTGGATGTACCATGCGTTCTGGACTGGCACCCCCTCCTAAGTCTCCAAGCGCGCGGAGCCGGGCCTAGAAACATGAACAACTTTGAACGGGCCCTCCCACATGGGAGAGACCTTGTGCAGCCCCTCCCTGGAGAGGACCCGCCTGAGCACGAGGTCTCCTACCTCGAGAGTTCTGGGGCGGATGTTGCGGCAGTGATATCGCCGCAGTGCTTGTTGGTACCTCGCCGCTCGTAGCGCGGCTTCTCGGCGACGTTCCTCCCCCAGCACGAGGTCCATCCCCCGCATGGCGTCCTGTTGCGCCTCGTCAAACGCCAGGACCCGCGCGGAGCGACGTCTGACCTCGTGAGGGAGGACCGCTTCGGCTCCGTAGACCAGGAAGAACAGGGTCTCCCCAGTCGGCTTGGTCGCGGTTGTGCGGATGGACCACAACACGGACTGAAGCTCGTCGTACCAACCTCTGCCGCAGGCCTCCAACTTCTTCTTGAATGTCTTGGTCTTGAGGACCCTCAGGACCTCCGCGTTGGCCCGCTTGGCCTGGCTGTTGCTTCGGGCATGCTCCACTGAAGCGTAGCATATCTGCGTTCCAAGGTTGGCACAGTATGTTTTGAAGAGGTTACTGGTGAACTGCGAACCCTTGTCCGTGATGATGCGATTCGGCACCCCGAACTGGCTCATGATGCCCTTGATGAAATTGACCGCGGAACCCGCGGGAATGGCGCGGACAGCCTCTACTTCAGCCCACTTGGTGAACTTGTCCACGGCAACGTAAAGGTAGCGGTAGCCCCCTGGCGCCCAAGGAAACGGGCTCAAGATGTCCAGCCCCCAGACTGCGAATGGCCACGAAAGGGGTATAGTCTGCAAGCCTCCTGCTGGCTGATAGATCTGCTTGGCGTGGAACTGGCAGGCCTCACAAGCTTTCACTAGTTCGACGGCGTCACTGAGCGCGGTGGGCCAATAAAACCCACTGTGGAACGCCTTGCCGACGAGGGTCCGTGATGATGAATGATGTCCACAGTCTCCGCCGTGTATATCTTCCAGCAGTTCCTTCCCTTGGTCCCTGGAGATGCAGGGCAGGGACACATCGTTTGGTCGCTTCCGGTAGAGCTCTCCATCCTTGATGCAGTATGCCGTGGCCTGGCGTGCCACTCGCTCCGCTTCCTCCTCCTTCTCCGGCAGGGTCCCTTGCGTTAGGTAACTCCGGAGCTCCATGATCCAACATCCCTCCGGAGGTTCCATCCTCATGAGCAGGCGTGCTCCTGAGGCCGGGCCACAGGTCGGGGCCCCTGAGGCAGGTGGCTGGGGGAGCTCCTCCCGGGGCTGAGCCGTGTTTGATAATGACGGCAGGGCTGAGGGCTTGAAGAGCCGCTCCTCGAAAACACCAGGCTCCTGAGGTAACCGCCTGGACGCACGTTTGGCGATGTCGTCGGCCTCCTGATTGGTGCCACGGGGCACATGCTGCAACTCCAACCCCCAGAACTGCTTCTCCATCCTGCGGACCTCCGCAAGGTAGGCTTCCATGTGCTCATCCTTCGGCTCGTACACCTTGTTGGAGAAATTGAAAAGGAGCTGCGAATTGCCCTTGATGGTGAGGCGTTTCACCCCCAGGGCAGCTGCGGCCTTCAAGCCTGCTATTAAACCTTCATCCTCCGCTATGTTGTTGGAGACCTTTTCACCTTGCTGGAAACAGAGCTGCACAGCGTAATAGAGCTTGTCCTGAGCGGGCGATATAAGCACCGCCCCAGCTCCAGCGCCATGCCTGGAGAACGCCCTATCGAAGTACATGACCCAGCCTTCTGGCGCCTCGCTTCTCGGGGATAGGGACCGATCCTCATCGGCCTTGAGGCCTGGCGCCTCCGTCCATTCTGCCACAAAATCCGCCAACGCTGCTCCCTTGATGACTCTGGTCGTGCTGAATTCAAGCTGAAACGCTTGCAGTTCTATGTTCCACTCAGCGACCCTTCCAGCTGAATTGGGGCTCCTGAGCACTCTCTCCAGGGGGTATGATGAGACGACCTTGATGGGGTGACCCTGAAAATAGTGCCGCAGCTTGCGCGAGGCCACCAGTAGCACGAGGAGGAGTTTCTGAGGCATGGGGTACCGTGCCCTTGCATCCCGCAACACTGTGCTGCCGAAGTACACTGGGTGCTCAACGAGGTGGAGTGCGTCAGTGCTGGTGGCTCCCTTCGGAGACCATGGCGCCTCTTGAGGCAATGAGGCCTCCTGAGACTGGCCATCTGGGAGAGGGGCCTCTTCTGCCTCCGGTGCGCCCCTCTGCGGTGGCTGATCCTCCTCAGCCATGGTGGCGGTTTCTGTGGGCCTTCCTCGTTCCTGTTCTGCCTTGTCCCGGGCTGCTGCCGCGGTTTTGATTCGACGCTCCTCTCTGACTGCCACCAAGGCTGCGCTGGCGGAGTAGGGAGTGGCGGCGAGGTAAAGCACTAGGGGCTCTTGAGGGTGCGGAGCCACCAAGACCGCTGGACTGGTCAGGTATCTCTTGAGATCCTGGAACGCCTTGTCGGCCTCTTCAGTCCACTCGAAGGGCCCCTTTTTCTTCATTAGCTGGAAGAAGGGCAGCGCTCGCTCCCCCAACTTGGAGATGAAGCGCCCTAGCGCGGTCACGCGCCCCGTGAGCTTCTGCATTTCTCTGAGGGTCTTTGGCGGGCTCATGTCTTCCACCGCCTTGATCTTCTCTGGGTTAGCCTCGATGCCTTGGTGGGACATGAGGAAACCCAAGAGCTTGCCCGAGGGGACTCCGAACACACTTCTCTGGGTTGAGCCGTAGGTTCACTGCGTTGAGGCTCGTGAAGGTTTCCTCCAGGTCTTGTATCAAGGTCCTGGCCTCCCGAGAGTTTACCACAATGTCATCGACGTAAGCTTCAACATTTTTCCCGAGCTGCGGGCCCAAGGTGATGTGCATCAGCCGCTGAAAGGTCGCCCCTGCGTTACGCAGCCCGAATGGCATGCATGTGTAGCAGTACACCCCACACGGGGTTAGGAAGGCTGTCTTCTCGACGTCTTCTACCGCCATCTTGATTTGGTGATACCCAGAGAAGGCATCCAAGAAGCATAACAGGTCGCATTCCGCAGTGGAATCGACGATCTGGTCGATGCCGGGGAGCGGGAACGGATCTTGCGGGCACGCTTTGTTGAGGTTGGTGAAGTCGACACACATGTGTTCCTTCCCTCCTTTCTTTGGCACAATGACAGGGTTGGCCAACCAATCTGGGTATCGGACCTCGCGAATGACCCCAGCGGCCTCTAATTTGTGGGTCTCTTGGACGACGAAGGCCTGCTTTTCTGTGGACTGCCACCTGGCCTTCTGCTTCACAGGGCGCACGTTGGGGCACATGTTGAGGTGATGCTCGATTACACTCCTGGGGATCCCTGCCAACTGGTCAGGCTCCCAAGCGAATACCTTCTTGTTTGCGCGCAAGAACCCGACCAGGGCCTCCTCCTTCTCAGGTTTGAGGTGGGCGCCTACGGTGAAAGTGGCGTTGGTGGACCCGTCTTCATCGACGGGTATCTGCTTGGTTTCTGCCTTGTCTTGGGTGAACAACTGTTTCTTCTTGGCGGGTGCAGCTCCCTTGTGCTCGGGGGTCTCCAAGTCGGCGGGTTGTGCCGACGCCGCTGTCTTGAAGACGAGCTTGAGCACCCGCAGAGCGTCCCTGGTGTCCCCGTGCACGGTGAGGACACCGCTGCTCCCAGGCATCTTCATGAGGTTGTACACCGGGTACGTCACGGCCATGAACTGGGCCAGCGCTGGGTAGCCGAGGATGGTGTTGTAGGGGAGGCTGATGGGGGCGATGTCGAAGTCGACCAGCTCCGTGCGGAAGTTGTCGTAGGTGCTGAAGGTTACTGGGAGCCGGATCTGTCCCAAGGAGCTGGACGATCCGCCCCCAACGCCTGAGAAGGGCCAGCTGGGTTGCAGCCGTTCCTCGGGTATGCAGAGGAGATTGAAGGCCTCGATCGAGAGCATGCTGAGGCCCGCGCCGCCATCAATGAGGGTTCTGGTGACGGCCACCTAGCAGATGGTGGGGGTGCACAGCATGGGGAGCGCACCCGAGCAGGCCGAGTTGGAGGGGTGGTCCTCCGAGCTGAAGGTCAGGCCGGTCTCGGGCGCCGCCCGATCCAGGGGAGCCCCCTGCCGCGTGGAAGCGGCGCTGACCCGGCGGATGAACGGCTTGACGTGGTGACTTGTGGGCGGTGCCTGCGAGCCGCCCAGGAGGGCCGCGACGACCGGGGGTGTTGGTGTAGCGCGATGGGCGGGGAAGAGGTTGCGGGGCTCTTCCCGAGAGGCCACGGAGGCTGCCGGCGGGTGGAGCAGCCATGTGCGCGGGGCACCGGTGAGGGCCATGGGGAGCCAGTTGGCCACGACCCTATCATCACCTCCGGCTTCGAGGAGGGCCTCCTCGCTCGCCAACAAGAAGGTCAGCGGATCTGTCGCGCCGCTGTAGCGCGGCGGCATCGTCGGCTTGAGCTTGTTCAGCCACCGTGCCCGTTGCAGGGCTGGGGCCAGGGCTCGGAGCCCCCTGGCCCCGTGCTGGCGCCGGCGGCCGGAGCGGGCGACGGCGCTACCCATCGCGAGGCAGGCCGTGGTGGTGGCGGAAGAGAAAACTACGGCGCACCCCCTACCTGGCGCGCCAAATGTCGGATTTCGGGTTCCGGCAGACCCTTGAGGTTCGAACACTGGGGTGCGCGCGGAGATTTTGCCTTCTACCTACCTGCACCCCTCCGCCTCGCTAAGATCTAAACTCTGGAAAGAACAACACAAGAGACACAGGGTTTATACTGGTTCGGGCCACCGTTGTGGTGTAATACCCTACTCCAGTTTGTGGTGTGGTGGATTGCCTCTTGGGCTGATGATGATGAACAATACAAGGAAGGACAGCCTCGCGAGGGTCTGTTCTTGGCTGGGGGGGGTGAACTGCTGGGAGGAGTTCAGTCACCCTTCTCTCCCTCTCTCTCTCTCTCTCTGATCCCTTTTTTTCCTCCCCTTTCACCCTGCGGGTGGCCGGTCCTATTTATAGAGGCCCCGGTCCTATTCCAAAATATTGAGCGAGAAGGGAGCCAACAATGGCGGGCTAATTCGAAGGGGGACAGCTAGTACCAGCTATCCTGACAAAAGTAGTCTCCGCCTGCGCAAAACTCTGGTGGTGACACCGTCTTGGGCTCCACGATGACCTCCGTCTCGTGGTCCTCCTGGTCTTGGTCTCGTTGCACCGAAATGGCAACCTTTGCCTGATGCCTCGGTACTCCGCGGCTGTGTTTGCCCCCTTTGCACCAAAGAGGAAAGGAGGACACTGCACGGGCTGACACCCGCCTGGCACCCTTGGTCGTCATGGCTTGCGTCACGGGCACGAGGGTCTTGGGTTTGTGTTGGTGAAGATGGGCCGCGCTGGGCCCCCCTTTTGAGCCACGCCGCAGGCTGCAGGCAGGCAAGTCTAGGGACCCCCGTTCCCAGAACGCCGACAAATACTCTATGTGCTTCACTTATATCTTTTGAGCTATGTAGTTTTTCTCTATGTGCTTCACTTATATCTTTTGAGCTAAGTAGTTTTGCTCTATGTGCTTCACTTATATCTTTTGAGCTAAGTAGTTTTGCTCTATGTGCTTCACTTATATCTTTTGAGATAGTTAATTTTGCTCTATGTGCTTCACTTAGATCTTTTAGAGCACGGTGGTGGATTTGTTTTAAAGAAACTATTGATCTCTCATGCTTCACTTAAATTATTTTGAGAGTCTCTTAATAGCATGGTAATTTGGTTAATAATAATATGCTTGGTATTCAAGATTTGTGAAACTTTATTTTGAGTGTGTTGAATACTAAGAAAAGATTGAAACATGATAATTGTTTTGAGATATGGAGGTGATAATATTAAAGTCGTGCTAGTTGAGTAGCTGTGAATTTAAAGAATACTTGTGTTAAAGTTTGTGATTCCCGTAGCATGCACGTATGGTGAACCGTTATGTGATGAAGTCGGAGCATGATTTATTTATTGATTGTCATCCTTATGAGTGGCGGTCGGGGACGAGCGATGGTCTTTTCCTACCAATCTATCCCCCTAGGACCATGCGCGTAATACTTTGCTTTGATAACTTCTAGATTTTTGCAATAAGTATATGAGTTCTTTATGACTAATGTTGAGTCCATGGATTATACGCACTCTCACCCTTCCAACTTTTCTAGCCTCTCTAATACCGCGCACCTTTTGCCGGTATCATACACCTACCATATACCTTGCGCAAAACAGCCACCATACCTACCTATTATGGCATTTCCATAGCCATTATGAGATATATTGCCATGCAACTTTCCACCGTCTAGTTCAGCATGACACATTCATCATTGTCATATTGCTTAGCATGATCATGTAGTTGACATAGTATTTGTGGCAAAGCCACCGTTCATAATTTTTTCATACTTTTCACTCTTGATTCATTGCATATCCCGGTACACCGCCGGAGGCATCCATATAGAGTCATACTTTGTTTTAGAATCGAGTTGTAAATAAATAAAAGTGTGATGATCATCATTCAATAGAGCATTGTCCCAAAAAAGGAGAAAGGCCAAAGAAAAAAAAAGAAGGCCCAAAAAAAGGGGCAATGCTACTATCCTTTCTTCCACACTTGTGCTTCAAAGTAGCACCATGATATAGCGAGTCTCATATATTGTGGTTCAAAGTAGCACCATGTTCTTCATATAGAGAGTCTCATATGTTGTCACTTTCATATACTAGTGGGAATTTTACATTATAGAACTTGGCTTGTATATTCCAATGATGGGCCTCCTCAAGTGCCCTAGGTCTTCATGAGCAAGCAAGTTGGATGCACACCCACTAGTTTCTTTTGTTGAGCTTTCATACATTTATAGCTCTAGTGCATCCGTTGCATGGCAATCCCTACTCACTCACATTGATATCTATTGATGGGCATCTCCATAGACCGTTGATACACCTAGTTCATGTGAGACTATCTTCACCTCCTTTTTGTCTTCTCCACAACCACCATTCTATTCGACCTATAGTGCTGTATCCATGGCTCATGCTCATGTATTGCGTGAAGATTGAAAAAATTATGAAAAAGTTAGAGTATGAAACAATTGCTTGGCTTGTCATCAGGGTTGTGCATGATTTAAATACTTTGTGTGGTGAAGATGGAGCATAGCCAGAGTATATGATTTTGTAGGGATAACTTTCTTTGGCCATGTTATTTTGAGAAGACATAATTGCTTTGTTAGTATGCTTGAAGTATTATTATTTTTATGTCAATATAAACTTTTGTCTTGAATCTTTCTAATCTGAATATTCATACCACAATTAAGAAGATTTGCATTGAATTATGCCAAGTAGCACTCCGCATCAAAAATTCTCTTTTTATCATTTACCTACTCGAGGACGAGTAGGAATTAAGCTTGGGATGCCTGATACGTCTCCAACGTATCTATAATTTTTGATTGCTCCATGCTATATTATCTACTGTTTTGGACTATAATGGGCTTTATTTTCCACTTTTATATTATTTTTGGGACTAACCTATTAACCGGAGGCCCAGCCCAGAATTGTTGTTTTTTTGCCTATTTTAGTGTTTCGGAGAAACAAAATATCAAACGGAGTCCAAACGGAATAAAATCTTTGGGAACGTGATTTTCTCACCGAACGTGATCCAAGAGACTTGGATCCTACTCCAGGGAGTCAAAGAGGAGGTCACGAGGGTGGGGGGCGCCCCCCCTAGGGCGCGCCCCCCTGCCTCGTGGGCCCCTCGGTGCTCCACCGACGTACTTCTTCCTTCTATATATACACACGTACCCCCAAACGATCAGAATAGGAGCCAAAAACCTAATTCCACCGCCGCAACTTTCTGTATCCACGAGATCCCATCTTGGGGCCTGTTCCGGAGCTCCCCCGGAAGAGGGCCGTCATTGCGGAGGGCTTCTACATCATCCTAGCCCCTCCGACGAAGTGTGAGTAGTTTACCTCAGACCTTCGGGTCCATAGTTAGTAGCTAGATGGCTTCTTCTCTCTATTTGAATCTCAATACAAAGTTCTCCCCCTCTCTTGTGGAGATCTATTCGATGTAAGCTTCTTTTTGCGGTGTTTTTGTTGAGACCGATGAATTGTGGGTTCATGATCAAGTCTATCTATGAATAATATTTGAATCTTCTCTGAATTATTTTATGTATGATTGGTTATCTTTGCAAGTCTCTTCAAATTATCTGTTGGGTTTGGCCAACTAGATTGGTAGTTCTTGCCATGGGAGAAGTGCTTAACTTTGGGTTCAATCTTGCGGTGTCCTTAGCCAGTGACAGAAGGGGCAGCAAGCCATGTATTGTATCGTTGCCATCGAGGATAACAAGATGGGGTTTATTTCATATTGCATGAATTTATCTCTCTACATCATGTCATCTTGCTTAAGGCGTTACTCTATTTTTAACTTAATACTCTAGATGCATGCTGGATAGCGGTCTATGAGGGGAGTAATAGTAGTAGATGCAGAATCATTTCGGTCTACTTGTCACGGACGTGATGCCTATATAAATGATCATGCCTAGATATTCTCATAACTATGCTCAATTCTGTCAATTTCTCAACAGTAATTTGTTCACCCACCATAGAATACTTATGCTCTTGAGAGAAGCCACTAGTGAAACCTATGGCCCCCGGGTCTATTCTCATCATATCAATCTCCATCACTTTAATCTTGCTTTGCTTTTTTACTTTGCTTTTACTTTTTACTTTGCATATTTATACCAAAAATACCAAAAATATTATATCTATCAGATATCACTCTCGTAAGTGACCGTGAAGGGATTGACAACCCCTAATCGCGTTGGTTGCGAGTAGCTATCGTTTTGTGCAGGTATGAGGGACTTGAGCGTGGCCTCCTACTGGATTGATCCTTGGTTCTCAAAAACTGAGGGAAATACTTACGCTAGTCTGCTGCATCATCCCTTCCTCTTCGGGAAAAACCAACGCAAGCTCAAGACGTAGCAGTCGCTGTTCGAGAGGTCTCGAGTCCCTAAAGACTTATGCCGCTTAGAGCGAGGAATCGGCTTTGTCCGGCTTAAGGCGTGTATAGCGCCCCGAATTCGGCCTTCCGAATACTAGGGGCTTCGCCAAAATTTAAAATTGTAGACTTCTATGGCTAAGTGAGAGTGATAAAGCATTATAGTCCGGTTGCCTTGTTCGTTGTGCTGAGCACCTCCCTCGAAGGACTCAGGTTTATCCTGAACACCCCAGCACTCGTGGCATGGGGGCAGAAGCCGACAACTGGCCATCTCTCAGATTTGATAAACAGTCGCACAGAAGGTACTATTTTAAATTCAAACAAGCGTTGCATAGCACATATGAACAAGTTTTCATAATATAGGATCACACGAGAAAGTTCATTCAAAAATTACATCCTTCGCACACTCGTCCGCCACAAGACGGGCACCCTTCAGGACACCCTCATAATACATTTCGGGGTGGCGATGCTCCTTGCCCTGAGGTGGCCCCTCCTTCACCAGCTTCTCAGCATCCATCTTGGCACAGTGCACCTTTGCACGGGCAAAAGCTCGGCGGGCACCTTCGATACAGACGGACCGCTTGATGACTTCCAGCCGTGGGCAGGCATCCACAAGCCGCCTCACCAGGTTGAAGTAGTTGTTGGGAAGGGAGTCGCCAGGCCACATCCGGACTATAAAGCCCTTCATGGCTTGTTCGGCCGCCTTGTGCAGCTCGACCAGTTGCTTCAGCTGGTCGCTCATAGGCATCGGGTGTTTGTTCCCAGTATACTGAGACCAGAACAACTTCTCCGTCGAGCTTCCCTCCTCGGCCTGGTAATATTTCGCGGCATCCGACACACTGTGGGGCAAATCTGCGAATGCTCCCGGAGAGCTCCGGACTCGGGTAAGTAACAAGTAATTTACTTTCACATGCTTGCTTTGCATATTGAATGCCTTACCCGCCGCTATCTTCCTCATCGCCTCAATCTCCTAGAGGGCCTTTTGGGCTTCAGTCTTTGCTTTCTTTGTGCTCTCGAGGGCCGCGGCAAGCTCGGACTCTTGCGTCTTCGAGTCAAGCTCCAAAGCCTCGTGCTTCTTCACGAGAGCCTGGAGCTCTTGCTGCACCTCGCCCACCCGTGCCTCTTACTTTTCCCGCTCGGTGCGCTCCTTGGCCGCTTGGTTTTCGGCCTCGGACAGCGCTTGCTTCAGGGTCGCCACTTCGGTCGTGGCCCCTGGCACATTCATGATGATCCTGTCATTTCGCAACCACAATTTCTTTTATATATAGACAAGGTATTACTTACCTTTGTTCTCCTCAAGCTGCCTCTTGGCAAGGCCGAGCTCTTTCTCGGACCCCTCAAGGTCCTGCTTCAATGCGGCGACCTCCGCAGTCAGTGCGGCAGAGGCCAGTAGTGAAGCCTGCATACGCATACAGACATACTTATATTAGACTCCTGCAGATATTATTTGATCCTCTATTCGGCTTTTCTTTGTGAACACCAAACTGGGCATCAGGGGCTACTTTCTATGCGGTAATATTTTTCCTATATTTTAAATACTTACCTCAAAGCATGTTAGAAGGCTGGCACAGGCTTCAGTCAGTCCGCTCTTGGCGGACTAAACCTTCTTGATCACCGCACTCATAATAGTGCGGTGCTCTTCGTTGATGGAAGCGCCGCGAAGTGCTCCCAGCAGGTTGTCCAGTGCCTCTGGATGGACAGAGGTCACCGGCACGGGCATCTTGCCCCTTTTGGAAGGGGGCCGCCCGCCCGAGTCCGGAACCACTAGAGGTTCTGGCACGGTGTTCGGCTAAGGGCCGAACTTGGAGCCCCTAGGAGCCTTGCTCCCTTTGCTCCTGGAGTCCGGAAGGTCGCCTTGAGGCGCCTCCGCGATTGTCTCCCCCCGGCTTGGTGCCCCTTGAGACAATACCTCGGCGTTGTCCGTAGGGCAAGGAGAGGAGGCGGTTGGAAGTGTATCACTATCCATGTCCGACGAGTCCAAGGAACCGCCCGACGAGGATACGTCGATACGGGCTTGGGGCGGACTGCAATAATCATATTCGACATTAGGAGAAGTAGTGCAACAAAGGTATACTATGAGTTACTCTGGTATCCGAATACTTACGACTTCGCCAGGGGCTTGGCCCTGAGCAGCCACTCGTCTTCGCCGTCGGAGGCGGTGGTGGAGCAGTCCGGAAGGAGAGTCCTTCCCTTCTTGGACCCTTCGGCCTCCCCGGTTGGGGCGGCCTTCCTTTTATTGTCTCCCCCGGCTGGAGGGGGAGAATCTTCATCTTCCTTCTCCTCGTTTTCATGGGAGGAGTGCGTCTCAGTGTTATCGGACGATGAGTCCGATACCACCTGGCGTCGGGAACTCTTTCGGGTTCCCTTGGCCTTCTTCTTGGTCTTTTCCAGCACCTCATAAGGAGCCGGAGTTCGCATCTCCGTCAGGAGAGCGTCCGCAGGGTCTTCGGGCAGTGGGGCTGGACAGTTAATCTTCTTCGATGCCTCCACCCAGTCCTGTCAAAGGCATGGGAGTTTAGACCCCGCATATGGTTAAGCTATGAGAAATAAATACCCTACTAGATGTACAGAACTTACCGGATTCGCAGGGCGCTTCGCGCTTAGCCCGCGGTCCTCTGTAAGAGAAGGAGGGACCTCGGCGCCCTTGAACAACACCTTCCAGATGTCCTTATGCGTTATGTCGAAGAGCTTGCTTAGAGTCTGGTGCTGGGCCGGGTTGAACTCCCATAAGTTGAAAGCCCGTTGTTGACACAGGAGGATCCGGCGGAAGAGCATAACCTGGACTATGTTGACAAGCTTAAGTTTTTTGCTTGTCATATTCCGGATACACTTCTAGAGTCTGTCCAGCTCCACCGATGAACCCCAGGACAGGCCCTTCTCCTTCCAGGAAGTGAGTCGCGTGGGGATTCCAGATCGAAACTCAGGGGCCGCCACCCAGTTGGTGTCGCGCGGCTCGGTGATGTAGAACCACCCCGATTGCCACCCCTTTATGGTCTCCACGAAGGAGCCCTCGAGCCATGTAATGTTGGGCATTTTGCCCACCATGGCTCCACCGCATTCCTCTTGTTGGCCACCTACTACCTTCGGCTTGATATTGAAGGTCTTCAGCCATAAGCCGAAGTGGGGCCGGATGCGGAGGAAAGCCTCGCACATGACGATGAACGTCGAGATGTTGAGGATGAAATTCGGGGCCAGATCATGAAATTCCAGCCCGTAATAGAACATGAGGCCGCGGACGAATGGATTGAGGTGAAACCCCAATCCGCGGACGAAATGGGGGAGGAAAACCACCCTTTCGTGAGGTTCCGAGGTAGGGACGATCTGCCCCGCGGCTGGCAGCCGGTGCGCGATATCCGCGGCTAAGTATCCGGCTCCATGTAGATTTTTGATGTGTCCCTCCATGACAGAGGAGGCCATCCACTTGCCTCCCGCTCCGGACATGTTCGGAGAGAGTCGAGGAGAAGGATGCGGACTTGGGCGCTGGAGCTCGAGTGCGCGAGAATGGATGAGCAAGGAGGAAGAAGGCGTGGGTAGAAAAAGTGAGATCTTATACCTTTATAAGGGCGGACTAAACTATGCGCCCCCACTAGCCTGGTAAAACTCGCTTATCCCCCAACCGCCGTAATTGATGGTGCGATTGGGTTACCCACGTCTGTATGGATGAGAATCCCGTAATAAGGGGAACACGATCTCTGCTTTGACAAGACGTGTCAAGAAACCGCCTCGCATTATGTGCGGGGCTGGTTAAAGTAAAACTGTTCAAATAATTACTGGGCCGTGGCGTGATGTCAAGCTGCCAAAACATGTCAGCAGATTAGATTTGTGGTAATATTATTCTCTCTATGGTGGTATGTGGAACTTATTTTGTAGGGTCGGACACTATCTTGTATTCAAATTCTTTTGTGGTGTATTCGGAGGAGGAACCCGCCTTGCAATGCCGAAGACAACACTGCGCGCCGGACTCATCGTCATTGAAGCCTGGTTTAGGGGCACCTGAGGGAGTCCTGGATCAGGGGCGCACTGGACAGCCGGACTATATCCTTTGGCCGGACTATTGTACTATGAAGATACAAATTGAAGACTTCGCCCCGTGTCCGGAGGGGACTCTACTTGGCGTGGAAGGCAAGCTAGGCAATACGGATATGAATATCTCCTCCCTTGTAACCGACCTTGTGTAACCCTAGCCCGCTCCAGTGTCTATATAAACCAGAGGGGTTTAGTCCGTAGGACAACAGACAATCATACCATAGGCTAGCTTCTAGGGTTTAGCCTCTCCGATCTCGTGGTAGATCAACTCTTGTACTACTCATATTATCAAGAATAATCAAGAAGGACGTAGGGTTTTACCTCCATTAAGAGGGCCCGAACCTGGGTAAAACATCATGTCCCCTGCCTCCTATTACCATCCGCCTTAGACGCATAGTTCGGGACCCCCTACCCGAGATCCGCCGGTTTTGACACCGATAGTAGGGTTAAGGGTGAGTCCGGCTAGGGTTGAACCCTGGTCTTTGGATGCCGAATGTGTATCCAGGCTCGAAGCCAGATCCAAGGTAAGAGGAGTGAGGGAGGCGAGTCTTGCCAGGGTTGGCTCCTAGTCATCGGACGTCGGAGTGGCATAGAGGCTTCAAGCAAGATCCGATGTAAGAGAGGCGAGTCCAGCCAGGGTTGACTCCTAATTTTTGGACGTCGAAGTCGCCTCCAGGATTGAGGCCAGATCCGAGGTAAGGGTCGGCCCAGGGATTGGGTCGGAACGAGAGCCCAAAGTCAAAGTTTCAGGGTTTTCGGGCGCCTCAGTTAAAGCTGAGAACCCGATGAACACCAGATCACCCCGAGCATCAGCGACATATTCTAGATTACCGAACCTGATCTGATGTTGAGGGGAAAATCTGTCGACCTAGCCTAGATGACCAGCCAAGTTAGCGTGCAGAACGACGCTACTGAACGTGAAAAGTTGGCCGGGGATGAAGATGTCCCCGGTATTGATGCCATCTCTGATGATTCGGCAAGCTATTGATCCTTTGGCGATCCAACGGTGGCACTCTCAATGAAAGCACCAATGTCGGTGTCAAAACTGATGGATATTGGGTAGGGGGTCCCGAGCTGTGGATCTTGGATCAATGGGGAACAAGGGACGAGGGACATGATGTTTACCAAGGTTTGCGCCCTCTCGAAGACATAAAACCCCACGTCTTGCTTAATTATATTGAAGTGTATAGGATCATTACAGAGTCGATCTACCACAATATTAGATGTACTAAACCCTAGGTGAGTAGGATGATGGTTGTTGTTCTAGCCTCTACGGACTAAACCCTCTGGTTTATATAGCCACCATGGGTACTAGGGTTACACATGGTCGGTTACAAGGAAAGGATAAACATGCCGATTCTTCTTATCTTGCTTGGAGCACACCAAGGCATCAAAGACTTCCTGTCCGGATACGGAGTCTCCTCGTAGTTCGGCCTTCTAGCAGTTGCAGTGCAGCCCACCTGTCCGGACCATGAGAGATAGGACGGTAGCCCGAGGACCCCCTAGTCCAGGACTCCCTCACCCATACCCATGTACTCAAGTCTCCTTATTTGGAGGTGGTGATGATGAAGTTGATGATGTGGCAGTAAGCTTCTCCAGCTTTCATTTGAGGATGAAATTTTCCTCCCTCAAATCATCATTTTATTGCCCAAGATTTAATATCCTTTTACTAATGTGTTGGGGATATGACCTCGCGATATAATCCGCCGGATAAAGGCTGGGTCATATCACTGGCGACTATTGGAGGTAAACCTCAGATGTCCAGAGTGATCAAGACGCAAGACTAAAAGGGTGGCTCACAAGATGGGCTGGCATAGGGCCCAGAACCATAAGGCGGTGGTGAAGGCCCAGAAGCATAAGCCGCCGCATGATGACTTGCTAGAGGAGCAAGGCGACTTAGAGTTGGACTCAGTCACGGGTCATAAAACGACCCGGACTCTTGTAAACCCAGGGGCCTCAACCTGTATATAAAGGTGAGTCCTCTGGATAGATAGGACAGGTTACAATCAATCGATAGCTTGTCAAGCGAATCGACAAAACCACGACAATTGGCGCCCCCATGCGGTGAGCGCACAATAGTTTCGAGTTCTTGAAGGGTTATTTCCCAGGGATTGAGGGATACGCCATTGGCAGGATAACCAAGAGTCACCATGGCAAGCTCTACAGCGATGATGTCGGCTGGGGCCCTGAGGCCGACTCAATCGAGTACGGGTACCGGGTCCCCTTCGGTGGAATCCATGTCTTCATCACCAAGATCAGCAGATCTAAGCCTGAGCTGGACATCTGCACTGACCTCGTTGAGCCGGCTCGGCGTGCGCAACCCGCCCGGATCCAAGCCGGACGAAAGCACGTATTAGTTGGGTTCACACAGGGCATAGAGCTCGCAGAGAATTCCGTGTCTGGAGGAAAGACTCTTGTCTACTCAGGTGATGAATCCTCGCCCAGTGAGATGGAGTCGATCTACCAACTTCAAGACAACGGCCTTGGGGGTTGCTCTAATGGCGACATTATTCTGGACCCCCACAAGCCGCCGATCCAAGCCCCCATCTTCATGGTAGGGACGACATTGACTCTCAACACTGTGACAGCCGGGGCAACAGCGATAGCAGATCCATTAGCATCCGGCTTGGCCAGGCCCCCGACTCGAGTTTTATTTGAGCTGATGAACACCCTGACAACCTTACTAGCAACCGAGGTCATTGCAAAAAATCAGGTGGAGCATAATGTCGAGATTGCAAAGATTCACGAGTAGATGGCCAAGGCCTGGGAGGATATGGACACTAAAAACACACAGATAGCCGAGTTGCAAGCTCACGTCAATGCAGAGGCGGAGTGTCTGAAGACACAGGCTGGGCGTCTAAACCTTGAGCAGAACGCTTCCAACGCATGTAATCAACGGAGGTACCGGAGCCGTCTACCTACGAGTTATGAGTTGCACGTTTGTTCAATACGCCAGGGGCATGCCCAAGTACCCCAGGAGCACTGGTTATACCCCAATTAACCCCTAATGCACCAGGGAGAAGAGTGGCGGCTCAGCCACTCCAGTTAGAGCCGGCCCGAAGGGAAGAGCCGGTCTCGGACCCTCATCTTGCTCGAACACAACCACTACACTTTTCGACACCACCAGGTCACTTTTCCAACCTAGGGGATAACTTGGTAGCAGCAGAAACCCGGCTTACTGCGATTCCTATCACCGGCGAGTCATCGGTCGCAGTTGTGACCCGGAACACCATAGAGTTGTTGCAAATGATGATCGCTCAGCAGGCTAACTATTCTTATAGATGGCATCGCGTGCATTCAACATCGCTGTTGAGATGTAGCTACAGCTGGCATGCTAAGTCGCTAGATGTTTCAAGCAGTTATCGACACTGTAATCCGCCCAGTACAACCAGCCCCTTAACCCGAGGGCTAATGCCCAGGCAATTGTGGACGGTGCGAGGGCCCATCACGAAGCAGAGGCAGTAAACCAGGGGGCTTATCAGTCGCCCCCGGTAGTTCCTTCAGCCTCGATGGGGGCCGGGTCCAGTATCAGAACCATCAGAGTACCGTGCCTAGTGTCAGCTTTACATAATGAGCGCGTGCCCAAGGATTTTATGGGTCCTCGCAAGGTACCTAACTACATGGCGGATCTCCCTCCAGAGGCTTGGATTGAGAGCTAGGGCTGGCCATGGATATGTTGGCATAAGTGATGTGGTATGTGCCAAGTATTTCACTATGATGTTGGAGGGGCCAACTCGCACTTGGTTGAAAAACCTGCCCTCGATTCCATCAACACATGGGCGGAGTTGAAGGAGTGTTTTATCAGAAATTTTCAAGGAACATGCAAACAGTCGATGACTATTGTGGATTTGGAGCACTGTGTGAAACGTGAAGATGAGTCGGCCCATCATTGGGCTCGCCGGATCGCACCATCATCTAGTCTTCTAACAACATAGGGGCGGCTCAAGCCGTCCGGATTCTAGAGAATAACTATTGCTTTGAGCCACTTAAGCAGAAGTTAGGGCGGCTTAAGTCTAAGTGCACATATATGGGCAATCTAATGGACGTACTTACTAGATATGCTGATTCTGATGGTACGAAGGATCCCGGGTCTGATGAGGATAAGTCGGGTAAAGTCAAGAAAAACAATGGTGGCAAGGTTCAACAACAGAATTCCGCGGCACAAAATGGTAATCACAATAACCATGGCAATGGTGGAAAGCTTAGACACCCCAATGGTAGGTCAGATTATGTGGCTAACACTAATGCAGGATTCAAAAATCGGTGTCATAATGGCAAGCAGCCTTATAATGGGGGAGCCCAAGAATTATGAGGAAGCCCTTAATAGGTCGTGTCTGAAGCACAGTTATCCTAACAATGTCACATCCCTAGCTTCTGGTAATGCTCTAGGCTAGCTTCATCTGAGCATCATGTTTAAATTTTTGAAACCTGAACTGAGGAATTCTGGAAGCCTCAAAAACTTAAATAAAAGAAGGGCAAAAACCCTAAAATCTCATTCATTGTTCCAAAATGCTCTTCTTAAATGTTTGATAATTTTTGGTAAGGGTTCTGGTCCCAACCAAAATATTGAACATTTTTAAGGAATTATTTTTGGGACTTTGGATTTAATTCATTAGCTATTTGAATTTGAATTATATTCATATAATTGGAATATAAATTCAAATACCCCTGAAATATTTTATAAGCTTTTGGAAGAGTCCATCTGGCAATATAAAATACTCAGAGGAGCTTTGGCATTGTTTGAATTATTATTTTTAATTCAAAACAGTGGCAAAAGAATTAAATAAAAGAAAAACAGAACAGAAAAAAATAAAACAGAGCAGAAAGCCACTGGGCCACTTACCTGGCGCCACTTACCTGGCCCAGCTCCATCTGGCCGGCCCAGCCCACCTCCTCCCCCTTGTCCTCTTCCTCCTCTGCCAGGAGGACGAACAGAGGCGAGGCGTGGCGCGCGCCCGAGAGGCCTCGGCCACCTCCTGCTTCCCCCTGGCCACCTCCTGCTTCCTCTCGTCGCCCTGGACCCCGTCCGCGACGCCACGCACCCCCCCCAGGCCTCTCACTCTCTCCCCGAGCTCCTCTCTTCCTCTGGCTCTCTCGCGCGCAGCCATCGAACACACCCGTCGCCGCCGACGAGCATCACCGCGGCCACCGTCCACCCCGTGCCTCTCCGATGAGTTCAGAGGAGCCGCCATCGCCTTCTGCGTCTTCTACACCAACCCATTCGACCGCGGGAGCCCTGTAGCGTCTTCCCGGAGCTCGTCCCCAACCTTCGGCCGCCGGCGAACTTCCGAGGATTCGCGAGCTCCAGCCCCTCCCCGGCCTCGCCGTTGCCTCTACCGGATCCGCTGTGAGCTCCTCTCCCATTTCCCCTCCTCCCTGCGCTCGTTCCCGCACGCTAGCCGCCCTTTTCACCGGGGCCGTGAGCTCCTCACCGCCGGCGATGACGCGGACAAGGCCAGAGCCACCGGAGCTAGCTACCGAGCACGGCAACGTGCTCCACACCTCACCAGGAACCTAACTCACACACCAGCTTCCCCTCCCGTGCCCCCTAACGCCAACCCCGACCTCGCCCGAACTCCGGCCACCGCCGCGAGCTTGCCTCCGGTGAGCTTGGGCCACCTCAGCCCCTGCCGTTTGCACAGATGGATGCGGGCGAGTCCCAGCTCCACGTAGACGCCCTCATCCGCCCGTTTGGCCGCCGGAGCAAGAAATCCGAAGGCCTCCGCCGTCTCGGCCTCGCCGGCGTCAAGCCGCCGGCAGGTTAGGCCCTGCTGACCAGGGGTTTGACCCCCCCCTGGGTCGATGACAGGTGGGGCCAGCCCCCCTGTTAATTAGTTTAGTTTATTTTAATTTAATTACCCCCTGCTGACACTGACATGTGGGCCCTAGTGCCCTAATCTTTAATTAAGCAAACTAAACCCCCCTGTTTAACCCGTGTCACTGACGTGTGGACCCCACACGTCAGGTCTGACCTGGACCGCCCTGTTGACCTGATGACGTCAGGGTGATGTCATACTGATGCAGTAAATGTTTTCTGGAGTTTTTAAATAAATCAGAAATGATTTATTTATTTCAGAAAATATCCAAAACTTCGAAAATTCATAGAAATTCAACTGTAACTCGAAATTAAATAAATTATATATGAAAAATTATCAGAAAAATTCAAGGAATCCATCTATACCATTTTCATGGATGTTAGAACAACTTATAACTGCTGTTTAGCACAAATCATATAAATGGCATTTAAATAATCACATGTGGAGTTTGAATTTGAACCTAGGGTTCAAACCAACTCCATTTAACTTGTTGCTAGATGCATTAGCCCAAAACACATTCATTTTGCCATGTCATGATCATGCATCATATTGTGCATTGCATTGATTGTGTTCCCTTCTGTGTTGCCGGTATTTGTCCCCTCTCGATAGATGTGATACCGATGATGTGATGTGATCGTTGACACTGATGAAGACTCAATGCTATCCTCAGAAGTGCCAGGCAAGCAAAACCCCCTTGTTCATTCCGATACAATCCTACTCTCTCGCTCCTGCTCTCTTTTAATGCATTAGGACAACACCGATTCATCTGTTACTTGCTGCGGTAGCTGAACCCCTTTATCCTCTGCATGACCTGTCATTCCACAGTAAATAGATGAAACCCACTAGCATGAGTAGGAGTTGTTTGAGCCCTGTTGTGCCTACTCATTCATGCTTGTTTGTCATGCCTGCTACTGCTTAGAGTTGAGTCAGGTCTGATTCATCGGGGATGAATCAGAGGTGTGTGAACGTGTCCTACTGTGTGTGAGCTAAGTGTGTGAACACGATTTGGTAAAGGTAGCGGTGAGAGGCCATGTAGGAGTACATGGTGGGTTGTCTCATTGCAGCCGTCCTCAGGAACTGAGTTCTGTGTTTGTGATCCATGATTCAGCTACTACCACGCATTGGGCCCGAAACCAATGGACCCTCTCGGCTTCTTGATCACCCTTGTCCTCTGTCCAGGAGTTGCAAGTAGTTTCTGGTGTTTGTAGTATGCTGGAGGCCGTGCGCAGCGCTGACCGTAGGGGTGGGCTGTGATGCGGTAGGCACGTGGCCGGGTAAACCGGGCGCCCGTTTGGTGTCACGGAACCCTGTACACATCGTTTGGGGCTGTGAGCGAAACTCCGGCCGGATCTCCTCATGGATGGAACCCGAATCGACGATAAACCTGGACTAGAGACTCGAGTGTTTAGGTAGGCCGTGGCCGACACCCACGTTGGGATTCCGCTTGAAGGTTGCCGAGTACATGTCGTGTAAACGGCGGTAAGTGGTGAGAGCGTGTGTGAAGAAGTACACCCCTGCAGGGTTAACATCATCTATTCGAATAGCCGTGTCCACGGAAAAGGACTTCTGGGTTGCTTATATCAGTTCATAGACAAGTGAAAGTGGATACTCTAAAATACGCAAGATAAGCGTGAGTGCTATGGATGGCGTTCTCGTAGGGAGACGGGAGCGGATCCATAGTGGTGTATTGATATGGTGAATATGTGGACTCGTGTGCGCCACCTCAAAAGAATTACTTGCAGTCGTAGTTTAGGATAGCCACCGAGTCAAAGCTGGCTTGCTGCAGTTAAACCCCACCACCCCTTTGTTGATAATGATGCATATGTAGATAGTTCTGATGTAAGTCTTGCCGGGTACATTTGTACTCACGTTTGCCTATTTTATGTTTTTGCAGAGAGACTTCGGTCTCGCTAGTAGTTTCACGTGGACTTCGACGTTTAGCTTGTTACCTCAGCTACGATCTTGTGCCTCGGCAGGATCTGGTAGATAGTCAGGCTTCTCAGCCTTTTTCATTTATAGATGTCTGTACCCAGACATGATAGCTTCCGCTTGTGCTTTGACTTGTATGCTCTGAGTGTTGGGTCATGAGACCCATGTTGTAATATCTCGCTCCTCGGAGCCTATTGAATAAACTACTTGAGTCGTAGAGTCATTTTGTGATGCCATGTTGTATCGCACATATCGAGCATATTGTGTGTATGTTATTGAAATGCTTGGTATGTGTGGGATCTGACCATCTAGTTGTTTATCTTTAGTAGCCTCTCTTACCGGGAAATGTCTCCTAGTGTTTCCACCGAGCCATGGTAGCTTGCTACTGCTCCGGAACACTTAGGCTGGCCGGCATGTGTCCTTCTTCGTTCCTGTGTCTGTCCCTTCGGGGAAATGTCACGCGATGAATACCGGAGTCCTGTTAGCCCGCTACAGCCCGGTTCACCGGAGTCCTGCTAGCCCAGTGCTACAGCCTGGATTCACTCGCTGATGACCGACACGTTCGATGCTGGGTCATGGATGCCTGTCCCTGTAAGTTTGTGCCACTTTGGGTTTACGACTAGCCATGTCAGCCCGGGCTCCTTATCATATGGATGCCAGCGACACTGTCATATACGTGTGCCAAAAGGCGCAAACGGTCCCGGGTAAAGGTAAGGCGACACCCGTGGGAATACCGTGCGTGAGGCCACAAAGTGATATGAACTGTTACATGCTAGATCTATGTGGCATTGAGTCGGGGTCCTGACAGCGTTGGTATCAGAGCTTGACTGCCTGTAGGATTACCAAGCCAAACTGGTCGAAGTTGAGTCTAGAAATTCTTTAGTTATGTAAGGGAATTGATTGTGGGATGGAACGTAAGGCTCTTTTTACTCCTTATACCTTATGCCTTCTGATCTGAGTCATCTTATCTTTTCTACGGGGATTAAGAACTAGGCTATCTCTTCTTTCTATCAGGATCACGTGTTACTAATCCGTAGACTTATAGATTGTTGGACTTAAGCCTCGTTTCAGTTCCTACTACTTCTGTATGTTAATTATTGATCTCGAGACCTTGATATTGTGCTTCTGAGTGGTTATGCCACCATTTTTGTGAATGTCTCAAATCTTTTCTGAGCATTTATAGCCGTTATGCTGTCCGAGTCATCCCAGGTTTCTAAGTAGTCTGATGCAATTGCAAATCCTTTCTTCCCGTTTCAATGTTCCCATGGGCCAGATTAACCACACTAATCAGTGAGTTGAGGTACTCCGTTACCTTGACATATATGTTGGAGATACTATTATGACCCTAGGTGTCTCAGGGGATCATCGAGTAGCCTAGCCATGATTTATGTTCCAGTGTGATGACTCTGGCCGTCATTATCGAAAGCATCCCGTGATGCCATTTAGTTAGTAGGTATTCTATTCCTTGGGTTTTGAACCCGAGATTCACCCTACTTACCTCGTGTTGATAGTGTTGCTAGTTCCTTTAGGATATTAGTAACCTTTGCGATAGTCCTTGAAGTCCGTGGTATCTTCTTCTTCCAAATACCATGAACTACTTATGGCAGAAGTTCCTCGTTGAACTGAAATATCACAACAAGATTATTCTTGAGGAGTTCTCCATTTATATATTGTGGCTCTGCCAGCTCAACCTTTCTGCATGGGTTATCCGAAAGAATTATGTTGAACTTTGTTCGGCATACCAACCCATGTATCCACAACTCAGAAAGTTATATGTTCCTTTGAGTTGTCCCTCTTTAGTTGTCTACTGACCTTCGTCTATCAATTGATAGTCAAGAGTATGCATGCATTCGTTTATCGATGCCTATTACCCTTGTGGTCCGTCAAGCCATTCTGTCCTGAATGACTTGGAGAAACAAACTCCAGTACCTCTTCCATATCCAGGATTGGGTCAAAGAAGTTGTGCTCTGCAGATCAAATTGCTAACCCAGCTTTTGCTCTGTTCTACCTTGGAGTATTACATATTTTATATCGAGATTGTTATAAGAATTGCACACCATCCTATGTACTCTTGGTACAGTGATACTTCTTGCCATCATTGTTCATTCCTCGGTTCCTGTGTTATTGTAACCGGAATGCCGACAAATGAATCATGGCGTGTGAAATCAATACTCCTAGCAACCTTGTTGCTGGGTAGTTAAAGGACAATAATTTCATTCTTAGTGTGTTGGTTATTGAATCATCATTCTAAGATTGATCGTGCTACCTAGTCCATTCTCCTGGTTCACTCCTCGATCGATGAGTTAGGATCATTTCAAATCTTTGCTCTATTGATCATATCGTCTTGCCCTGAAAAGCGAGATTGTTCTCAAGCTTAGTAACATACCGGTGGTTCGTGATTTTCTGAATATCTTCTCAGAAGTATTACCAGGTTGTCACCTGACCGCTATGTTGAGTTCGTGATCAAGTTGGTTTATTCTCGTGAACCACCCTTCTCCAAGAATCTGTGTTGGATATCCCTGAGCTAGTTGGTTAAGCTAGACAACAACTTGGAGAGTTGGAAGATAAAATCTTGCCTGACTTAGTTCGTTCCAAAGGGATATTCTTGTGTAGTGTGTGTTGAAGAAAGATGATATCTTCATCGATTGGTCCCTGTGATCAGTTGTTGGACCTATTGTCTTATCAATCCTTTGATTTGAGTGTGGGCCATCGTCAAGTCAAATCAGTACCAACGATGCTCGTAATGTTGTCTTATTCGTGGTTGATCCCTCGAGCATACACCATTACATCTTTGGTCTGACCAATGCTATCACCGTGTTCACTTAACTATGGAATTCCTTTTAAAAGGAAACCTAGATGAATTGTTGTTGAGCCCATTGACAACATCCTTGTCTTCTCCATAATTTTGCTGAACATTAAGCTAGTGTTGGAAACTTTTGAAAGCACTTGTTCATGCTAGCTCATGAAGCATATGTTCGGATGTAAGAAGTGACTTCCTCTAGTTCATGTGCATTTGATGCAAGTTGCCGCCGTGGACTCGAGAAAGTCAATGTTGCTTCCTCTGGAATCATCGCAAGTCAGTCATGCACACGTGCGAAGTATTCTGTGGTCTGGAGACTTGCAACCTTCATTCCATATGTGTATCCTAGCACACCAAGCCACTGATTGATTTGTTCAAGGAGAAGGAGTTTCTTCATAAGAGCTAATCCGGACTTATGTAAGGACTTCGATACCCTCGTTGATGGTTCCCCCTCCTGAACTCGGTAGTGTTTTATTGTAAGACTACCATGTGGGCATGCTTGTCTGGGACAACGTGTTCACATGTTTGTAGCAGAACCAGCTCATGTTTTGGAGCTTGCTATCGTAGTTCATCTCCCGAGAATCCCGCAACGTCATCTCGTCGATTTGTGTTGCAAACTTCCATTTTTCTTCCTAGACTCGATGAGTCTGGAATATCCTGACACCAACCAGATCTGAATCTCAGGCAGATATGATGGTTGGAATATTTCCCAAGAATTATAATATTGGTCGCGCGATAACCGGTAAAGTGGATGTCGTGGCCAACACACCCAGCCGGAAGACCTGTTATTATAATATCTTGATTGATGAAGTTGGCCACCCCCCCCCCCATAGGGATTTCGTAGGGTTTACTCCCTAGTTGCCCCTATGGATTTTTGTGTTCCCGAAGTCCGACCTTTACTTGATGTTCTAGATACCAAACCATTTCAATGAATGGGACACGCTAGCACATCAAGGAGAACATTAGAAGCGGAGTGCTAAATGTCTCTCGGTCGATCATCCAGATTTTATTTCCTTGGCCCCGCCAAGGGTGAAATCTGAGAAGGTGTTATCTTCCTTTGGCATCTGCATCCTCCATCACCATTCATTATGGTAGTATGTTGTGTTGTCAGCATCCTTGACACGGATGTTGGTAAAACCTTGATGATTATGGAATTGCTCAAGTTCTTGAGAGCACGCACAAGCGCTAGGTGTTATCATCGGCACTAGCTGGGTTTGCTCTCAGTTCCCTCGGCATTGCTATGACCTTCTCAAACAGTGAATTCACTCTCTATTGTTGGGTTCTTCCCCAGTTACCAGAATCATTCCCATCATTTGCATTTTGTTTCCAGCTTGCACCGCCAATGTGCCATTCTACCATGGGTCTCTTCCATTTCCGGTGGTAAGCAAATTCATCCATTACGTTGTCTTCAACAAGGTAATCCACATCATCCAAGTCCGAGTATGCCATTCTACCGACCCCCTCCAAACGATCGGTCGAGAATTGCCTTAGGTTGGTTTAAAGAGTCTCAATGATCTCTGAATCAAAGGTAATTCTTTTTGCCACTTAAGGGGATATTTCTATGAGTCACCTTCCCTAAGGTGCATCGTTATGGTATCATGGCAATTCAACTCCTCGCTACGTTGACAACCGTTCACCACCTTCTTAGGTGTGGAATCGTTGTCTACCTAGTGAACCTTCGTCATCCGTTTCTTTCCACCCCTCTTGAAGAGTATCTCGTGTCTCAACCCGAGAGATGGTTCTATGTCTCATTCCGTGAGTTAATCCTGAGTTGTCCGACCTTCGAGAAGAACGATTCTTTTAGGGTCTTTCCTTTCCTCTCGTTGTCATGTTAGTTGGAGTTCTCAGAACAAGACGACAAGACAAAGATGGTGTTCAAATCAACATTCATTTGAAGTACAACCTGGATCGTGAAGATTGTGCTAGTTTGCATTCCCCTTTCACCTTACCCTACGCTTGAATCTCGAGACGAGATTCTTGTTTAGTAGGGGTGAGTTGTCACATCCCTAGCTTCTGGTAATGCTCTAGGCTAGCTTCATCTGAGCATCATGTTTAAATTTTTGAAACCTGAACTGAGGAATTCTGGAAGCCTCAAAAACTTAAATAAAAGAAGGGCAAAAACCCTAAAATCTCATTCATTGTTCCAAAATGCTCTTCTTAAATGTTTGATAATTTTTGGTAAGGGTTCTGGTCCCAACCAAAATATTGAACATTTTTAAGGAATTATTTTTGGGACTTTGGATTTAATTCATTAGCTATTTGAATTTGAATTATATTCATATAATTGGAATATAAATTCAAATACCCCTGAAATATTTTATAAGCTTTTGGAAGAGTCCATCTGGCAATATAAAATACTCAGAGGAGCTTTGGCATTGTTTGAATTATTATTTTTAATTCAAAACAGTGGCAAAAGAATTAAATAAAAGAAAAACAGAACAGAAAAAAATAAAACAGAGCAGAAAGCCACTGGGCCACTTACCTGGCGCCACTTACCTGGCCCAGCTCCATCTGGCCGGCCCAGCCCACCTCCTCCCCCTTGTCCTCTTCCTCCTCTGCCAGGAGGACGAACAGAGGCGAGGCGTGGCGCGCGCCCGAGAGGCCTCGGCCACCTCCTGCTTCCCCCTGGCCACCTCCTGCTTCCTCTCGTCGCCCTGGACCCCGTCCGCGACGCCACACACCCCCCCAGGCCTCTCACTCTCTCCCCGAGCTCCTCTCTTCCTCTGGCTCTCTCGCGCGCAGCCACCGAACACACCCGTCGCCGCCGACGAGCATCACCGCGGCCACCGTCCACCCCGTGCCTCTCCGATGAGTTCAGAGGAGCCGCCATCGCCTTCTGCGTCTTCTACACCAACCCATTCGACCGCGGGAGCCCTGTAGCGTCTTCCCGGAGCTCGTCCCCAACCTTCGGCCGCCGGCGAACTTCCGAGTATTCGCGAGCTCCAGCCCCTCCCCGGCCTCGCCGTTGCCTCTACCGGATCCGCTGTGAGCTCCTCTCCCATTTCCCCTCCTCCCTGCGCTCGTTCCCGCACGCTAGCCGCCCTTTTCACCGGGGCCGTGAGCTCCTCACCGCCGGCGATGACGCGGACAAGGCCAGAGCCACCGGAGCTAGCTACCGAGCACGGCAACGTGCTCCACACCTCACCAGGAACCTAACTCACACACCAGCTTCCCCTCCCATGCCCCCTAACGCCAACCCCGACCTCGCCCGAACTCCGGCAACCGCCGCGAGCTTGCCTCCGGTGAGCTTGGGCCACCTCAGCCCCTGCCGTTTGCACAGATGGATGCGGGCGAGTCCCAGCTCCACGTAGGCGCCCTCATCCGCCCGTTTGGCCGCCGGAGCAAGAAATCCGAAGGCCTCCGCCGTCTCGGCCTCGCCGGCGTCAAGCCGCCGGCAGGTTAGGCCCTGCTGATCAGGGGTTTGACCCCTCCTGCGTCGATGACAGGTGGGGCCAGCCCCCCTGTTAATTAGTTTAGTTTATTTTAATTTAATTACCCCCTGCTGACACTGACATGTGGGCCCTAGTGCCCTAATCTTTAATTAAGCTAAACTAAACCCCCCTGTTTAACCCGTGTCACTGACGTGTGGACCCCACACGTCAGGGTTGACTTGGACCGCCCTGTTGACCTGATGACGTCAGGGTGATGTCATACTGATGCAGTAAATGTTTTCTGGAGTTTTTAAATAAATCAGAAATGATTTATTTATTTCAGAAAATATCCAAAACTTCGAAAATTCATAGAAATTCAACCGTAACTCCAAATTAAATAAATTATATATGAAAAATTATCAGAAAAATTCAAGGAATCCATCTGTACCATTTTCATGCATGTTAGAACAACTTATAACTGCTGTTTAGCACAAATCATATAAATGGCATTTAAATAATCACATGTGGAGTTTGAATTTGAACCTAGGGTTCAAACCAACTCCATTTAACTTGTTGCTAGATGCATTAGCCCAAAACACATTCATTTTGCCATGTCATGATCATGCATCATATTGTGCATTGCATTGATTGTGTTCCCTTCTGTGTTGCCGGTATTTGTCCCCTCTCGATAGACGTGATACCGATGATGTGATCATTGACACTGATGAAGACTCAATGCTATCCTCAGAAGTGCCAGGCAAGCAAAACCCCCTTGTTCATTCCGATACAATCCTACTCTCTCGCTCCTGCTCTCTTTTAATGCATTAGGACAACACCGATTCATCTGTTACTTGCTGCGGTAGCTGAACCCCTTTATCCTCTGCATGACCTGTCATTCCACAGTAAATAGATGAAACCCACTAGCATGAGTAGGAGTTGTTTGAGCCCTGTTGTGCCTACTCATTCATGCTTGTTTGTCATGCCTGCTACTGCTTAGAGTTGAGTCAGGTCTGATTCATCGGGGATGAATCAGAGGTGTGTGAACGTGTCCTACTGTGTGTGAGCTAAGTGTGTGAACACGATTTGGTAAAGGTAGTGGTGAGAGGCCATGTAGGAGTACATGGTGGGTTGTCTCATTGCAGCCGTCCTCAGGAACTGAGTTCTGTGTTTGTGATCCATGATTCAGCTACTACCACGCATTGGGCCCGAAACCAATGGACCCTCTCGGCTTCTTGATCACCCTTGTCCTCTGTCCAGGAGTTGCAAGTAGTTTCTGGTGTTTGTAGTATGCTGGAGGCCGTGCGCAGCGCTGACCGTAGGGGTGGGCTGTGATGCGGTAGGCATGTAGCCGGGTAAACCGGGCGCCCGTTTGGTGTCACGGAACCCTGGACACATCGTTTGGGGCTGTGAGCGAAACTCCGGCCGGATCTCCTCATGGATGGAACCCGAATCGGCGATAAACCTGGACTAGAGACTCGAGTGTTTAGGTAGGCCGTGGCCGACACCCACATTGGGCTTCCGCTTGAAGGTTGCCGAGTACATGTCGTGTAAATGGCGGTAAGTGGTGAGAGCGTGTGTGAAGAAGTACACCCCTGCAGGGTTAACATCATCTATTCGAATAGCCGTGTCCGCGGAAAAGGACTCCTCGGTTGCTTATATCAGTTCATAGACAAGTGAAAGTGGATACTCTAAAATACGCAAGATAAGCGTGAGTGCTATGGATGGCGTTCTCGCAGGGAGACGGGAGCGGATCCATAGTGGTGTATTGATATGGTGAATATGTGGACTCGTGTGCGCCACCTCAAAAGAATTACTTGCAGTCGTAGTTTAGGATAGCCACCGAGTCAAAGCTGGCTTGCTGCAGTTAAACCCCACCACCCCTTTGTTGATAATGATGCATATGTAGATAGTTCTGATGTAAGTCTTGCCGGGTACATTTGTACTCACGTTTTCCTATTTTATGTTTTTGCAGAGAGACTTCGGTCTCGCTAGTAGTTTCACGTGGACTTCGACGTTTAGCTTGTTACCTCAGCTACGATCTTGTGCCTCGGCAGGATCTGGTAGATAGTCAGGCTTCTCAGCCTTTTTCATTTATAGATGTCTGTACCCAGACATGATAGCTTCCGCTTGTGCTTTGACTTGTATGCTCTGAGTGTTGGGTCATGAGACCCATGTTGTAATATCTCGCTCCTCGGAGCCTATTGAATAAACTACTTGAGTCGTAGAGTCATTTTGTGATGCCATGTTGTATCGCACATATCGAGCATATTGTGTGTATGTTATTGAAATGCTTGGTATGTGTGGGATCTGACCATCTAGTTGTTTATCTTTAGTAGCCTCTCTTACCGGGAAATGTCTCCTAGTGTTTCCACCGAGCCATGGTAGCTTGCTACTGCTCCGGAACACTTAGGCTGGCCGGCATGTGTCCTTCTTCGTTCCTGTGTCTGTCCCTTCGGGGAAATGTCACGCGATGAATACCGGAGTCCTGTTAGCCCGCTACAGCCCGGTTCACCGGAGTCCTGCTAGCCCAGTGCTACAGCCTGGATTCACTCGCTGATGACCGACACGTTCGATGCTGGGTCATGGATGCCTGTCCCTGTAAGTTTGTGCCACTTTGGGTTTACGACTAGCCATGTCAGCCCGGGCTCCTTATCATATGGATGCTAGCGACACTGTCATATACGTGTGCCAAAAGGCGCAAACGGTCCCGGGTAAAGGTAAGGCGACACCCGTGGGAATACCGTGCGTGAGGCCGCAAAGTGATATGAAGTGTTACATGCTAGATCTATGTGGCATTGAGTCGGGGTCCTGACGCCATCTAGTCATGCTTCTAAGGATTGTTATACGATGCGAGAGTACAGGAGTCAGTCTTTTCAGCATCGCGGCAACAATAATGGGCCGCCTAGAAGGTTAGGCTTTAGAGGTTTCTAGGCAGCCGGCTTCGGTGCTGGCTCAAACTCTAGTTATGAGGACTAGGTGAACCATAGTAATCCCAAGCAGTTTAACAGTGGCCAATATCATGTTTTCACCACGAGCACGTGCAAGCGTGACCAGAAGGTCCATAAGCGGGCGGCCAATATGGTTGAGCCGGCAGTGCCTTAGTGTCTTAGATGGTCAGAGCACATGATAACATGGAGCTGAGCGAATCACCCACCCTGGGTTGATGATCCGGGTCATCTAGTCCTGGTGGTTGCCCCTCAAGTGGGCGGCTATAAGTTCACAAAGGTACTTATGGACGGTGGAAGCAGCATCAACATATTGTACTATGACACTTTTCGACGGATGAATCTGACAGAGAAGGATCTAAGTCGTCCTCTACCGTCTTTCACGGAGTTGTCCCTGGCAAGTCGGCTTACCCGATGTGGAAGATTGCTCTGGAAGTGGCCTTTGTTGATGAGTATAATTACAGGGGTGAGACACTATGGTTCGAGGTGGTTAAAATCAAGAGTACATATCATGCATTGTTTGAACAGCCGGCTTACGCCAAGTTCATGGCCCACCCCTGTTATATTTATCTATAGCTTAAGATGCCAGGGCCACGAGGAACAGTTATAGTTCATGGTAATCGTAAGATAGCCTTGGAATGTGAAGAAGGTGACGATGCTTATGCCGCAATGGCTTGTGATACTGATGAGCTTAGGTTTTATAAAGATAATGTTGACCCGGTTGATATGACCCCTCTAAAAAAGCCCACCACCGAGAAGGACCCTCTGCTCAAGTTTAAGTCGGCAAAGGACACGCAGCAAGTTGACTTTGTCCCCGGTGATTCTTCAAAGAAGTTAACCATTGGGACGGGTATGGATCCAAAATAGGAAAGTGCGCTCATCAAGTTCATCCATGAGAATCGGAACATCTTTGCATGGAAACCTTCTGACATGCCAGGTGTACCGAGAGAATTCGTTGAGCACCACCTTAATGTGGATCCTAAGATGAAACTTGTTCGACAGTTCCTCCATCATTTTAACAAGGAGAGGCGTAAGGCTATTGGAGAAGAGGTGGCCCGACTTCTAGTTGCCGGGTTCATAATTGAAATATTTCACCCTTAGTGGTTGGCTAATCCCGTGCTTGTGCTTAAGAAGAATGGCACTTGGTGTATGTGTGTCAATTACACTGATCTTAACAAGGCTTGTCAAGCTGCCATTTGCTCTGCCCCGCATTGACCAGATCAGTGATGTCACGGCGGGTTGTGAGAGTTTATGTTTCCAGGATGCTTATTTTGGTTATCATCAGATCAAGATGGCAGTTGAGGATCAGGAGAAGACAGCCTTCATCACCCCCTTTGGAGCTTTCTGTTATGTTCATATGCCTTTGGGGCTTAAGAGTGCTCAGGCGACTTACCAGCGCTGTGTTCAGAATTGCTTTCATGATCATATTGGACGCAAGGTTCATGCTTATGTGGACGACATTGTGGTCAAATCCAAGAAGAAGGAATCCTTGCTTGATGATTTGAAGGAAACCTTTGACAATCTCTGGGTGTACAAGATGATGCTTAACCCGGCCAAGTGTGTCTTTGGTGTACCATCAGGAAAATTGCTAGGTTTCCTGGTTTTAGAAAGGGGCATCGAAGCTAACCCGGAGAAAATAGAGGAAATCACTTCTCTGTCTAAGTCGGCATGTATCAATGATGTTCAGCACCTAGCAGGTCATATTGCGACCCTAAGCCAGTTTATAAGTCACTTGGGTGAGAAGGCGATTCCCCTATACCAGATGATGAAAAAGAATGATCATTTTGTCTAGAGCGATGCTGCTAATGAACCGTTTGAGGCACTTAAGAAGCAGCTGGCTAAGCCGCCCATCTTGGCTGCTCCAATTGACAACGAGCCTTTGCTCCTGTACATCACAGCTAACAACAAGGCCGTGAGTGTGGCAGTGATCATGGAGCGCAAGGAGGCCAGCAAAGAATATCCAGTCGAGCGTCCGGTTTATTATGTCAGTGAAGTTTTGACAGAATCCAAACAAAGGTACCCACATTGGCAGAAACTGGTGTTTGGGGTGTTCATGGCTAGCCGCAAATTGAAGCATTATTTTCTTGGGCATCCAATCACTGTGGTCAGTTTGGCTCCTCTAGGGTATATCATTCAAAACAAGGAGGCCACGGGTAGAGTTGCTAAGTGGGCAATTGAGCATGGGCCTCATCATCCGAAATATGTGCCCATAATCACCATTAAGTGTCAAACATTGGTGGATTCCATTAATGACTGGACAGAGTTGCAAGCGCCAGAGGAAAAGCCAGACAATACATACTGGACGATACACTTTGATGGGTCCAGGCAATTGGAAGGCTCGGGAGCTGGAGTTATTTTAGAATCCCTGCGAGGTGAAAAAATTTATTATGTCTAAGGCTCATGTTTCCCTGTACTAACAATGCAGCTGAGTATGAAGCTACTCCATGGGCTTCTCATTGCTAAGGAGATGAACTTGAGTAGGGTTAGATGTCTTGGCGACTCAAACCTTATGGTGCAGCAAGTTTCGGGAAAGAGGGATTCTAAACACCCACAGATGGTGGCTTACATCGAAGCAGACAACGAGATGTCGCGTCAAAACGCTCTGGATGCTGATGTCTACTATGCAACCTTCTTCTTGTAGACTCGTGTTGGGCCTCCAAGCACAGAGTTTTGTAGGAAAGTAGCACATTTCCCTCAAGTGGATGAACTAAGGTTTATCAGTCTGTGGGAGGTGTAGGATGAAGATGGTCCCTCTCAAACAACCCTGCAACCAAATAACAAAGAGTCTTTTGTGTCCCCAACACACCCAATACAATGGTAAATTGTATAGATGCACTAGATCAGTGAAGAGATGGTGATACAATTGTAATATGGATGGTAGATATAGGTTTTTGTAATCTGAAAATATAAAAACAGCAAGGTAACTAGTAACAAAAGTGAGCAAAATGGTATTGCAATGCTTGAAAACAAGGCCTAGGATTCATACTTTCACTAGTGCAAGTTCTCTCAACAATGATACATTATTAAACCATATGGCAATCCCTCAACGTGCGACAAAAGTCACTCCAAATTTCCTATCGAGGAGAACATAAGATGAAATTGCTTGTAGGGTACGAAACCACCTCAAAGTTATTCTTTCCGGTCAATCCATTGAGCTATTCCTATAAGTGTCACCAACAGCCCTAGAGTTCGTAGTAAAATAACACCATATGATACACATCGATCGACCCTAATGTCACCTAGATACTCCAATGTCACCACAAGTACCTGTGGGTCAATTATACAATATGCATCAAACAACTTCATATTCATAATATTCAATCCAACACAAAGAACCTCAAAGAGTGCCCCAAGATTTCTACCAGATAAACAAGGACGAAAACATGCATCAACCCCTATGGATAGATTACCCCAATGTCACCTCAGGAATCCATGAGTTGAGTGTCAAAACATACATCAAGTGAATCAATATCACACCCCATTGTCACCACGGGTATCCCACGCAAGACATACATCAAGTGTTTTCAAATCCATAATAGTATTCAATCCGACAATATTGAAACCTCAAAGGTAAAACTCAATTCATCACAAGAAGATATAGGGGAGAAACACCATATGATCCAACTATAGTAACAAAGCTCACGAAACATCAAGATCGTGCCAAATCAAGAACACAAGAGAGAGAGAGAGAGATCAAACACATAGCTATTGGTACATACCCTCAGCCCCGAGGGTGAACTAGTCCCTCCTAGTCATGGAGACCGCCGGGATGATGAAGATGGCCACCGGTGATGGTTTCCCCCTCCGATAGGGTGCCGGAGCGGCCTCCCGATTTGTTTTTTGTGGCTACAGAGGCTTGCGGTGGCGGAACTCCCGATCTAGGTTTCTTTCAGGAGGTTTCAGGATTTATAGGAATTTTTGGCATCGGTTTCATGTTAGGGGGGTCCACGAGGCAGTGACAAGACAGGGGCGCCCTAGGGGGGTGGGCGTGCCCTCCACCCTTGTCGCTTCCTCATGAAGCTTCTGGTCCAACTCCGATGCTTTGTGGGCTTCTTCTGGTCCATAAAAATTCTTCGTAAATTTTCAGCTCATTTGGACTCCGTTTGATATTCCTTTTCTGTGAAACTCAAAAACAAGAAAAAAATAGAAATTGGCACCGGGCTCTAGGTTAATAAGTTAGTCCCAAAAATAATATAAAATAGGATATTAATGCATATAAAACATCCAAAATAGATAATATAATAGCATGGAACAATAAAAAAATTATAGATACGTTGGAGACGTATCAGATGCCTTGGAAGAAGAACGTGATTTCACGGTGGCTCGATCGGCAATTTACCAACAAGACCTGCGTTGATATCATAGCCGCATAGTTCGAAGCCGGACTTTCCAGGAGGGCGAATTAGTGCTCCGTTTGATTTAGGATCAGACAGGCATGCATAAGCTTTCACCTCCTTGGGAAGGACCCTTTGTGGTTAGCAAGAACCTCAACAATGGGTCATACTATCTCATCGACATACGTGAACACATGAAATCACGTACCTTTGAGGAGGAGACAAACAGGCCCTGGAACATTGCTCATCTTCGGGCTTACTATACTTGAGCCACTGGCTCCAATCATTGTACATACATATTTTGTATATATCTTTATGATCAATGTAATAAATCTAGCACCCCCAAAACTCGGAGCCTCTATCATTTCGTCTCATATTCTGCATGAGTCTTTCATTAATTGATCACAAGTCACTTGGGGGCTTCCAACTCATCGAGTTTAGCTATCTCATCCTCTTGACCCGGAAAACATGCCACACTATTGGTTAAACCTTCATGTATGATTGATGCTACTCCGAAAAGGTGACCCGTCGTACTCTTGACAAGTCAATATTTATGACCGTGAACTTTCAAAGTTAAAACGACGGCTTATGTCATGTGAGAGTCGGCTTACGGAAAGCAAGGATAAGCCAAGGCTATCATGCCAAGCTTCATTGAAGCAAGGCTTGAGCCTCGAAAGCCGGTCTTTTTTGTCGGGCCTCGAAAGTCAACTTATAATTCTTTGGATATATACATTGCTCTTTATTTCTGTGTTTGTAGGATTTTTTGCTCTTAATCATATTATTGCAAAGACTTTAAGTCGCCGGGTCAAAAGAACTCCGGGGTAGCATTGATCAATATTGAGCTTCTTTGGCCATGAGCCGCAGGGTTATCAACCCCCAGTTGATTATCAGCAATCAACTATTATGACTATAACTCGCTGGCATATAACTCGTTGTCGGGGTACACAAATAGGGGTGTATGTTTTCCCCTGACTCATGCACGGACGGTAAGCCCACAAGCGGAAGGACAAGATTACAGCACCAAGACCAGATCAAAGAGCACGAAGGATTGATACATCCATTTTGCATCATGCTTTTATATTGATATTTAATGCATTATGGGCTGTTATTACACATTATATCACAATACTTATGCCTATTCTCTCTTATTTTATAAGGTTTACATGAAGAGGGAGAATGCCGACAGCTGGAATTCTGGACTGGAAAAGGAGCAAATATTAGAGATTTATTCTGTGCAACTCCAAAAGTCCTAAAACTTCATGGGGCATGTTTTTGGAATATATAAAAAAAATTGGGCGAAGAAACTACCAGAGGGGGGCCACCAACCAGCCACTAGGTTGGAGGGCACGCTGTAACATCCCAAATTTTCAATTTGGGATGTTACACACTAGATCATCATTGCATATCATATTTATTTGCATTTTAGTTGATCCTAGAAATTCTACGCAACTCAAGGACCTCGGAGAGAGTTGGGGATTTCGTTATTTTCATATTTGAGTTTTCTCAAATTTTGAAAATAGGATCATTTGATTTTATTTATTTTATCTTCAATTATTTCTATCATCCAAATATGAGAGAGGGAATAAAATGACTTTCCCAAAATAAAGAAATATTGAGGATTTAATAAAAAATTAAATAAGAGTTTATTTTGGTTTTATTTGCTATTTTATTTGAATTTAGGGGAAAATTGCATGTTTTCAAAAATTGCATTTAGGGTCAAGAAAATGTTCATCCTGTCCTAAATATTTTATTTAGACAGTGAAAATTTGTTTTGGCAATTTTAGATTTTTATTTATTTTTCTAGAATTTTTCTTAGTTTTGGTGAAATTATTTAAAAAACCCGCGCCCGACTGGGCCAAGGGCCCAGCCGAGCCAGGCCGGCCCAAGCCGCCGCCTCCTCGCCGTGCAACCGCCGGACTCAGGCGGGAGACCGAGCCGGAGCCGCCTCGCCGCCACCCAACCCCCTCCCCAAGTCAGCCCCCCTCCTCAAATACCCCAAGGGACCCCCCTGGAGCCCCGAGCCACCGCCGCCGCACCCCACGCCGCCCGCGCCGCCGCAAGCCGATGCACGCCCAGCCGCCTTGCGCCGCTCGCTGTCGCCGCCTGTCGCCGCCACCGCTAGGAGCCGCCGCCCCGCCACCCCACGCCGCCCGGAACCCCGCCGGACCTCGCCGGAGCCCGAGCCGAGGTAGCCGCCGCCGCCCGGTTTTCTGAGAAAAACCGATTCAGTTTTTTTAGAACCCTAGTTTTCATTTTTCTACTAGATCGATTTTTTTCCGGTTTAGTTTATTTAGCGAGCGTTCGCTCGTTCATTCGTTTTGACGAACGCGTTCATCGCTTAGTTCCAGATAACGAACGTTCGTTCGTTAACCTGTTCGTCGTTTTTCTTTTTCTCGGATTAAATCCGCAATTTTCTGATCGCGATTCCTGATTCGATTTTCGTTCTTGTATAACTTTTCGCTCGTTTATCGGAATCAGGCGATTCAAGCGCCTGGAGTTTCGTCTCGAAACCCTCTTTCCGTTTAACCAACTCAAACAAGTTTTTGCCTCTGTAAAATTTGACCTAGATCCAGATTAGAAAACGAAGCTTGTTTCTTTTGTCGTTTGTTTTTCGTTGCTTCCTTCGTTTTGATTCTTTTTGCCAACCCGAGTTCTTAAGTTGAACTTTCTGGTTAGTTCTCTTATTTGAGTTTTACCTGTGCATTAGTTGAGTACTTATTGTATGCTTGTTTGTTTGTGATAGAGTACCTGGTGTGCGCCGCTTGCTACTTCGAATCGCTAGGTTTTGCGGATCATCAGCACGACAAGTAACACTTTGATCATACTTCCTACTACCCAGTTTTTATTGCATTAGATCAATCCACACACATTGCATGATTAGGATCTAATTAAATTGTGGGTTTGGGAAGTAGATGAGATAGAACCTATTACCTGTTTTATATTCAAACCTTTGGGGAGTTACTTCTACGTTTGCTTGTTATGCCATGCTATGCTAGTAGATGTGGATTGGGTGAGTGAAATCCATGACAGATGTGAGTTTGTTAAATCAATGGTTTATCTAAGGTGGCAACTTAAATACACATCTGGGTGGATCGAGGCACCTGGGTATTTCAGCGATTGCCTGTTTTTCTTTTGGACCACCACCCAGGCTCAAAGGGATCATGAGATTATTCATACTAGAAACTTCCGTGTGCAGCCACAAGCTACTATGGGCTCTAGCATAGTTGACTAAGTTGTGCGAACTCTTACAGTGGTAGACTAGCAAATGCAGGGGATGTAGGTTGGTACGGTCTACCCGTTCGTAAGGCGCTAGCGCTTCTGAAAGACTGTGTCTCGGTCATCCATTTCTCAAACATCTTGTAGTGCGAGAATCCCAACGAAGGAGATCGAGTCTTGTGGGGAAAAGTGGGCAAACCTCTGAAGAGTGTATAAACTAATCATGATTAGTCGTGTCCCCGGTTATGGACAACTTGAGTATCTAGTACCTGGATTATCATGTGAATCTCATCATGTTACCTAATATTTGTTGGGTTTAATGATGATGCTTAATGGGGATTGAGAGCGTGTCTACACTCTCAATCTTTAACAACTAACCATGATAGTTAAATAAATTTATTACTTTGGCAAGTATGGAAAATTGGCTTTACGCAAAACTGTAACCCTAAAGAGCTTTCCACCAGCCAAATATGCATGTAGTATAGCCTATTCTTATTGCTCTCTATGTGTTACATTGCCAGCATATTCCATGTGCTGACCCGTCTTCAGGCTGCAACGTTCATGTTGCAGACTTTTTAGACGATGAGTAAGGTGCTTTTAGGTCGTGGTTCTATACTCAGTGATGTCGTTGGAGTTGATGGACTCACTTATCTTCCAAGCCTTCCGCTGTTTTCGTTATTAGATGGCCTTACGCCATATTTATTGTAATAAGTTCTCTTTTGAGACACTCGATGTAATAAATGTGTGATTGCTACTCTGTTATAAATCCTTCAAGTACTGTGTGGTGTCAGCATTACTGATCCAGGGATGACACCTGAGCATAGAGATTGGACCGTTTGAGGTCTGGTCGCTATAAGATGGTATCAGAGCACACGCTGACTGTAGGACACGACCACTAAGCTAAAGCCCTAGATCACTACCTCACTCTTCTCATTCTGACTCCTCATCTTTTCTACTCTTTTAGGATGGCAGATGCAAGGAACAAGTTCACGCAACCGGATGAAGATACACCCTTTGGACGTCACTTGAAGGAAGTCACTAGATATCTGAACATAGGAGTGCCAAGCTTCACAGGGACTTACAACGCCACTCTACCTGAAGAAAAGCGCTGGATGATTCAAGTTCAAGTTCCAGGAAGGACGTTCATGCCAGTCACTGAGCCCATAGAGTTTTCCTTTGATGCACCAACCTGGAGTCTAGGAAAGAGCATGGCAGCTCACATCGCCATGGGACGCATTGGAGAAGTTTACCGCAATGATCTCAAGGATACTATCTACCAGATTTGTGGGCGCCGAGATGAGCACTGGGAGATGATTAGCACCAGGAAGGATAGATCAGTTGCAGCTTTTATCCAGGAGTTAAACCAGCACATTCGATGTTAGGAGAACCAGATGTGCGCCGACATGATAGATCTGAGGAAAGCGAGGACAAGAATCAAGGAACTGGAGGAAGAACTCAAGGCTACATGTGAAGATTATGAAGAAGAAATCGAAGTATTAGTGGAGAAGAATGACGATCTGATCAAGAAAATTGGAATATTTATGGGAGACCCTACACCAGTAGAGGAAGACGAAGAACCCAAGGAGATTCGCCCGGAAGACTACATCATCATCGACGACACCGACTCAGATCCAGATGATAGCGATGATGACTATGTTGATGAAGCTGGAGCAGATATCATGGAGTCTGCAACCGAAGAATATTTCTAGTAGACCACCCCATCAGTAGTAGTAGTCCACCATGTAAATATAGTAGTCCGAACACTTTTGCGATAGTTAGATCAATTGTATGCCCTTGTTTGATTGAATGAAGTGAATTGTTTGCTTGTGCCTCATGTGCAGATGGGTAGTGTTTTCTCTCTAGACCCCTCTCTATTCTTAAATCTCATATTTTCTAAACCCTCAGATGCCTCCGAGACATGACCCCAGATTTACCTTCCCAGCGGAGGTCACCCAGTTGATCCAGCAACAAAATACATTGATGTAGTTGCTAGTCCAGAATCAGAATCAGGGGAACAACAACAACAACCCACCACCACCATCACCACCTGTTGATCACTTAGCCCGTTTTCTTAGGCTGAATCCGCCAGTGTTTTCTAGTAGCACCGAGCCGATAGTATCAGACGATTGGCTCCGCAAGACAGCAAGGGAGTTGACCATGATAGGATGCACAGATGCAGAAAAGGAGAAGTTTGCCGCACATCAGCTTAACGGACCCGCAGCATCATGGTGGGAGAATTTCACAGCCACCTTCCCTATCGACACTGTCACATGGGACCAGTTTCAGTAGGCTTTCTGTACTGCCCATGTTTCAGCAGGAGCTAAGGCCATGAAGAAGCGTGAGTTTCGCAACTTGCGCCAAGGAGGACGGACAGTTGGCCAGTATGTGGACTTTAGTAAGGTAGCACGTTATGCTCCAGATGACGTTGCTACGGATGCAGCTAAGCAGGAGAAGTTTCTAGAAGGACTGAACGATGAGTTGAGCATGCAGTTGATGGTAGCAACCTTCAACAACTACCAGGAGTTGGTAGATCGTGCTCTCATGATTGAAGGGAAGCAGCAACAAATTGAGAACCGTAAGAGGAAGTATGGACAAGGGAAGTACAACTCTGGAGCTCAGCAGAAGCCACGTTTTACCCCTAGACCGGGAGGACATTTTTAGCATACTCATGGAGGAGGTAGCTCGCACAATCATAATGGCACCAAGAATGGTAATGAGAATGGAGCTACAACGGCCAGAACCATACCAACCCATCAACCCCAGCCAAGAGAGACCTGAGCCAAGTCACTTGATTTAAGTGCTAGAAGACCGGACATTATGCCAATGAATGTCCTGAATCCCAGAATGGAAATGGAAATGGAAGCTTTGGGAAGAAGCCGAACCCTTTCAACAGGGGACAGGTGAACCACGTAAATGTGGAGGAGGTTGAAGCCCAGCCCGATGCAATAATAGGTAAGTTTTTGGTTAAGACTTTTACTGCAATCATTCTTTTTGATACTGGTGCATCGCATTCATACATATCAAGGGGATTTGTGGATAAGTATAAACTGCCAACCCAAGCCCTTAGGTCACCCATGTTAGTAACCTCGCCTGGAGCAAAGTATATGGCTAGTCTATGGTGTGATCGATTACCATTAAGGATTGGTAACTATGTATTTCCCTCGGACCTAATAGTATTGGAATCTCAAGGATTGGATGTAATATTAGGCATGGATTGCTTATCGAAGTATGAAGGGAACATTGAATGTGCTAGTAAGTCAATTTTGCTTACCACCCTAGAAGGGAGAAGGATCAAGTATGTATCCCGGCATGTGCCAAAAAGGACTCAAGTAAATTCATTAACAGGAGTTGTGTAGGAGGAACTACCAGTAGTAAAGGATTTCCCTGATTTATTTCCAGAGAAGTTACTAGGCATGCCACCGGATAGAGACATTGAGTTTTTGATTGAGCTTTTGCCAGGCACATGGCCATTATCTAAAAGACCATACAGGATGCCCACAAAGGATTTGGAGGAGATTAAGAAGCAGATTAAGGAGTTACTGGATAAAGGTTATATTCGCCCAAGTTCTTCGCCTTGGGGATCGGCAGTACTTCTAGTGGAGAAGAAAGATGGATCGTTACGGATGGTTGTTGATTATCGAGGATTGAATGAAGTAACCATCAAGAACAAGTTCCCACTACCAATGATCAATGATCTGTTTGATCGATTGCAAGGAGCTAAGGTATTTTCCAAGATCGATTTGCGATCAGGATACCATCAGTTGAAGATTCGATAACATGATATACCTAAGACGGCTTTTACCACCAGGTATGGGTTGTACGAGTATACCGTTATGTCATTTGGTCTGACTAACGCACCTGCTTATTTTATGAACATGATGAACAAAGTGTTTATGGAGTTTTTTTGGATAAGTTCATCGTAGTGTTCATTGATGATATCCTGGTTTACTCGAAGAATGAAGAGGAGCATAAGGAGCATTTGCATTTGGTACTTGGTAAGCTCAGAGAACATCAGTTATATGCCAAGTTTAGCAAATGTGAGTTTTGGTTGAAGGAAGTTGGATTTCTCGGACACGTTATATCCAGAGAAGGTATAGCAGTAGATCCCACCAAGGTTGACACTGTGACAAATTGGGAAGCACCAACAACAGTTGGAGAGATCTCGAGTTTTCTTGGACCCGCAGGATACTACCGGAGATTCATTGAAAATTTCTCGAAGATTGCAAAGCCTATGACGCAGTTATTGAAGAAGGATACCAAGTTCATATGGACCGAGGAATGTGAAGCCAGTTTCCAGGAGTTGAAGAAATGATTGGTTACATCACCAGTGTTGATTTTGCCAGATCAGACCAAGGATTATGAGGTGTATTGCGACGCTTCACGTTGAGGACTTGGAGCAGTGCTTATGCAGGAAGGAAGAGTTGTTTCCTATGCCTCACGACAGCTTAAGCCTCATGAGTTGAATTATGCTACGCATGATTTGGAGTTAGCAGCCGTAGTGCATGCGTTGAAGACTTGGAGATATTTTCTCATTGGAAACCATTGTGAGGTGTACACAGATCACAAGAGTTTGAAGTATATTTTCACGCAGAAGGAGTTGAATCTCAGGCAAAGGAGATGGTTGGAGCTCATCAAGGATTATGATATAAGATTGCATTATCACCCTGGAAAGGCTAACGTAGTAGCTGACACGTTGAGCCATAAAAGCCATGTCAACACCTTAATGACGGAAGATTTACCAAGGGAGTTAGCCGAGAATCTTTGTGAGCTATGTTTAGAGATAGTTCTGAGAGGCTATGTATAGGGCTGGAAAAAAAGCTCGAAGCTCGCGAGCTAAACGAGTAGCTCGTGACTCGGCTCGAATAGACTCGAACTCGATGAATAATGAGTTGAGTCGAGCTCTAATTTAAGATCGTTTATAGACCAAGTTAAATGAGCCGATCTCACGAGTACTCGTGTAACTCGTTAGGCTCGGCGCAAAAGATCAACCAAGCACTCGCTCTCTTAGGTGCACAACACAAGGCCCAACTGCTCAGGAGACTCACACGTCACACACGATAATTTCTCTCATTCCATTTCTATTCCTAGCGAAATTATAGGCGGTCGATTTCTCTCCTGTCTTCCCTATTTCTTTCTCATATGAATCATGACGGCGGCAGGCCGGCAGCGCTACGCCTACACTATTGATGGCACTGACAATTGTAAGTGATGCTCGTACATGCTTACAATTTTTTGTGAACATTATACATGTTTAATATGTACATTATAAATTCTCAAGTAATCATTTTTAGCATATTCGTAAGGTTTTATGTTCATATCTTTAACGAGCTTAACAAGCTAAATGAGCCAGCTCGCGAGTTATACGAGTCGAGCCAATCTTGAATTTGAGCTTGCTATAGTAACGAGTTGAGTCGAGCTAGCTCGTTAACGAGCTTTAGCGAGTCAAGCCAAGCTGGCTCGACTCGGCTTGAATTTCAGCACTAGCTATGTAGCAGCCTTGGAGATTCAGTCTACTTTGATGGATAAGATCAGGGAAGCTCAAAAGACTGACAAGGAGATCGCTTCTATTAAGGAGAAAATGAGCAAGGGAAAAGCTAAAGGATTTCGTGAGGATGAGCACGATACCTTATGGTTTGAAGACCGTGTATATGTGCCTAATGACCCGGAGATCAGCAAGTTAATTCTACAGGAGGCCCATGATTCACCATATTCGATTCACCCAGGAAATACTAAGATGTATTTGGATTTGAAGGATATTTTTTGGTGGACTGGAATGAAGAAGGATATTGCGGAATATGTAGCAGTTTGTGGTGTATGTCAGAGAGTGAAGGCAGAGCATCAGAAGCCAGCCGGATTGCTACAACCATTGCCAATACCCGAATGGAAGTGGGATAAGCTAGGCATGGATTTTATTATAGGATTGCCCAGAACTCATTCAGGCTATGACTCGATTTGGGTTGTAGTTGATCATTTGACAAAGGTAGCTCATTTCATCCCAGTGAAGGCTACCTATACCAGTGCTAAGTTAGCAAAGATATACATGACCAGGATCGTATGTATGCATGGTGTTCGAAGGAGCATTGTATCAGATAGATGAACCCAGTTTACCTCAAAGTTTTGGAATCAGTTGCATGAAACTTTGGGTACCAGGCTAGAGTTTAGTACAGCTTTCCATCCGCAGATAGATGGACAGACCGAGAGAGTCAATCGGATTTTGGAGGATATGATGAGAGCTTGTGCGCTAGATTATGGATCTAGTTGGGACGAGAATTTGCCATACGCAGAGTTCTCTTACAACAACAGTTATCAATCCAGTTTGAAGATGGCCCCTTTCGAAGCCTTGTACAGAAGGAGGTGCAGAACACCATTGTCATGGGATGAAGTTGGAGACCGGCAGTTCTTTGGACTGGATCTGATTAAGGAGTCTGAACAGAAAGTAAAATTGATTCGCGATAGGCTCAAGGTAGCCCAATCCAGGCAGAAGAGCTACGCAGATTCTAAACGCAAGGAGACAGTTTACGAAGTTGGAGAGTGAGTTTATCTTCGAGTATCTCCACTTCAAGGAGTTAAGCGTTTTGGAGTTAAGGGAAAGTTAGTGCCACGTTTTGTAGGACCATACAAAGTTTTGGAGCGTATGGGAGAAGTAGCCTACAAGTTAGAATTGCCCGAAGGATTGTCAGGAGTTCACAACGTGATCCACGTTTCCCAGTTGAAGAAGTGCTACGCAGAGATGGCTGATATACCGCTGAGAGATACAGTGCCGCTGGAACCGATTCAGTTAGATAGTGATTTGACCTATGAGGATAAACCAGTTAAGATTCTTGAGTATGCCAGCCAAGTCACCCGCAGCAAGGTTATCATGTTTTGCAAAGTTCAGTGGAGCCACCACACGGAGGATGAAGCCACCTGGGAACGAGAGGAAGATCTGTTGAAGGACCACCCTCACCTATTTTCTAGCCAACCCAAATCTCGAGGGCGAGATTCATCATAAGGGGGGTAGGTTTGTAACATCCCAAATTTTCAATTTGGAATATTATACACTAGATCATCATTGCATATCATATTTTTTTGCATTTTGGTTGATCCTAGAAATTCTACGCAACTCAAGGACCTCAGAGAGAGTTGGGGATTTTGTTATTATCATATTTGAGTTTTCTCAAATTTTGAAAATAGGATCATTTGATTTTATTTATTTTTATCTTCAATTATTTCTATCATCCAAATATGAGAGAGGGAATAAAATGACTTTCCCAAAATAAAGAAATATTGAGATTTAATAAAAAAAATCAAATTAGAGTTTATTTTGGTTTTATTTGCTATTTTATTTGAATTTAGGGAAAACTGCACGTTTTCAAAAATTGCATTTAGGGTTAAGAAAATGTTCATCCTGTCCTAAATATTTTATTTAGACGGTGAAAATTTGTTTTGGCAATTTTAGATTTTTATTTATTTTTCTGGAATTTTTCTTAGTTTCAGCGAAATTATTTAAAAAACCTGCGCCCGACTGGGCCAAGGGCCCAGCCAAGCCAGGCCGGCCCAAGCCGCCGCCTCCTCGCCGTGCAACCGCCGGACTCGGGCGGGAGAGCGAGCTGGAGCCGCCTCGCCGCCCCCGACCCCCTCCCCAAGTCAGCCCCCTCCTCCTTAAATACCACCCCGGGACCCTCCCTGGAGCCCCGAGCCACAGACGCCGCACCCCATGCCACCCGCGCCACCACAAGCCGCTGCACGCCCCGCCGCCTTGCGCCACCGCCTACCGCCGCCGCCGCCAGGAGCCGCCACCCCGCCGCCCCACGCCGCCCGGAACCCCGTCGGACCTTGCCGGAGCCCGAGCCTAGGTAGCCGCCGCCGCCTGGTTTTCTGAGAAAAACCGATTCGTTTTTTAGAAAATCCTAGTTTTTGTTTTTTTACTAGATTGGTTTTTTCCGGTTTAGTTTATTTAGCGAGAGTTCGCTCGTTCGTTCGTTTTAACAAACGCGTTCATCGCTTAGTTCCAGATAATGAATGTTCCTTCGTTAACCTGTTCGTCGTTTTTCTTTTTCTCGGATTAAATCCGTGATTTTCTGATCGCGATTCCTGATCCGATTTTCGTTCTAGTATAACTTTTCGCTCGTTTATCGGAATCAGGCGATTCAAGCGCCTGGAGTTTTGTCTCGAAACCCTCTTTCTGTTTAACCAACTCAAACAAGTTTTTGCCTCTGTAAAATTTGACCTAGATCCAGATTAGAAAACGAAGCGTGTTTCTTTTGCCGTTTGTTTTTCGTTGCTTCGTTCGATTTGATTCTTTTTGCCAACCGGAGTTCTTAAGTTGAACTTTCTGGTTAGTTCTCTTATTTGAGTTTTACCTGTTGTCGGTGTCAAAACCGGCGGATCTTGGGTAGGGGGTCCCGAACTGTGCGTCTAGGCCGGATGGTAATAGGAGGCAGGTGAGGGAGTCCCGGATTAGGGGTGTTCAGATAGCCAGACTATACCTTCAGCCAGACTCCTGGACTATGAAGATACAAGATTGAAGACTTTGTCCTGTGTCCGGATGGGACTTTCCTTGGCGTGGAAAGCAAGCTTGGCGATGCGGATATTCAAGATCTCCTACCATTGTTACCGACTCTATGTAACCCTAACCCTATCCGGTGTCTATATAAACCGGAGGGTTGTAGTCCGTAGGCAATCAACTCCATATACAACAATCATACCATAGGCTAGCTTCTAGGGTTTAGCCTCCTTGATCTCGTGGTAGATCTACTCTTGTACTACCCATATCATCAATATTAATCAAGCAGGACGTAGGGTTTTACCTCCATCAAGAGGGCCCGAACCTGGGTAAAACATCGTGTTCCCTGCCTCCTGTTACCATCCGGCCTAGACGCACAGTTCGGGACCCCCTACCCGAGATCCGCCGGTTTTGACACCGACATTGGTGCTTTCATTGAGAGTTCCTCTGTGTCGTCGCCTTTAGGCCCGATGGCTCCTTTGATCATCAACAACGATACGGTCCAGGGTGAGACTTTTCTCCCCGGACAGATCTTCGTCTTCGGCGGCTTCGCTCTGCGGGCCAATTCGCTCGGCCACCTGGAGCAGATCGAAAGCTACGCCCCTGGCCATCAAGTCAGGTTTGGAAGCTTAAACTACACGGCTGACATCCGCGGAGACTTGATCTTCGACGGGTTCGAGCCACGGCCAAGCGCGCCGCACTATCTCGAGGGGCATGATCTAGCTCTGCCTCCGGACAGTGTCCTGGAGGCCGCACACGCATCGGTTCCGACCCCTAACTCGGAGCCTATTGCGCCAATCGAGGATGAGCGGTTGGACGTCACCTCGGGGGCTTCGATCTCAAAGGCGATCGAGCCGAACGCTAGCCCCGCACTCTGCATGATCCGTGACTCCGAGGATCCGGACTCCTTTCCGAACTCCGAACCCCCCGCGCCCCTGCCGATCGAATCCGATTGGGCGCCGATAATGGAGTTCACCGCCGCAGACATCTTTTAGCACTCGCCTTTTGGCGATATCCTGAACTCTCTCAAGTCTCTCTCTTTATCAGGAGAGCCCTGGCCGAACTACGGTCAGCGAGGATGGGATACGGACGAGGAAGAAATTCAAAGCCCACCCACCACCCACTTGGTAGCCACTGTCGACAATTTAAACAACGTGCTCAACTTCGACTCCGGAGACATCGACAACATGGATGACGATGCAGGAGATACCGACGAACCAACGCCCATAGGGCATTGGACAGCCACCTCATCTCACGATGTGTACATGGTGGATACCCCTAAAGGAAGCGACAACGAGGAAAAAGGGGATGGGACGGGAGATCGACCCCCCGAAAAGCAATCAAAGCGTCGGCGTAAACGCCGACCCAAGCCCCGCCTCGACAAAAACCCAGCCATAGAGCAGGACGAGCCGGTAGACGACGAGCAGGCCTTAGAGTAACCGTCCAAACAGGGCAACACGGATAGAGAAACCGAACATCCCTCCTCCGGTGAAAACGGCATTCCGGACGACCTCACGCCGGATAAACCTATGGAGCAGAAGAATCTCCACGAGAGGCTCGTTGCAACTGCACGCAGCCTAAAAAAGCAGAAGCGGAAGCTAAAAACAGCGGAAGATGCACTCCGGATTAGATGGAGCAAAGTAATCAATACCGCAGATAAATACGGCGACAGTCGCCGCACTAAAAGCTATCCGAAAAGAAAGCTACTGCCTGAATTCGACGAAGAGGCCCTAGAGCCCTCGCATTCAAAAAATGAGAAAGCCACACGGTCGGATAGACGACCCCATAAAGCGGCAAGCGGCGCTGCACCTAAATCGGCATGCGACCCACTTAAGGATTCGCATCATGGCCCAGTCAGGTCCATTTATGGGCCAAGAAAGCAAGCTCTCGTAAGCAACGCTATGAAGCCATCATCAGAATCCGGCACACCCAAATACAGGGGCGCCGCACACCCCCTATGTTTCACCGATGAGGTCCTGGACTATGAATTTCCAGAGGGATTCAAACCCGTAAACATAGAGGCATATGATGGAACAACAGACCCTGGAGTTTGGATCGAGGATTATATCCTCCACATACACATGGCTAGAGGAGATGATCTCCACGCCATAAAATATTTACCCCTTAAGCTTAAAGGGCCAGCCCGGCATTGGCTTAAAAGCCTTCCCGAAAACACAATTGGAAGCTGGGAAGAGCTCGAGGATGCTTTCCGAGCAAACTTTCAAGGGACCTATGTCCGCCCTCCGGATGCAGACGATCTTAGTCACATAACTCAACAACCCGGAGAATCAGCTCGGCAGTTCTGGAATAGATTCCTCACTAAAAAGAATCAGATAGTCGACTGTCCGGACGCCGAAGCCTTAGCAGCTTTCAGGCACAACGTCCGAGACGAATGGCTCGCCAGACACCTCGGCCAAGAAAAGCCAAGAACAATGGCCGCACTAACAAGCCTCATGACCCGCTTTTGTGCAGGGGAGGACAGCTGGTTGGCAAGGTGCAGCCCCAGCGACCCAAGTACATCCGAAACTAGGGATGGAAATGGAAAACCGCGACGCAACAAGGACCGTCGCTGGACTAAGGACAAAAGTCCGAAGAGCACGGCAGTCAATGCCGGATTCAAAGGCTCACGACAAAATCAGGCAAAATCGCCCCCCCCCCTAGGACAACAGGGACGATCCATCCAACCTAAATAAAATCCTGGACAGGATATGTCAGATACACAGTACTCCCGGGAAGCCTGCTAACCATACCCACAGAGACTGTTGGGTTTTCAAACAATCCGGCAGACTCAATGCCGAACACAAGGGGCTCGACACACCAAGCGAAGACGAGGACGAACCCCAAAAGCAGAGCACCAGGAAACAAACGAACTTCCCACAAGAAGTAAAAACAGTGAACTCACTTCACATAACAAAACGTGCGGCGCTCGTAAAGCTATGCACCACACGGCCCATCCCCAGAGGGTCCTGCCACTGGTTGTCAAAACCGATCATCTTCGATCAGCTAGATTATTCTAGAAATATCAAGAATGTAGGCTGGACTGCCTTGATACTCGATCCAATAATTGGCGGACTCCAGTTTTCAAATGTCCTTATGGACGGCGGCAGTGGACTAAACCTGATATATCAGGATACAATCCAGCACATGGGGATAAACCCAGCAAGAATCCGCCGCAGCAAAACCTCCTTTCAAGGGGTAATACCTGGTCCGGACACCCATTGTATGGGTTTCCTCCGGCTTGAAGTCATATTTGGCTCTGCCAATAACCTCCGCCGTGAAAAGCTGACCTTCCATATCGTCCCGTTCTCAAGTCGCTATCAAGCACTACTGGGACGCGAAGCTTTCGCTCGCTTTAACACAATACCGCATTATGCATCTCTTATGCTTAAGATGCCCGGTCCACGAGGCATCATCTCTTTGAAGGGGAAGCACTAAAGTGCGCCTCCCCAAGCGGAGGACTGTGCGGCCGCTTTGACAGCCCTAGAGCAAAATGGCCTCACTAGCCAAAAAACTTCGAAATAGGTCATTCAAGACCACGAACGCGGATAGACGAGTTCGGTGCACAATCATCATTGATGCAGGCCTAGTGGCCACATACCCCCGCACTAGGGGCTCCACGCATATACAATAAGAGACAATAAAGCTCAATCTTATATATTTTACTTTTTACTTTGTTTATTTTCAACTTTTTTGGCACGACCCATTTTCAACTCAGTTCCTCTCTTTTACAGATGAACGTCATGTGGCACCCGTCCAGGATACGGCACAACGGAGACACAGGCGCAGACGTGTAGTAGGGACCCGTCCTAAAGGATTCTTTTAGATTAAGACCCTGCGTAAACCTTTTTTACTGTCTCTTGTTGCTACACATCCCCTGGTTTTTTCTGATATAACCAAGGAGGAGGCTGGCGTCTTGGCATGTGGCCATGTCAGAATTTTTGCACGTACCTGGACACTAGGGGCTTTTTTAATAAAGAGTGTTGTTTCGCCCGCACTCATAAAGACCGAACACCTTAGGGAGTGTTCGGCGTCGCGAGTTTTGGCATTATATGCATCGGCTCCGAATCATGTCTTTGGTCAAATGTTGGGTTGCCCGGCTCCTGAGTTCGGCTACCTTACGTTCCGCTCTATCGGCTAAGGTAGCACCAGGAGAACTACTGCGATTGTGCCCCGGTTCGGCCGGGCGAGCACCTCAGTAGAGAAAGCCGAAAACTGACTGTCATGATGTAGCGTGAGACTGGTCAGCCACTCGATGACCTATCGGAATATATCGGATTCCTCTGCTTTAACGACGGGCCGCTTCCCGGTCAGGCACATACGCGCCCCAAACTCGGGCGAGCACAGTCGCCACCAAGGGGCTACCTAAATAGTCTCACTGTCAAGCTCCTATGGCTAAGTGAAAGTGTTAAAGCATTATAGTCCGGTTGCCTGGCCCGCTGCGCTATCACCTCCTTTGTAGGACCAAGACGTGGGTTAAGTGTGAAAATGCGTCTTCTGCGAGCACCCCCGCACTATGTGCGTGGGGGCTGAAGCCAACGACTGCCATCTTTCAGATTTTGTATATATATCTTAAAACGGCCGCATAGGAGGTGTTCCCAATACTTGAAGGCACAAGTATAAAAAGGCCACTATAGTTTATCAAAATATTACTTTATAATTACATATGCTATCATAACATAGCATCTTTCGAGCATTGCGTCTCTATTACACGAGCGCCTTCAAGGACTTCCTGAAAATAGTGCTCGGAGGGTACTCGGCTTTTGTCCGAATCTCGGGACGCAACAACGGTGGTCTCCATCTCTGCCCAGTATGTCTTGACACGGGCAAGAGCCATCCTTGCACCCTCTATGCACGCTGACCTCTTCATTGCATTAATACGCGGTACCGCGTCAAGGAATTGCTGCACCAAGCTGAAATAACTCTTCGGCTCCGATCTCCCCGGCCACAGATGACCCATGACATACTTCATGGCGAGTCTGGACAACCTATTCAGTTCGTCCCATTGATCCAAACGATTGTCCACTGCCAGTGGACGCTCTGGATTGTGAAACTGCGACCAGAAAAGCTTTTCCACTTCGCGATCTTTCTGACCTCGAAAGTGTTCAGTCACATCAGCAACACTCGCTGCCAAATCCAGATAGGTATCCTCCACACTCCACATCCGGTCCAACGGAGCAAACTTCGGATCACAAAATTTCCTTCGCAGCATAAAGGGCTTTCCAGCCGCAATCTGTTCGGCCTGACGCAGCTCCTCCTTCGTAGCTCTCATCGTAGAGCGCGCGTCCTTGGCATTGGCAACAGCCTTCTCTAAGTCTGTCTGTTTCGCCTGGTCTTCTTTTTCAAGAAGTCTGCAACGGTCTATAGCGCTTTTTAACTTTTCGGCCATCTCGGCCATCTCTTCCTTGCGTCGGCAATGAGCAGCCTGTTCGGCTCTCAGCTCTTCAAGGGCTTTCCTGGTGGCCACATCACTTTCGCTGGCTTGTTCTTTAGCTCGGGCAAGTTCTGCCCTAAGACTCTCCACGGTGGCCGCACCATCTGCGTCAAAGCACATACATCGTAAGACACAGGCATAAAAATGTTCTTACCTGATGCCGCCCGAGGAATTACATACCTTGAGCCCCATCAAGCCGCTTATTAACAAGCGTGATGTCGGCATCTGCCACGTCCAGTTGCCGCTTTAGTTCGGCAAAATCTTTAGTTCAGCTCGATTCCGGACACCCTGCCGCCTACATTCAAAGGCGACATCTTAGACCTGGGATTATGATCCTCCGCGTGCCGTCATTTCTTGACGACGCGCAGAGTCTCAGGGGCTACTATCTACACAGGGCGCATCTTATTCATGCGCAACTGACAAAAGTGTACATTATCTAATGTACCTCAAAACCCGTCAGTAAACTTTTGACGGCCTCATGCAATCCGCTCTCTGCAGATGAGATCCTTTCAATCACCGTGCCCATCAATGCACGGTGCTCCTCCGAGATAGAAGCTCGCCCCAGCAGAATCTTTAGCTCCTCCGGCCGAGCACCAGACGGTGTCGGACTTGTCCCACGACCTCTTTCGAAGGCCGGACACGGAGAACCTCGGGGGGCCACATAGCTATCTTCCGCCCCTGCCGGATTCGGAGAAACCCTCCGCGATGACACCTCAGGGTCGCCCGCCTCGCTAGGCGGCACGGCAGGGGGAGGCGTCCCGCTCTCCATCATCTCTGGAAGGAGATCCCCCGAAGACGAGCTCTGCTGAGAAGGGCTGAGGTCCGAGCTACAAGGTAAAAATTCGGTTAATCTTCTCAGATCTAAATCAAGGATTTCCCTCATCCCTCAAAAGGAAAATCTTTCTCTACTTACGGCTCGCTAGAGGGATGATCCCCTTGAGGGCGTAGTCCGGCTGAGGAACTCCCCGGTGTCGGACCCTCTGACGAGGATTTTTTCCCCCGCTTCGAGGCCATGGTTTCCGGGTCGTCAGAGGCGGCTCTCTTCTTCCCCTTAGGAGAGGAATTGTCGGTTCCTCCCTTGGAGCAGCCTCCTTCGAGGAGGCCATAGTTTCCTTGTCCTCCCCCTTGCTTCCCTCCAAAGGCATTATCTCCAGCATCCTGACCAGCACGGGATCCGGCCTGGTTTCGGGAAGGGGAGCCGGACACCTGATCAGCTTTGCCTTTGCTATCCACTCCTATTTAAAAGGACGGCTCTTTTAGGGGCAAGTTTATGACAATTATACGGATAGAAGGTCCGGGCACAAGGTTGCTTACTTGAGTATCCGGGTGATTGCAGCTTAGGCCTGCGTCCTCGGTTAAATCCGGACACATCTCTCGTGATCCGAAGAACAGTTTATACATCTCCACGGGCGTTGCGCCCATGAAATTCTGGAGAGCTCGCGGTCCCTCTGGATTAAACTCCCACAGGCGAAGGGAGCAACGTTTGCCGGGCAGTATTCGGCGAATCAGCATGACCTGCGTCACCTTGACCAGGCTGAGGTCTCCTTCCAAGAGATCCTTAATGCGGCCCTGTAACAAGGGCACATCTTTGGGCAAACCCCAATCTAACCCTCTGTTAACCCATGACGCTAACCGTGGTGGGGGACCCGAGCGAAAGGCAGGAAGCGCCACCCACTTGGTGCTCCGGGGAGTGGTGATATAGAACCACTCTCGTTGCCACAAGCCTAGCTCCTCTTTAAAAGAGCCCTCGGGCCATGGAGCATCATCATTTTTGCTTATAACAACACCTCCGCACTCTGCGTGTCGTCCCTTGATCATCTTCGGCTCCACTTTGAAAGTCTTGAGCCATAATCCATAGTGAGGGGTAACACGGAGGAACGCTTCGCATACAACGATAAACGAGGAGATATGGAGGATGGACTCCGGAGCTAAGTCATGAAATTCCAGCCCGTAATAAAACAGTAGTCCCCTCACAAAGGGATCCATCGAGAAGCCTAACCCTCGAAGGAAGTGAGACACGAACACTATGCTCTCACCGAGCTGGGGACTGGGGATAGCCTGCCCTTGAGCAGGCAACCTGTGCGAAATTTCGGCGGTCAAGAACTTAGCCTCTCTCAACTTTAGCACGTCCTCCTCCGTGACGGAGGAGGGCATCCATCGGCCTTGAAGGTCGGAACCGGACATTGTCGAAGGTCTGAGGCGCCCGGAATCTGGAGCCTAGGGAGTTGGAACTCGAGGCGACGGGCGAACTCGTTTTGGGATTGGAGAAAAGGAGTAAGGCCCTGGTCTCTTTATAAGAGGTTGAATACCAGGAGCCCTCCCCGTAACTGTTTGGGACTCGCCTTTAATAAAGAAAACATGCTAACGGGCACGATTGGGTTACCCACGTCCGTATTGATGAGAATCCCGTGAAAGGGGGGCACACGATCTCTTCTTTGACAAGACGTGCCAAGGAAACTGCCTCGCAAAACATGCTGAGGTGGAAAAGTGAAATCGATTCAAGTAAAGGACTTGGCTGTAGTATGTTGACGCACTGCGGAATACGTCAGCAGATTTGATTTGTGTTAATATTATTCTCTCTATGGCAATATGTGGAAGCTTATTTTGCAGAGTCGGACACTACTCTTGGTGTTTACAATCTTCTATGAAGGACTTGGAGGAGGAACCCGCCTTGCAATGCCGAAGACAATTTGCGCGCCGGACTCGTCGTCATTGAAGCCAGGTTCAGGGGCTACTGAGGGAGTCCCGGATTAGGGGGTGTTCGGATAGCCGGACTATACCTTCAGCCGGACTCCTGGACTATGAAGATACAAGATTGAAGACTTCGTCCCGTGTCCGGATGGGACTTTCCTTGGCGTGGAAGGCAAGCTTGGCGATGCGGGTATTCAAGATCTCCTACCATTGTAACCGACTCTATATAACCCTAACCCTATCCGGTATCTATATAAACCGGAGGGTTGTAGTCCGTAGGCAATAAACTCCATATACAACAATCATACCATAGGCTAGCTTCAAGGGTTTAGCCTCCTTGATCTCGTGGTAGATCTACTCTTGTACTACCCATATCATCAATATTAATCAAGCAGGACGTAGGGTTTTACCTCCATCAAGAGGGCCCGAACCTGGGTAAAACATCGTGTTCCCTGCCTCCTGTTAAAATCCGGCCTAGATGCACAGTTCAGGACCCATTACCCGAGATCCGCCGGTTTTGACACCGACAGCAGGGAACACGATGTTTTACCCAGGTTCGGGTCCTCTTGATGGAGGTAAAACCCTACGTCCTGCTTGATTAATATTGATGATATAGGTAGTACAAGAGTAGATCTACCACGAGATTGGAGAGGCTAAACCCCAGAAGCTAGCCTATGGTATGATTGTATGTTGTAGTTGTTGTGTCCTACGGACTAAAACCCTCCGGTTTATATAGACACCGGAGAGGGTTAGGGTTACACAAGGTCGATTACAAAGGAGGAGATATCCATATCCGTACTGCCTACCTTGCCTTCCACGCCAAGTAGAGTCCCATCCGGACACGAGACGAAGTCTTCAATCTTGTATCTTCATAGTCCAACAGTCCGACCAAAGGATATAGTTCGGCTGTCCGGAGACCCCCTAATCCAGGACTCCCTCACCTGTGCATTAGTTCAGTACTTATTGTATGCTTGTTTGTTTGCGATAGAGTACCCAGAGTGCGCCGCTTGCTACTTCGAATCGCTAGGTTTTGTGGATCATCGGCAAGGCAAGTAACACTTTGATCATACTTCCTACTACCCAGTTTTTATTGCATTAGATCAATCCTCACACATTGCATGATTAGGATCTAATTAAATTGTGGGTTTGGGAGTAGATGAGATAGTACCTATTACCTGTTTTATATTCAAACCTTTGGGGAGTTACTTCTACGTTTGCTTGTTATGCCATTCTATGCTAGTAGACGTGGATTGGGTGAGTGAAATCCATGACAGATGTGAGTTTGTTAAATCAATGGTTTATCTAAGGTGGCAACTTAAATACACATCTGGGTGGATCGAGGCACCTGGGAATTCCAGCGATTGCCTGTTTTTCTTTTGGACCGCCACCCAGACTCAAAGGGATCATGAGATTATTCATACTAGAAACTTCCGTGTGCAGCCACAAGCTACTATGGGCTCTAGCATAGTTGACTAAGTTGTGCGAACTCTTACAGTGGTAGACTAGCATATGTAGGGGATGTAGGTTGGTACGGTCTACCCGTTCGTAAGGTGCTAGCGCTTCTGAAAGACTATGTCTCGGTCATCCGTTTCTCAAACATCTTGTAGTGCGAGAATCCCAATGGAGGAGATCGAGTCTTGTGGGGAAAAGTGCGCAAACCTCTGCAGAGTGTATAAACTAATCATGATTAGCCGTGTCCCTAGTTATAGACAACTTGAGTATCTAGTACCTGGATTATCATGTGAATCTCATCATGTTACTCTAATTAATTTGTTGGGTTTTAATGATGATGCTTAATTGGGATTGAGAGCGTGTCTACACTCTCAATGTTTAACAACTACCATGATAGTTAAATAAAATTTATTCCTTTGTAGTAGGGAAAAATTGGCTTTACGAAAAACTGTAACCATAGAGCTTTCCACCAGCCAAATATGCATGTAGTATAGCCTTATTCCATTATTGCTCTCTATGTGTTACATTGCCAGCATATTCCATGTGCTGACCCATTTTTGGGCTGCAACGTTCATGTTGCAGACTTTTCAGACGACGAGTAAGGTGCTTTTAGGTCATGGTTCTATACTCAGTGATGCCGTTGGAGTTGATGGACTCACTTATCTTCCAAGCATTCTGCTATTTTCGTTATTAGATGGCCTTACGCCATATTTATTGTAATAAGTTCTCTTTTGAGACACTCGATGTAATAAGTGTGTGATTGCTACTCTGTTATAAATCCTTCAAGTACTGTGTGGTGTCAGCATTACTGATCCAGGAATGACACCTAAGCATAGAGATTGGACCGTTTGTGGTCTGGTCGCTACACACGCCCTACCCCCCTTGGGCGACCCCCGACTTTGTGGGCCCCCTGGCAGGCCTCCGGTGCCCATGTTTGGCTATATGGTGTGTTTTGACCTAAATACAATCAGAGGGAAGCTTTTGGGATGAAGCATCGCCGTCTCGAGGCAGAACCTGGGCAGAACCAATCTAGGGCTCTAGCGGAGCTGTTCTGTCGAGGAAACATCCCTCCGGGAGGGGGAAATCGTCGCCATCGTCATCACCATTGATCCTCCCATCAAGAGGGGGTCAATATCCATCAACATCTTCACCAGCACCATCTCCTCTCAAACCCTAGTTCATCTCTTGTATTCGATCTTGGTCCCAAAACCTCAGATTGGTACCTGTGGGTTGCTGGTAGTGCTGATTACTCCTTCTAGTTGATGCTAGTTGGTTTATCCGGTGGAAGATTATATTTTCAAATCCTTAATGATAATTAATACTCCTCTGATTTTGCTCATAAATATGTTTTGTGAGTAGTTACGTTTGTTCTTGAGGACATGGGAGAAGTCTTCTTATAAGTAATCATCTGAATTTGGTATTCGTTCGATATTTTGATGAGATGTATGTTGTCTCTCCTCTAGTGGTGTCATGTGAACATTGACTACATCAAACTTCACCATGATTTGGGCCTAGGGGAAGGCATTGCAAAGTAATAAGTAGATGATGGGTTGCTAGAGTGACAGAAGCTTAAACCCTAGTTTATGCGTTGCTTCGTAAGGGGCTGATTTGGATCCATATGTTTGATGCTATGGTTAGGTTTACCTTAATACTTCTTTCGTAGTTGCGGATGCTTGAGAGAAGGGTTAATCATAAGTGGGAGGCTTGTCCAAGGAAGGGCGGCACCCAAGCACCGGTCCACCCACATATCAAATTATCAAAGTAACGAAAGTGAATCATATGAGCATGATGAAAACTAACTTGACAACAATTCCCATGTGTCCTCGGGAGAGCTTTGCTTTATATAAGAGTCTGTCCAGGCTTGTCCTTTTCTACAAAAAGGATTGGGCCACCTTGCTGCACCCTAGTTACTTTATTTACTTGTTACCTGTGATGATTTTCTTTATCGCAAAACTATCTGTTACCGATAATTTCAGTGCTTGCGGAGAATACCTTACTGAAAACTACTTGTCATTTCCTTCTGCTCCTCGTTGGGTTAGACACTCTTACTTATCGAAAGGACTACAATAGATCCCCTATAGTTGTGGGCCATCATGGATCAGTTCTTTGAAGGGTCAAAGTGCAGATCAAGGAGACCAAGACTAGCCAAAGAAACAAGATGCAACTACGAGAAGAACCTCCCTTGCCGGGCAGGCGAGCCTGGCGAGGATGGGGTTACCCCCGGAAGCAAGTCTCCAGATCGTCCCGGCAGGCTTGCCGGGGCTTGCAGAGGCAAACCACTCCACTGCTCCACCTCACGAGCAACGCAAGTCATCGATCAGTGCAGTGTGAAGCCGTAAAGTAACTAAGTGGCTGTTATTTGCCACATGGCAACCACTTCCTACAGAAAATATCTCCAGGCGACACCTCTCCTGAGACGTGTCAAGTAAGCAGGTGCGAAGTTGGCAAAACAGCCCGCCAGGGCCTGACGTGCGAGCTGTGACGTGACATTAAGTGGCGCATTTAATGCACTCTGTCAGCCTACAGAGTTAGGTATGATAGCACTGTTTGCTATCTAATTAGTATGTAAAGAGTGATTTGCCACTGTGGTGACCCCTTGATTTATAAAAGGAGGCCCATGACAACTGTAGAAAGGATTCCCACCCCCTCACACTCATACGCGCATAGCTCCTCTCGCCCCGAGGCAACCTTGCCGAGCAAGAGCGATGCGCTTTTCCGCCATTTTCCACCATCAATCCACCAAAGCAGGAGTAGGGTTTTACGCCTCGCGGCGGCCCGAACCTGGGTAAAAACTGCCCGTGTGATCTCTGTCGTGCTATGTTACACTTCTCCGCTCTTTGTGCGACATGCCCATCTCATCGCCGAACCAAAAGGGACTCTTGGTCCCATAGGTGGTCGTGGTTTCCGACAACATCTTTGGCGCGCCAGTTAGGGGGATCACTTGCGTGAACCCAAGAGCGTAAGCTGCATCATCATCATCACGAGCTCCATCAACAACGTCATTACTTAATGACACTCAAGAAAAGCAGAGAAGGAGAAAGCCGGAGCGGGAGAGCAACCTCGCTCCCCCTCCGGCCCTGTCCGAACCCCACCACCTCCTTCCGTCGCGGTCGCACCAACGGCATAAGTCGGCAATCAAGGGCGACAAGATCACCCCGGGCGAATTAGGCAGCGAGGACGTATCTCGAGCCTCGTTCAAGGAAGAGGGAGATGCGCGGAAGCACTGGGTTTTTTTCTCCCTGCTACCTTCACTTTTCGGCAATGGAGCTGCTTTGGGTTTTAGCATCATCAGCGTCGATGAGCCCACGCGACACTCGGTTCAGTATTTACCCTGCATATGGAAATCCTGGGTGGAGCGCTGGTCCGAATCCGTTGATCGATGCCCCGACAAGTATGCCCCAGCAAGGCCATCCGCGTTGGTGTGACTTTTTGTGCTAGTCGCCGTTGGGTTGTTCGGGAAGCGTGAAGAGAAGGTGAGAGAAAAACCCACCGTGCCTAGCATCGCGCCTCACCGCCCGCAAGATATATATGATTTAGACCGACCCCTACCGGCGGTCGGAAATCAATACGCATGTGACACCATCCTTCGTGAAGCTTACAAGTCCAACAAGCGACCGCAGCTGAAAGGAATGGATGAGGACATGGATAAGAGCTAAGTTCATGCTATCTTTGTGTTATTGCGGATTCTTTGGATTTGTATGCTTGTTTATCCCTTGAGTGCCGAAGTGTTTGTATGTTGAAATATTTCACATAAAGGTACCTATGTTAGATTCTTGTCTGCACCCTCGTTCCGTCCAGAGCCAGCTCACGGAACGACTGGCTGCGTCGGAAACTACTAAGAAAAAACTTGTCAGGACGCATTCACGCCAAAATAACTGTTGAGGGCCAGACCCTCACGCCCGTTGCGGCAATAATATACTGGCAGGAAACCTAAATGTGCATAGAGACTAATCATGCGAACACTGTATGGATAAACTCAAAAGGGATACACGCGCAATTCAGATTAAGCAAAAGTACCAATCTCCACATAAAGCATAATAGAACGAAGTCTAAACACAGGACATGTGTCATTGTTTTGATTACAGGACAACACAATGGCGGGAATGACTCAAGGGCGGGCTTGTCGGGCCCGTACGATGCGAACCCTGTCAATGAAGGGGGTGGCCTTCTCCTCGATGGTAGAAACGTTAGTACCCCATGGCGGCTTCCTAAAACCATCACCAAGGTCGAGGTCCTGGTGGCGGCAAGCGATGTTGCTTAGGACCATGAAGAGAGAATTGCAGGCAAGCCTCTGGGATTCAGCCTCTAAATGGCCCACTCTTCCTCCTCGTGAGTCTTCAGCTTGGCAATCAACTCATTGAAGAAAATCCCCAGCTTGGCACTAGGGGCTTCTTGCTTGTCGAGTAGACCAGCCCCTCCATGCCCATCGCTGCAGTCTGAGCAGTAAGGCGATCGGCGTTGTCGACCAAGCTTTTGATCCAGAGGTCCACTTAATCAGAGTGGTTCTTCAGCTTGTCCTCTGCATCCTTCCAAAGGCGCTTTGCAGTGTACAGATCCTTCGACAGCTGCTTCTCACGAGCTTCGATGGATTCCATTGAGCCCTCCAAGGAGTCTATCCTGGCTTTCAGATCCTCAATGGTCCCATTGGCAGCCTCAGGCCTTGGCTCTTGGAGGAGAGCTGCGATTGTGTGTCCTTCAGAAGGGACTCTGCTTTCTGCATCTCCTCCTTGAGGACCGACACCTCCTTGGCACTCCTGGCAAGCTTCTCTGTCAGCTCGGCCACCTAACGGTCGAGGTCCACCTTGCCGGAGGAGGCAACAGCAAGGTCATCGGTGAGCTTCTTCAGCTAGGCAGCAGAGTCGATAGTGAGAGCGTCTATGGAAGCCTTGTGCTTGTCCTCCAGTTTTTGGTACACTGTTGCACAATTGTCTCCAGATCGTCATCATTGGCACGAAGAGTCGCCTCGAGCTTCTCCTTCCGGAGGGTGATATCCTTCTCCCTGGCATCCAGAAATGCCTCGCGCTCCGCCAGGCGTGCCTCTCGAGCGATGACATCCTCCCTCGTCATCGAGAGTGTCTCCTGCTATCTCAAGAGGACCTGAAACTACTTGTCGTGCTAGTCACGGAGCTCAATTCCTTTTTCCTTCAGCTTCTAGTCCACCTTGTTGGCGGACTGGTGTTGCTCCTTGAGCTCCTGCCACTTTTGGCTATGCCGCTCGTGCATCTCTTTGAGACCCGCCGCCACGGACTCCATGAAGGAAAGGTCCATGGAGATGGCGACGGAGTCGTCCACCTCTTCAACTCCCTGGTACAATGACGTCAGTATGCGTTGAAGCTCTTCGTCTAGTTTCGTGCTCATCGCCATTGACAAGACGGGGGCTCCGAGTCCGGGCTGCATAAGCACGAACACCAGGCTGCTCGACGAGGATGGCAGGACCTCCGTAGAGGTGCCAAATGAGGGAAGGTGTGAGGGAGACATGGATTCTGGGGTCCATAGGTGTCCAGCCTATTCAAGCATGGGTTGGGATGATGGGCCGTGAAGATAGAGCGGAAGATTATCCTCCGTGTTCATATAGAACTCCTGGATGCGTGGAGGGCAAGATTGGAGTCTGGATGTATTGCTTCCTTCCCTCGTGTACCGACTATGTACCCCTCCGGTGTATATATAAGCCGGAGGGTTTAGTCCGTAAGGATGACCAGAATTTACATAGGCTAGACATCTAGGGTTTAGTTGTTACGATCTCGAGGTAGATCAACTCTTGTAACCCCTATACTCATCAAAGACAACCAAGCAGGAAGTAGGGTTTTACCTCCATCGAGAGGGCCCGAACCTGGGTAAACATCATGTCCTCTTTGTCTCCTGTTACCTTCGATCCTTAGACCCACAGTTTGGGACTCCCTACCCGAGATCGGCTGGTTTTGACACTAACAAGGGGGCCCATGGTTTGGGGGGTATCTTCTCTTCAACCACAACCCCATCCCTGACGTGCTACCAAGGGTTTTCTCGGGCTCCTTGAAAAATCCCAGAGCACCTCCGGCCGTTGAAGTAATCTTGGTGGCCTCCTCGGTAGCATCCTTCCCTATGCTAGCCACTTCATCGAACAAATCTGGCTCTTTACTCAAAGGGGTTGCGAGCAGAACCGGCAATCAATGACAGGGGGTACAGAATCAGGAATAAGAAGCAAATAGATAAGAGAAAGCACGAGAAGAAAGGCAGTTAAGTTACCTAGAGAGGCTTGTCGGGAAGGAGGTTCAGTTTTCCCGACAGCATCAGCTGCCGGGTCGGGATTGTTGTCTCCTCCCTCAGGAGCCACGGCACCACCCTGGAGGGATTCCTACGGGGGAACCCTTGGCGGTGATCCATCGACTCTATCGGTGGGCGGGGTGGGTCCCTCCTGAAGGGGCTCACCTTGAGTGGTCCCCTCCCCTCCTTTATCCTCAACGGAGGGTGATACATCTCCAACATATCTATAATTTTTTATTGTTCCATGCTGTTATATTATCAATCTTGAATGTTTTATAATCCTTTTGCAGTCATTTAATATCATTTTTTGGTACTAACCTATTGACATAGTGCCAAGTGCTAGTTGCTATTTTCTGCATGTTTTTTATATCGCGGGAAATCAATACAAAATGGAGTCCAAATGCAGCGAAACTTTACGGAGATTTTTTATGGACCAGAAGACACCCAATGGGCAAGGCAGCGCTTGGGGGTGCTCCGAGGGGAGCACAACACACTAGGGCGCGCAAGGAGGCCCACGCGCGCCCTAGTGGGTTGTGCCCACCTCGGGTGCGCCCGGACCGCGTCTTTGCTCTATAAATACCCCAATATTCCAGAAACCCTAGGGGAGTTGACAAAAATCAATTCCAGCCGCCGTAGAGTCCAGAACCACCAGATCCAATCTAGACACCATCACGGAGGGGTTCACCACTTCCATTTGTGCCTCTCTGATGATGCGTGAGTAGTTCTGTGTAGACCTTCGGGTCCGTAGTTAGTAGCTAGATGGCTTGCTATCTCTCGTTTAATTCTCAATGCAATGGTCTCTTGGAGATCCGTATGATGTAACTCTTTTTGCGGTGTGTTTGTTGGGATTGGATGAACTTTGAGTTTATGATCAGATCTATCTTTTTGTCCATGAAAGTTATTTGAATCTTCTTTGATCTCTTATATGCATGATTGCGTATAGCCTCGTATTTCTTCTCCGATATTTGGGTTTTTTGTCCAACTTGATCTATTTATCTTGCAATGGGAAGCGGTGCTTTGTAGTGGGTTCGATCTTATAGTGCTTGATCCCAGTGACAGAAGGGGAACCGACACGTATGTATCGTTGCTACTAAGATAAAACGATGGGATCTATATCTACATAGATAGATCTTGTCTACATCATGTCATCGTTCTTATTTCATTACTCCGTTTCTCCATGAACTTAATACACTAGATACTAGAAACTTGATATATTTATCTTGCAATGGGAAGCGGTGCTTTGTAGTGGGTTCGATCTTACAATGCTTGATCCCAGTGACAGAAGGGGAACCGACACGTATGTATCGTTGCTACTAAGGATAAAACGATGGGGTCTATATCTACATAGATAGATCTTGTCTACATCATGTCATCGTTCTTATTTCATTACTCCGTTTCTCCATGAACTTAATACACTAGATGCATGCTGGATAGCGGTCGATGTGTGTGGTAATAGTAGTAGATGCAGGCAGGAGTTGGTCTACTAATCTTGGACGTGATGCCTATATAATGATCATTGCTTGGATATCATCATGATTATTTGAAGTTCTATCAATTGCCCAACAGTAATTTGTTTACCCACCATTTTCTATTTTCTCGAGAGAAGCCACTAGTGAAACCTATGGCCCCGGGGTCTCTTTCTCATATTATTTGCCTTTGTGATCTACTTTTCCTTTGCTTTTATTTTCAGATCTATTAAACCAAAAATACAAAAATACCTTGCTACAATTTATTGTATTTGCGGTTTTATCTATCAATATTTACAATTCTCACGTCCGTTTGCTAATTTCTGGCGCCGTTACCCAAAAGGGATTGCCAACCCCTTTTACACGTTGGGTTGCGAGTATTTTTTATTTGTGTGCAGGTGCTGTTTACGTAGTGTTGCTTGGTCTTCCTACTGGTTCGATAACCTTGGTTTCATATCTGGGGGAAATACCTACTGCTTCTTTGCTACATCATCCCTTCCTCTTTGGGGAAATACCGACGTAGCTTCAAGCCGCCATCAAAAGGAATTTATCGCGCCGTTTCCGGGGAGGATCTTCAACATATACCAGGTTCCTAATCACAAATCTCATCTCCTCGCAATTTACATTATTTGCCATTTGCCTCTCGTTTTCCTCTCCCCCACTTCACAAAAATTTGTTGTTTTATTCGCCGTCTTTTTCATTTGCCGTTTTCCTGTTGGATCTATCTTTTGCTTGCAACCATGAGTGATTTCGGTATGGCACCAACAGATGATGGACTAACTCCTAAGATTGGACGTACGGGCAGCCTGGATGCTAAAACAGTTATCTTGGGGCAAGGGAATGTCATGGGAAAGGAACATATCCAAGAATTTTTCAATTGTGTGGGAAATCTAAGTCTCGATGATGCTCTTATACTTAGAACCAATAGATCTTATGCGGATGCTATTTCAGCACTAGTTCTGAAACTTGAAAGTAAATTTATCTATACTCATCCTACTTTGCAAAGATTTTTTAGCTCCCCATTATAAAGAATCCTAAGGCTAAAAAGTGGCCACTCTCGTTCTTATGAATGAGTTTGACTATATCATATGGGAAGCTAGGGAAATCTTTGATTTTTATGGTATGAATCATGAAAAGCCCGTGATAGATGAAATTCTTTACAATAGTGATTCTGCGTTAATACATTTGCTCGGGGATAATAAAATCTTTGATGAGAATCTTAAAAAGGAAGTCCCCATTCTAGATGTAATTCAACAAGTTTTTAATAATGTTAATCAACATTACTCTTGGATTGTTGCCAAAAATCAACGTGGTTATGATAATGGGAAACTTGATAATACTAAGGTTTCTATGGATAATATGTTTTATGTTGTTTTTACAAAACCCCACGATGAAAACACCTCTAAGGGAATTAAGAAGAAGGATGATAAAACTTAGATCCTTGCTTTATGCCTAGCTAAGGGCGTAAAACTATAACGCTTGTTGGGAGGCAACCCAATGAATAAAATTTGTGTTTGCTCTTTTATTTATGTTTTTGAGTATTTGCACAATTATTCTACTGTTATGATTGTGTTTTTTATGTTTTAATTAGTGTTTGTGACAACTAAAGCCTTTAGGATCTTCTTGGGTGATAGTTGTTTGATCTTGCTGAAAAGACAGAAAATTTTGCACTCGCAAGAATAATTTTCATTTTTAACCAGAGAGCGATAAAATACCAATTCCCTTCACAGTAGATTAATATAAAAATTTCCAAGGTCATCCTAATTTTTTTAGAGTTTTTGGAGTTACAGAAGTCTTCAGAATATCCAGATTGCTACAGACTGCTCTGTTTTTGACAGATTCTATTTTCTTTGTGTTGTGTGCTTGTTTTGATGACTCTATGGTTTTTCTTTGATGAGTTTTTGCCATAGAAAGTTGTAATACATTATATATATTCCATGAACAAAATATGAATTGGTTTACTACAACACTTATAGTAGTGATTTGTTTTCTTATACTAACGGATCTCACGAAGGCTTTTGTTGAGTTTTGTGTGATTGAAGTTTTCAAGTTTTTGGTTATCTTGCGATGGATGAACGAATAAGGAGTAAGAAGAGCCTAAGCTTGGGGATGCCCCGGCATTCCAAGCTATTATCCAAAAGAGAGCAGGCAACTAAGCTTGGGGATGCCCCCGAGTGGCACCCCCTCTTTCTTCTAATGACCACCGGTATTTTACTCGAAGCTATATTTTTATTCGTCACATACTATGTGTTTTTCTTGGAGCGTCTTGTATGATATGAGTCTTTGATTGTTTTATTTTGTGTTTTAAGTCCTGATTCCTTGCTGGGCACACCTATTTGAGAGAGCCAAAATTATGCCATGACTTGTTAGAATTGCTCTCTATGCTTCACTTAAATTTTTATGAGCTATGGAGTTGCTCTAGTGCTTCACTTATATATTTTTGAGCACGGTGTGCTTTAGTATTTTTGAGGAAATGCTCTCTTGCTTCACTTAGATTTATTTGAGAGTTAGTAAAATTTTCAAGAAATTCTCTCTTGCTTCACTTAAATTTGTTTGAGCTTATCAAAAGCAACACATGAAAATTAGTCTCAAAGTGATAGATATCCAAGAAGGATATAATAAAAACTTTCATGAAGATCATTGGACAAAATAAACTTGATTATTAGTAATAGTTTTGAGATATGATGATGTGATATGTGAGTCATCTTGATGAGTAATTATGCTTTAGTAAGAATATTGGTGTTAAGGTTTGTGATTCCCTATGCAAGCATGGAAGTCAATAATTATGCAATGAAATTATATCCTACTTGTGGCGCATTATTCGGTGTTAACTATGCTTAATGCTCACTTATGAGAATACTCATTTCTTGGTTGGTCGCTTCTCAATCTTTTGCTAGCCTTCATTTTGCACTAAATATGATCACTACTTGTGCATCCAAAAACCTTTAAACCTGTTTTGCCACATGAGTTCACTATATCTACATATATACGGTATTCTTTTGCCATTCTAAGCAAATTTGTATGTTCCATCTCTAATTTTCAAAATAATCTTCTCTTTTGTGTGTTCGTACCGCTCACGGAGCGGTGAGGGGTGGCTAATATTTTCCATGCTAGATGTGTTATTCTCACAGTGAGTGTTTATTCACTTGTCATTGCACGAGAGTAAGGAAAGGTATTAGGGATGCCCAGTCCCGAAATGAAAAATGAATTTACTTATGTTGTCAAATAATAAATTCCTTGGAAATTGTTGGTATGGAAGGCACCCGTGGATACGGTTAGCCATGGAAAGTGAAAGTATGGTGGAAAAGTAATAAACTTCAATTTCTGTTTGGGAACCGCCGATGATATATCTAGAATGGAAAGTGTTGGGAACTCTAAGTCTTTTTAGTTGGTGGGAAGGACACACCTCCCAAAATGTTTTTATCTCTAAGTTTTTCACTTTGAGATCTGGCACCTCTACAAATCCCTACTTCCCTCTGCGAAGGGCCTTTATTTTACTTTATACAATTTTTACTTTTGAATTTGAGTCTGCATCTTCTCTTATAAAATCACCAACTAGGAGGCACTATGATTGCACTTGAGCATTGGGTGTAGTTAATATGCGAGTGTTTTTCATGAATGGATCAATGATTGAGCATGATGGGCTAGGGATAGCTTATTTTAGCGTTGATATTTTGAAAGACATTGTTGCTTATTGATATGCTTGAGTATTTAAGTTATCATGTCAAAACTAGACTATTGCTTTGAACAATATAAAAGTACAAATGTCCATGCTATAAACAAAATAATATGATATGACACGTTAGGCAGCATTGCACATTAGAAAATCTGTTTTTATCACTTACCTACTCGAGGACGAGTAGGAGTTAAGCTTGTGGATGCTGATACATCTCCAATGTACCTATAATTATTTATTGTTCCATGCTGTTATATTATCAATCTTGGATGTTTTATAATCATTTTATAGTCATTTTATATAATTTTTTGGTACTAACCTATTGACACAGTGCCAAGTGCTAGTTGTTGTTCTCTGCATGTTTTCTACATCGCAGGAAATCAATACCAAATGGAGTCCAAATGCAGCTAAACATTACGGAGATTTTTTTATGGACCAGAAGACACCCTATGGGCCAAGGTAGCGTCTGGGGGTGCTCCGAGGGGAGCACAGCCCACCAAGGTGCGCCGGGAGGCCTAGGCGCGCCCTGGTGGGTTGTGGACACCTCGGGTGCCCCCGGACCGCCTCTTTGCTCTATAAATACCCCAATATTCTAGAAACCTAGGGGAGTCGACAAAAATCAATTCCAGCGGCCGCAGAGCCAAAACCAACAGATCCAATCTATACACCATCACGGAGGGGTTCACCGCTTCCATTGGTGCCTCTCCGATGATGCATGAGTAGTTCTTTGTAGACCTTCGGGTCCGTAGTTAGTAGCTAGATGGCTTCCTCTCTCTCGTTTGATTCTCAATACAATGGTCTCTTGGAGATCCATATGATGTAACTCTTTTTGCGGTGTGTTTGTTGGGATTGGGTGAACTTTGAGTTTATGATGAGATCTATCTTTTTATATCCATGAAAGTTATTTGAGTTTCTTTGATCTCTTATCTGCATGATTTCTTATAGCCTCGTATTTCTTCTCTGATATTTGGGTTTTGTTTGGCCAACTTGATCTGTTTATCTTGCAATGGGAAGAGGTGCTTTGTAGTGGGTTCGATCTTATGGTGCTTGATCCAAGTGACAGAAGGGGAACCGACACGTATGTATCATTGCTACGAAGGATAAAACGATGGGTATATCTCTACATAGGTAGATCTTGTCTACATTATGTCATCGTTCTTGTTGCATTACTCCATTTCTCCATGAACTTAATACACTAGATGTATGCTGGATAGCGGTAGATGTGTTTAGTAATAGTAGTAGATGCAGGCAGGAGTCGGTCTACTAATCTTGGACCTGATGCCTATATAATGATCATTTCCTGGATATTGTCATGATTATTTGAAGTTCTATCAATTGACCAACGGTAATTTGTTTACCCACCGTTCGCTATTTTTCTCGAGAGAAGTCACTAGTGAAACCTACGGCCCCCGGGTCTCTTTCTCATATTATTTGCCTTTGCAATCTACTTTTCCTTTGCTTTTATTTTCAGATCTATTAAACCAAAAATACAAAAATACCTTGCTGCAATTTATTTTATTTGGTGTTTGATCTATCAATATCTACAACTCTCTGACGTTCGTTTGCCAATTTCTGGCGCTGTTACCCAAAAGGGATTGACAACCCCTTTTACACGTGGGTTGCGAGTATTGTTATTTGTGTGCAGGTGATGTTTACGTAGTGTTGCTGGGTCCTCCTACTGGTTCGATAACCATGGTTTCATATCTGAGGGAAATACCTACCGCTGCTGTGTTGCATCATCCCTTCCTCTTTGGGGAAATACCGACATAGCTTCATGCGGCCATTAGTGGGGAGCTCTCCATCATCATCCCCGGCAGGAGGAATCTCCTCTGTGCCTTTGGGCTGGGGGTTGAGCTGGGAGCTTGGTGCCAGAGCGATCGTGCTACTCCATGTCGGTCATGTTCCTTCCACCACCGTCGGTGGCTCTATGCGTTTGAGCCGCCTGGACCGATGGACGAGGGTCTCCATCTCCTCCTCCTCCCTATCGGCAACAACAAGCAAGATCAGTTGACAGATACAAGCTAGCATATTGAAGATAATACAAGAAAAGGAGAGAAGAGGGAAGTTGTATCCCTTACTCTTCATCGATAACCATGGAATTCAGCTCGAAGTCCATGGGTGGTGAGGGCGCCCTGCTCCTTTTATGGGGTGGAAGGGCGGAGCTCTCTAGCAGCTTCGAGACTTGCCGGCGCACGGGAGGTTCTGATGAAGACATGCTCTGTGAAGATCTCGAACTCGAATAAGCACTGGAGTCGCCCTCCATGGCTGCTGGCTGCTTGGTGGGAAGGTCCCTAGCCCCGGAGACCCAAGGAGAATGCCGGCGCACAGCTTCGGGAATGCTGATCTTGGAGGTGGTCTGCTTCGCTCTCTTGGCGGCAGGTGCGGTATCAGGGGCTGCCACTCCCCGATTGGCCGCCCGTTTGCAAGGGCGTTGGTCCAAGACTAGCTCGGGGGTCTGAGGGCCTTCTGCGAGCCACTCCTTTCTAGGTTTGACCACCTCCTCCACCTCTTCTTCCCCTAAAGCCTCCTATGCTGCAACATATAGAGCCTCAATTCCGGAAGGCCCGTCCTCAGCAGGCTCTCCCCTGACAAGCTCTTCCCCGGCATCCTCTTCCGAGACTTGCGTCTCACCCTTGCCGTGGGAATAGCTCTCATCCCCAGCTTTCCCTCTTCCCTTTACTGCCTTCTCGGCCTTCGCCACTGCTGTAGATTGGGCCGCCCTGTCTTCCTCGAGCCACCTCTTAATGTACGCCACCTCCACCGCGAAGGTGCATTTTTACATTTTAGCTTCCACTTTAGTGGCCCTTTCTACCAAGGTGGAGGACCATGCTAGCTCTTCATCGAACGTGGGCAATCGCCAGTCGCCCGCACTCTGTGGGCATTACAATCTAGCATCCACTTCAGAATTTTATCCCTGAGAGAGTTGATGTTCAGCGGGATGATGTTTGTCGGTAGCTTGAACAGCCCGAAGCGGCCAAATAGCTGACCGCACAACCAGGCATGTGTTGGAGATATGCCCTAGAGGCAATCATGTATGATGATATTTCCTATGTGTTTATGAATAAAGATAGTCCTTGGACTTTATCAATGATTTGTATCAGCAAGTATATGACTTGTTTGTCGGACTATGCATTGTATGACGATTGTCCTAAAAGGTCCCTAGTCGAAAGGGCTGTGTGGACGCACAACCAACTAGACTAGCATATAACATAGTCGATGGCTTGGTCTCACTAGCCATGGAGCATTGGATGCTAACCGGATAATATGGACTCGGAAGGATCTGGTCGGATTCGACGTAGTCGGATCCGAGTTGAGATAAGGTCCGAGTTGGACAGACCCAACTATGAGACGCAGCGATATGTCATCTGTGAGTCTCTAGTGCAACATACATTCTATGTCCTAATACCTGAGCCGATGCATGTACTTGGGATGGTGACAGGCTTGCTTTGGGCCAACCAAACGCTACTCCGTGGCTGGGTAGTTACAAAGGTAGGTTTCAGGCTTGTCCACACCCATGTTGCGAGACATGGCTGAGCAAGATGGGATTTGCCCCTCCGATCAGGAGAGATATACTCTAGGCCCCTCGTGTGATCCAAACAGGATAAGCATGGCCATGCGACAAGAATTATGAGATAATCTGGTTTATGGTCGGCATCACTAGAACTAGAATGAGGTTGGGCTAGCACAAGGATGACAGACTCGCCTTGATCCTGACAACATATATCATGTGGCAAAAGGAATGCAAGTATGATGTACATGTTCGCCTAACCAGTTTTCATAGTCTTCTTGCTGTTCGGCATGCCTTGCTAGGGGCCGCTACCAACCATGCAGTTCGGAGATGATCCGAACTGCGACCAAGCCGGCTTGAACCTAAGGGGTCGCACGCTTAAGGGAAGGAACCTACGGGGTCGGATCCGGGGACACTGGTTGGATGTGATCCGATCTATATTTGGATTCTGGCTGAGTAGACTTATGGGCTTTAGGGTCCGTGCGAGGCCCAAGTGTTGAGCCCATGACAGACGCCTATATAAAGTGGAGGTGCCGCACTCTCATGGGATTGATCACTTCGGTGCTGTCACTAGGGTTTGCATGTGTTGCAAATAGACACCTCCACTTGCCGCCGTTTGTGTGATCGGACCTGGCAGTCCGCGGCACGATGTTCCTCCTGCATGCGCGGATACCGTTAGAGGCGGTGCACTTGCGCCGCTCGAGCGAACCTGTACGTGGGAACTGACGACCGGTTGTTCGAGGGTGATCATATGAGGAGGAGACGATCCACGCAGACACGCTACCGCAACTCTTCTTCCGCTGCACGGCACTGCGCGTCTAGTGGTAACGAAATGTCATCCATCTCCCGTAGCATGTTCTTGGTTGTTCTGCGTGTAGGAAATTTTAATTTGCATTTGACACACCCTATCGTAGAACCCAACAGCATGGCCATAAACTGTCAGGTTTTTGACTAGGCCAGGGAGCAACCTTATCCTATCCCCAGCATCCCCATACTCCCAGGCGAATATGTCCCTTTTCTACAAAGGAGCGATGTGACGGAGGAGGAAATCTTCCCCTACATGCTCGACGGTCAACCCGATAGTCTTTAGATGGGTAATACTGTTGATTGTCGGGCGGAGCCTGTCCTCGATGAGGCCAAATGCTCTCCATTTGTTATTGCGCTCGAGGCATTCTATCCGTGCCTGGCAGAACTCTAGAGCCTTGTCATCCTGAATCTAGCACAAATCTCCCCTCCACTCCTCCCATCTATTGTGTTGTTGACCGAGGAGGTAATCCCAGTTCTCCCTTGGCACTAGCCGTGGCATCCAGCTTATGTTCCCGGAGCGGTGGTTCCTGTTCTCCACCCTCGGAACAAAGTAGTGCCTAAACAAATCAACGTTGAGGGCAACCCCAACAAAATTCTCGCATAGGTGGGCAATGATTGCCATGCACGCCATTGCATTTGGCGTGAAATCCAAGATATGGAATCCATAGATCGCCATCATCGCTTCAAAGAAATCCGACAAGGGAGGGCAGAGACCGGAGATGTAATATGCGCAGAAGAACTTGTATGAATCTGGTGGGTCCTCCTCTCCCTCCGCCAGAACCTTTGGAGCATCATGCCTCTCCGGAACCTCCCTCCCCCACAAGTATCCATACCTCGCCTGGAGCACACCACTGTCGAGGTTCGACGGGAAGAAGACAACGTCTCCTTTTCGCTTCATGTCTAGCTTGATCCCCCTCTTGCTCCCCTCGGCGGGCGCCTCCTTCATGGCGGTCGTCCGCTGCCCCCTAGCAGAAGTTTTCTTCCATGTATCCCCCGAGAGACGGTGAGAGAGCAGGAAGGAAATTGGAAGGGGATCGATGGCAAATGTGGGTGAGGGGATCGGGCGGTTACTTGGCTTGCAGAGGAAGATGATGGGGAGGCGAGGCAGACGATGAATGAGCAGTACCTTTTCATGTTTTCCCATCTTAAGGGAAACGACATGGGAGAGGACGCGGCTCTTCAGAAAAGTTACCGTTTTTACATTAACTAATATAGTCCCACGCACCCACGCCTCGCGAAGTGGACGTTGGATTAACTGGTCATCATGACGAATCGCCCTGCGCACAGCCTTCTCATGCCATGTGTTCGTGCACTATTTGCGGCCTAACCCAACGTGCCCCGTGACACGTATGGCTCAGTCCCCGGGCATTATGTCGGGGTACACAAACATGGGTGTATGTTTTCCCCTGACTCGTGCACACACGGTAAGCCCACGGGCGCAAGGACAAGATTACAACACCAAGACCTGATCAAAGAGTATGAAGGATCAATTCTTTGAAGGATCAAAGTGCATATCAAGGAGACCAATACTAGCCAGAGAGACAAGATGCAACTACGAGAAGAACCTCCCTTTCTGGGTAGGTGAGCCTGGCGAGGATGGGGTTACCCCCGGAAACAAGTCTCCAGATCATCCCGGCAGGCCTGCCGGGGCTCACAGAGGCAAACCACTCCATCGCTCCACCTCACGAGTAACGCAAGTCATCGATCAGTGCGATGTCAAGCCGTAAAGTGACTAAGTGGCTACTATTTTCGATGTGGCAGCCACTTCCTATAGAAAATACCTCCAGGTGACTCCCGTCCTGAGACGTGTCAAGCAAGCAGGCGCGAAGCTGGCAAAACAACCCGACAGGGCCTGCCAGGCGAGCTGTGATGTGACATTAAACGTGCATTTAATGCGCTCTATCAGCCTGTAGAGTTAGGTATGATAGCACTGTTTGCTATCTAATCAGTATGTAAAGACTGATTTGCCACTGTGGTGACCCCTTGATCTATAAAAGGAGGCCCATGGTCACCGTAGATATGATTCGAACCCCCTCACACTCATACACACGTAGCTCCTCTCGCCCCAAGGCAACCTTGCCGGGTAAGAGTGATGCGCTTCTCCACCATTTTCCACCATCAATCCACCAAAGCAGGGGTAGGGTTTTATGCCTCGCGGTGGCCTGAACCTGGGTAAAAACTGCCCGTGTGATCTCTGTCGTGCTGTGTTACGCTTCTCCACTCTTTGTGCAATGTGCCCATCCCCCCGCCAAACCAAAAGGGACTCTTAGTCCCATAGGTGGTCGTGGTTTTCCACGACACTCACCGGATTATTTCCCATCAATTATGACTTAGTGAGAATTTTTTGCATATGTTAGAAGTTTCTGCATTTATAGGTTGCTACAGGCGACTTATCAAACACAAATACAAGCAATGGTTATTGGATATGTAAACGCCCAAGGTGGGATATATATCACGCATTAAGTCCAAGAATTTTTTTCAACCCACCGGGTCATATGTATTTGCACAAAAGTTAAAGTGCCCGAAGGCACGGCAAGAGCAACCACGTGTTTTTCTACAACTATTACGTGGCTACGGCTGAGCCCAAGTAATTAAAAGTTTTTGCAAGGTATGAAACTATTCTTGCAAGCCGGCCTCGTCCGGGGTAGCCCGTGGATGGCCTTCAGCAATTGATGCCTTCGGGTTATCCTACACCGACTCTTCTGCTTCTCGGATCTGAGAGTGGTTCAAAGTCTAGTTGACATCCGTTAAAGCTTCAAACATGGCTTCATCATGAAGGATAGGAGATGGATCAATGTCAGGGGCAAAGAGGTTCTTACACCATTGCGGAGTTAAATCACATGATATCAGGATGGGCACTGCAACTCGTGTGTTGTTGGCATCGTAAGCCAGCTGGTATTTTTTAGCTCCATATTTTCAACGAGCTGACTCGCCATGTTAGGACCCCGATCCTAAGTCACACCGATCTAGCATGTAACACATCATATCACTTTGTAGCCTCATGCACGGTATCCCCACGGGTGCCGCCTTAGCTGGCCTAGGACCGTTTGCATCTTTTGGCTCACGTATATGATAGTGTCGCTAGCATCCATATGACAGAGAACCCAGGCCGACATGACTAGTCGTAAACCCAAGGTGGCACAAACTTACAGGGACAGGCATACATGATCCAGCAATGCATGTGTCGGTCAGCAGCGAGTGAAACCGGGCTGTAGCAAGCTAGGAGGACTCCGGTGAGCACCGCATGAAATTTCCCTGTAGGGACAGACACATGAGCAAAGAAGGACACATGCCGATCATCCCATGTGTTCCGGAGTAGTAGCAAGCTACCATGGCTCAGTGGAATCACTAGGAGACATTTCCCCATAAGAGAGGCTACCAAGAATAAACAACTAGGTGTCGGATCCCACACATAGCAATACACGTTACACGTATGCATAACATGCAAGTATGTGTTGTACAACATGGCATCACAACATAACACAACAACTCATATAGTTAAAGGCCCAGAAGAGCCACATAGCATTTATTACAAACAGGGGTCACATGACCCAACATGCATAGCATACAAGCAATAGAAGCATAACATGTCTGAGTATAGACAACTACAAATGAAAAAGGCTGAGAAGCCTGACTATCTACAAGACCCTCCCAAGGGTACAAGATCATAGCTAAGGTAACAAGCTAAACGTCAAAGTCCATGCAAAACTACTAGTGAGACTGAAGTCTCTTCTACAAAAACATAAATTAAGCAAATGTGAGTACAAATATACGCAACAAGACTTACATTAGAACTAGCTACATATGCATCAGTATCAACAAAGGGGGTGGTGGAGTTGAACTACGTCAAGCTAGCTTTGACTCGGTGGCTATCCTATACTACGACTGCTAGTAACTCTTTTGAGGTGGTGCACACGAGTCCACATATTCGCCATATCAATACACCACTATGGATCCGCTCCCGTCTCCCTACGAGAAGGCCATGCATAGCACTCACACTTATCTTCCGCATTTTAGAGTATCCACTTTCACTTGTCTATGAACAATGTAAGCGTTCCAAGTAGTCCATATCCGTGGACGTGGCTATTCGAATAGAACATTTATAACCCTACAGGGGTGTACTTATTCACACACACGCTCTCAACACTTATTGCCATTTACACGACATGTACTCGGCAACCTTCAAGAGGCAGCCCAGCGAGGGTGTCGGCCACGGCCTAACTAATCCCACAAGTCTCTAGTCCAGGTTTATTGCCTATTCGGGTTCCATCCGCAAGGGAATCTAGCCGGGGTTTCCACTTCAGCCCCAAACGATGTGTGCAGGGTTCCCGAGGCACCAAACAGGCGTCTCGGTACACCAGGCCACTTGCCTACCGCATCACAGCCCACCCCTAGGGTCAGCGTTGTGCATAGCCTCCAGCATATTACAAACACCAGAAACTACTTGCAACTCCTAGACAGAGGACAAGGCGATTAATAAGCCGAAAGGGTCCATTGGTTTCGGGCCCAACTCATGGTAGTAGCTGTTCTTGGATCACAAACACGGAACTCGGTTCCTAAGGACGGTTTCAGTGAGACAACCCACCATGTACTCCTACATGGCCTCTCACCGCTACCTTCACCAAATCGTGTTCACACACTTAGCTCTCAATAGTAGGACATGATGACCACATTCCAATTCATCCCCGAGGAATTAGACCTATAACAACTCTAACCAATAGCAGGCATAACAAGCAAGCATAAATGAGTAGGCACATCATGGCTCAAACAACTCCTACTCATGCTAGTGGGTTTCAACTATTTACTGTGGCAAAGACAGGTCAGCAGACGAATGGGTTCCACTACCGCAGCATGTAATAGTTGAATCGTTGTTTTCCTAATGCAGTAAAAGAGAGCAAGAGCGAGAGAGTGGGATTGTATCGTAATGCTCATAGGGGGGGGGGGGTTGCTTGCCTGGCACTTCTGAAGATAGTGTAGCTCTTCATCGGTGTCATCGATCTCATCATCGGGACAATGTCTACTGAGAGGGGACAAACACCGGCAAACAAGAGGGAACACAATCAATGCAATTCAACAATATGATGCATGATCATGACATGGCAACATGTTGTGATTTGGACTAATGCAACTAGGAACCGTATAAATGAAGTTGATTTGAACACAAGATTCAAATTCAGACTCCACATAAGACATTTAAAATGCCATTTGTTCAAATTGTCATGAATAGTAGCTGTAAGTTGTTTAAACATGCAAGAAAATGCCATAAATAGATTCTTTGGATTTTTATGATAATTTTTCATATATAAATTATTTCAATATGAGCTACGGTTGAATTTCTGTGAATTTTTGAAGTTCAAATCATTTTCTGGATTTTCCTGGTTATTCTAATTTAAACTAAATCCACAAAATGACTTATTGCATCATCATTGTGCCACTAAGACGTCAGCAGGTTAACAGTGCCAGCCCAGGTCAAACCTAACGGCTGGGCCCCACATGTCAGTTGGGCGGCTAATTAAAAGGGTTAATTAACACTAATTAAATCCTAATCAAGAAATTAGTTAGGGGCTAGCCCCACATGCCAGTGACTCGGGGGGGGAGTCAAACTGGTCAACCTGGGTCAAACTCGCCGGAGTTGACCCACGACTCATCGCCGGCAAGGCCAAAGATGGCAGAGGGGCTCGGGATTCCTCCTTCGGTGACCAAATGGCCGACGGAGGGCATCTACGAGACGCCCTGGCTCGCACGCATCCATTGCGGCAAGAGGCAGCAGCTGGGGTGCGCTATAGCGATGGAGGCGGTGGCAAGTGCAGCGGATGGAGCTCGGCAAGCTCGGGTTCAGCGTTGTGGTGCACAACAGGTCGAGCGGTGGGGTGCTACGTGCTCCTGCCGACGTGCTGACCACGGTGACGTGCTCAGGTGCGAGCTGCAGTGGCTGCAACGACGGCGCCGACATGGCCGGCGGTGCTGAGCTCTCGGGATCGATGGTGAGGCTAGCTAGGGCATGCTATAGAAGAAGAGGACATGAGGGAATTGATCAGGGGCTCACTGGGGGCGGAGGAGAAGGTCAGCGGGCTCAGGAACGAGTCAGAGCGGGCGCATGGTCACCGGCGATCTCGGCGATCCGAGGTTGAAGAAGATGGCAGCGATGGTGGTTCGGGGACATCCGGTGGCGCATGGGTCCTCGAGGAGGCGTTGACGATGGAGGTGGAGCTCGTGGACATGCTTGAGAAGCAAGGCAGTGGCTGTGGCTATAGAAGTGACGAGCAGCGGCGATGGCAGTGCTCAGTTGTGGGGAGGAGAGCGAGACGGAGGAGGGGATTAGGACGGATGAGTGTGATGGGAGGGAGAGGGGGTTGTGTGGCGACGTCCAGGGCGTCAAGGCAGCGGCGGGAAGTAGGAGGTGGCCCGGCGTGTGGTCGCGCGCGTCGAGCACACGCCTCTCGTCCTTCTCGCGAGAGGAGGGAGATAACTGGCATCGGTGGTGGACTGGGCCGGCCACTTGGGCTGCCAGGTGAGTCCCTTCTCTCTCTGTCTTTCTCATTGTCTTTCTATTTTTATTTCTTTATTTGCTTTATTTTGATTTAGTAAAATACTAAACAAATTTATGTGCTCGTGATAAATTTTCTGTGGACTAGATGGGCTATTCCACAGTCCCTCACAATTTTTCTAGGATTATTGGAGTTATAAAAGTATTTATAGAATCCAATAACTCCAATTCAAATACTTTATGGATTAATTCAAAAATCTAGGAATGACGTAGAAATATGTTCATCATTTTTGGCAGAGTTTTCACCTTTATCATAAATCATGAACATTTTCAAAGGGCATTCTATGTTCATGAAAATGATTTTATTTGAACCTATTTGAATTCATTTGGTGCTAGGGTTTGAACATCCCCAATTCAAATACATTTGAATTTTAAACATGATGACATGATGATCAAGCAAAGTCAAACAAGGGCTGATCTAGGGCTGTGACACGCCAATACTCGTGATTCCTTCATGCAACAGGTGTAGTCCTCCTGTGAAAATACAGACCCGTTGTCTTTATATTCCGGAAACCCGCCAGCCAGTTCTGACAGTATATCTCTGGCAAATATGCCATAGCTCGGCTCAAGGCGGCAGTGGCTCCAGATCGGGCGGCTGATCTCTTCAATTCTTTGACTTGTTTTAGGATGGTTGATAGTTTCTTCAACACATCCTCTAAAATGTGGCAAGTCCTTCTCGCCCATTATGGCCTTTAAGGTCCTCGTGCTTCCAGTGTATAACTGTTGCATAGAGTACACAACTTTCAGCTTCATGATGACATCTTGAAGGCTGCGAGTTCTATCACCTGCACAGAAGTTGATGTATATGAGTCGCCGGGCGAGTTAGTATTTATGCATGAATTGCCAGGCGAGTTAATGTTTTCTTTCTCTACTTGAAAGATGACTTACCAAAGATGGCTTGGGTCATTTGGGTGATATGGTGCTTCAACCCGGCCAACTCCTCGGTCACGGGGGCCAGTTGCTTTTCGACGGCTTCCGTGTGTTGGATCAAGGCGGTTTTATCAGATTCAAAGGATTCTTTCTCCGTCTCAAAGCCCGCCTTGATTTTTTCTAACTCTTCTAAAGAAGATTGCAAACTTTATTCTGCCTTGGTCCATAGGGCCTGTTCAGCTTTAATATCCTTTCTCAAGTCGGTCAAGTTTGACTCAGCGATTCTTAAAGCCTCCTGCATTATGAGGAGATAGTTCAGTTCACAGATGCTGATGTAAGCCAACAATAATATTAAACCCGGTGCCTGGGTGCTATATCAATTCAAGATCAATGGAGAAGTCCCAAGCAGATTGCAAGCAATATACTTGGCACTTGGGGGCTAATGCATGTCATTTTTCTATCTTAAAAAATATAACAAGACTTGGCTCATTTCAGGAAGATGAGCCGGCCCTTGGGGGCTACATGTTCATTCTTTAAATTTTCACCATATTGAAAGACTCGGCTCATTTCCGAAAGATGAGCCGGCTCATTTCAGGAAGATGAGCTGGCCCTTGGGGGCTACGTGGTATTTCTTTTCCTATGAGTCTATTCAAAGAACCGGCTTATCATTAATATGATAACCTAGCCTTGGGGGCTATAGTTCAAGCTCTAGGAAATCTATTTAAGTCTTAAACACACTCAAAGTTTTCCTATGATCAAGACTTGGGGGCTGCATAAAGGTATATAATAGGAGAAGGTTGAGTGTACCTCATATTTCTTCTTGATCATGTTGACCAAGTTGGCTCCATGTCCTGGCTTGTAGCCAGGCGGCTTAGATAGCCAGCATGCAATTCGTCAGCAGTGAAGTCCTCGTAATTTTGTAGCTCAAGTTTTGACTTACCCTTTTCAAACAAGGGTGTTTCATCCTTGGGTGTTTGCTTAGTGAGCACGTTGGAGGTTTCTGGTGTTTTATGACTCACCCCAACAATGTCAATGTCTTTGTTATTCTTCTCATGAGAGGGAGTCGCTTCAGTCACCTTGATAGGGTTTGAGGCAAGAATAGGACTCGGCAGGTTAAAAATGGACGTCGAGTTAGCATTAATATTTATAGCTTTAGAGGTCGTTGCTTCAGTCTGCGGGGGTGGGTCACCCCGATCTTCATGATGATCTTCGGGGTTCTCGATGTTGGCTTCAAGGGTCACCAATACCTGGTCCTCTGACTCAGGGATCTCGAGGGTTATCGAAGACCCGCCCATCTTCCTTTTCTTGCTCTTGGATTTGGCTGTGTGATCAAGTTGATATATTCAAAAACACATGACAATAAATTAAGCCGTCAAACAGTTGAATATTGTTACTTACCCTAGATTTATAACCAAAGCCAGCAGCTATCTAGAGGACGAGTCTCCGGAAGACAGTGGTGACTCCTGATAATTGGAGTCAGAAGGATTAAGTGGCTGCCAGACAAGGCCAGCTTTGGGTAAAGAAGGAGTTGGACTATGTGGCACCTCGTTACTCCGCTTGCGAGTAGAGGGCTCATGAGTTAACCCGGCCACCAGATCTCTAGAGCCGCCACTCCGAGTTTGGCGCCCCAACTCATGCTGAGTTTTCTTCAAATAAAGTTCGGGTCTAAATGAGCATCTGGATGAGAAAAGGCTTACTTTTCGGACGACCTGCCTTATCTTCTTTGGAGGCAAGGATTCTGAGCTGGAAGAGATGGAAATTGCCTCAGTATCCTCGGCCCAGCTTGTTGCGACGTCACCCTGAGAGTAAGAGGTGTCAGCTAGTTCGATAAAGAGACGACCAACGGAGTCAGTTCTACCTCTGACTGTCCGTCAACATCCGGTGACTCGCCCGTGGTTGTCGGCTAATTCGCAGCAGCTCGTTTATTATTCTTCCGAGCCGGTGTGGTCTTCGTTTTGTCCACCTGAGTTTTCCTCATATTATTCCAGAAGGGAGACTCGGCCTGCATGGTTGAGAAAGGTCAGAAAATGAAATGCTGAGTAAAGTAAGGATTTACAAGACGGATAGAAAAGTGTGCTTACTGGAGGCGCCGGGTTGAGCTTGGAGAATGGTAACAACCCCGTCTTATTACAGTTCTCCTGAGTCTCGCCGAGCAGACTCTTTACAATTTTATTGATTTCCTCAGTGGTTAAGTCATCAGAGCTATACCGTTGAGGGTCGGTTGAGTCGCCCGAGTATTCACACATTAAGTTGGGTCGGCAGCTTAAAGGGGGAATCCTCCATGAAACCCAGCACTGGATTATATCAACCCATGTTAAACCATTAGCCAGCAAACCCCAAGTTTTGGGTAGACTGGGGCGGCTTCAGCATGCTCTTCTGCAATGATCCGGCTTGGGAGATCCAAGTCCATGGGAAACCGGTCCTCTATGTAACCCGGCAAGGGGTTCTCATTAGCTGGGGTGGTGTTCTTGCAATAAAACCAAGCCTTGATCCATCCCTTAGGATGGCTTGGTAAGGTAGCTGCAGGAAAATAGCCATTTCTACGTCTCTGGAAAGAAATCCCGCCGGATTCTAGGCTCGGGCCATCTGCACACTCTGTTTGATGGTTCATATAAAAGAATTCCTTGAAGAGGGCAATAGTAGGCTCTATTTGCATATATGCTTCACATAAGATTTGAAATGGCAGATGTTGGATATGGAGTTTGGGCCCAGATCTTGAGGATGAAGGTTAAAATAATTTAAGACGTCCAGAAAGAATTTTGACCCGGGCGGAGAAAAGCCTTTAAGGAGATGGTCTGAAAAAATCACGACTTCTCCTTCGCCGGGTCGAGGAACATCATCTCCTTGGTGGGCTCTCCATCCAATCTCTTCCTGAGCTGGCAGAAAACCTTGAGCTTGATAATCCTTAAGTATGAGTTCGAAGACTTTGGAAGGAACCCAATTGCAAATGGTGGTTTTTAACATATTGAGCCGCCTAAATAAAGTGGAAAACTACGGAAGTATAAATGGTGAGCTACTTAAGAAATAATGACTCTTCACTTCAGTTATATGAACAAGACAACATAATGAATAAGCCGCCCTAAATGGTGAACCAGTTTAGCAACATATACAATTTCTAAATACAAGGCGAGTTACAATACGCTGGTAAGCCGCCCAAGATACAAGGGCGAGTTAATTAAGTTAACACTACAAGAAATATGCCAACTTGCGACCATCATTGTTGGTCACTAAAAGGTCATTGTTTTTCATTTGCGACCTTTTTGTGACCAAAAACAAAAGGTCAAAAGCTGGCGCTGGTAAACAAAAATTAACGACCTTCTCTGTGAGAAGGTCGTAGACGTTTACGACCAAAACAAAAGGTCGTTGAACCCATGACCTTTTGTTTTGGTCACTGGCTGTCTTCCCAGGCCACGTCAGATCCGACGTGGAAATCCGATGTGGCAAAATTGAGATCAATTGAAAAGGTCATTGATAAGATTCAGCCCGGTCCAATTCGACGCTTTACATGGGCCGAGCCCAACAATTCAGCCCTCTACTATATTTTTCTGTTAATTTTTGTCAGGTAAATGACTTAAGCCCGCACAGACTTTTCATTTTTGGGCCGTGGCTTTCATTTTTGGGACGTGGCCTTTTTATCTTATTTTTGGGCCATGGCCTTTTTATCTCAACAGTTTGTTTTTTATATGTATCATGGGTCCACTAGTTAGATGGATCACAGTTATCATGTTCTAATAAGTGGGTCCAAGTTGTCAAGTGTAAGTGGGTCTGACTTGTCAGGGCCATATTCCTCATTTCATTTTGACAGTAAATAAATAACCAATATTATTGGCACCAACAAAAAACACATATAACACTTCAAATAACAACAACCAGATTCAGTATAGAGCCAGATTCTGTATGGAGCTCCTACTCTACAAATAACACACAATACAATGGTGCTCCTGCTCTACAAATAACTCTACAAGTGGAGTAACTAATTTACAAGCTCCACAAGCACTATATTCTTCAGGATGGAGCTCCTTCGATAGCATTACAAACAGGCAAATGCACCTGCTCCTGCTCATAGTCGGGGCTGAGCTAATATGGTCGCCCTGTTACATGAATCAGCAAAGAAGAATCAGAAAACTGGAGCCAATATATTATGAAGAGGCCATTCAATAAAAAGGACAAGTTCTTCAGAATGATAACACAAATTCAGCTAGTACAATGCTTTTAGAAATTACAAAAAATAACGATTACTACATGGCAGATGATCATGAAGAGTATAAACACATCTTAAATCCTACTTGTAAAAACAGAATACATTAGTGCATGGGAGTTCAGGCAGAAAACATACTGCCACAGTGTGCCCCTGGTTAGCCCGAATCAGCACCTCGCCATACTCCTCCAACAGACTGAACCTCTACTTGTTGTCTCCCCTGACCGCCTACATGTGAGAAGGCAATTTTTTTTACTTAAAGCATCTTATAATTCACAACAAGTTCGAGACTGACCCAATTAATTTAATAGCATATAGAGATTTCACAATCAACGTTCATGGTGCTAGGCTACTAGCTATCAAGATGAAAACAACATGTAGTAGATACATTGTACAAACAGGAATTCAGCTGAAATCCTAGGTCACAAACCCGCAACATCGCATTAACACTGCATGTGCAATGATTTGGCTAACAAGTGCAAACAACATGAAACACATACTGTAGCACAACTAAGAAAAGCACAGGCCATCGCAATAATATAACCAGTCAAGGGGTGCTCTAAGCAAGCATAGTTGCACATGCAAATTCAACTGTCTAGTTAAATGCTTTATAGGTCTTCTAAATTGCTCGACGGATAAAAACAACGCAAAATACTTCATGAAAGCACGAAATCATTACATTGTACTAGTACTGAAACAGAAACAGGAACAAATCGAGCATCGGCTCCAACGCAGATCGGGAAAATAGAAATACAGTATCAAAAATAAACTACTAGAATACATAGAAATTCCATGCAGATGAGTAATTCCATAATACGGTTTCTTTTTTTGAAGAGTTGCATATCACAATAAAAATAGATACAATGTTTAATTGCCCGAGGCCAGAACAATATAGTAAAGAACACAGAACATACAAGGCATGCATACATTATTAATTAAAAGAGAGGATCTATCAATAAGGATGAGTAAACCCATGCATTCCTTACATATGAGAGCATTAGAATACAGTTAACAAATGCACTTTCACCGTCAAATATGAAGTAATACAACTAATCATAGTTCAAATGGTTGGGATGTAACTCATATCTCTACACAGGTCACATACTAGCACAGATCTTAAACGAGCTGAGTTAAGGAAAAATTAATGACTGAAATAATTCTAACAGCAAGCTGGTTATGCAGTGCAGCCTTCCAGTTACCATTGCATACACAACTAATAATGTTACCATCAAACTTCCACATAAATGACAAGTCAAACATGCTGATGGACAACAGAATTTAGCTCATACAATGCAAAACTACTGCACACAAAACCACAGTTTGGATCTATCTAGCAAACCATTTTAAGAACAAATCACATCAAGACATGGACAGTAAAGGCAATCATTTTAGAAGGCTTGGACTGCATATACAAGTTGATCATGGAACTAACACAGTTTAGCTTATGCAGTTCAAGAATTATACTCCCTCCGTCCCAAAATAAGTGACTCAACTTTGTACTAACTTTGTACTAAAGCTAGTACAAAGTTGAGTCACTTATTTTGGGACGGAGGGAGTACTTGACATTGGAATGCTAGCACGTGGAAATTGGAAGAACTGAAACTGCATCCACTGGGCAGAACCATCTGTGCATGGCTGTTGCAGCGGAAAAAGACTGCCTGAGTCAACCTATTATTTTTCTTCGGATGAGGATGATCTACAAAAATGAGTAAGATATTATTGGCATCAGCTGAACTAGCAGTAGTGCATCTAACTGAGATACGGAGAAAGACATGTAAAGGCTGAGACAAAGTAGCTACTGGCCTGCTACATCAAGGAATCCCTCTCTATCTCTCTGCTTGCATGTTTTCAAGCACACGAGGGAAAACTAACAAGCTACCAGTACAAACCTAATAAATAACAAACAGAGGAATTAGAACTAGAGCATGGACCAGTAGATCAACACGAGGAGGCAGATTCGACCAAATCCACATAAACACATCCATACACATACCAGGATAACTGGATAGTGGCCAATTGGTTAGATCAGGAGCAACAGTACATATTTCCCTAAACTTAACATTACCATAGTGTGTAAATCATGCCACTGGTCAGAGCACAACACCACAATCACAAGTCCAAGGCCACCAGATGATTAGCAGTCGCTCGACTAATCGACTATTCACTATTGGAGTAATGATTACCAAGTTATCTGTCACATCTTGTTGTTGGCAACATCACACAAGAATAGGAGCGTCATCGTCCACCTCGCCCTTGAGGTCAAGCAGCTCGAAGATGAGGCTCCACGTCACGTGCACAGCTACAAATTAACGCATGCATATGGATCAGTACAGGAACGCCCCAACCAAAAGCGGAATGGGAGGATCAGAGTAAGCAAGAGCAGGTGGAGGATGTGTGCGGGGAGGGGGAATGTCAGTACCTGGAACCGGACAAAGAAGGTGGAAGACGGCTGCGTGAGAATCCTCTCGGTGCCGTTGCCCCTCCTAGTGAGTGCAGATCCGGGGCCTCACTTGGTCACGGCCAGATGTGACCCTTGTCGAGGACATGGCCGACAGCCGCGAGGACGAGCCAGATGTAGCTCGTCGTGGATCCGGGAGGGCCGCTGTGTCACCTGCTCGATCCGGGAGCGCCGGTGGTGCGTGCACCTGCGTGAGGAGGGAAGACACAACACGTAAGGTAGAGGAAAGGAGGCCGAGGGGAGAACAACAAATCGACAAATTGCCTTACCTATCCGAGCAGCAGAAGCACGCGTCAATGGCGTCGTCGGCCGAACGGAAGCAGACGTGGGGATGCAGCCAACTCGCCATGGAGATGGAGCACCAGGTCCAACCCATGGGCGGATCTGGAAGCCAACACCATGGAGGAGATGAGCTCTAGGTCTAGCCCCTGGGCGGATCTGGGAGCCACTGCCATGGAGATGGAGCTCCAGGTCCACGCCCTTGGCGGATCTCGGAGCTGCCGCCTGACCTGCTCGGCTGACTTGCTCGCACGTAGGGTACAGGGCGGTGGCCGGGGAAGGATCGACGGCGGTGGGGGTGAGAGGAGGAGGAGGAGAGGCATCCCGAGTGAGTGCTAGGCAGGGGCGGCGGTGCTGCGGGTCTCTGGTGCGTTGGGGAGAGAGGAGATCGTGCAGGACGGGTCAAAGGAAAGAAAGAAAGGGAGGCGGGGGTGTAGAAGGAAAAACGCCAAGGTGAGGGTAGATGGAGCTAGGATTTCTTTTCGTGTGAGAGAGATGGATTTTTTTTCTTTGGTAATAGGAGATGGAAAGGCAGCCAACCAATGGCATGCGAGTGCACGGATCCATCCCCAAGATCAAATCCAGGCCATCCACTTCTCTCGCATCCAACGGTCCAAAACTCTCCCCTCGTCCAACACTCCTCTCTTTTTATTTTTCTCTTCTTTTTGATTCAATCGGTTTTCTCTTTGCCTCTCTCTTTGCGGGCAATAGAGGGCAGAAATCTCGGGGCTTGGCGCGGGTGAAATCGAACCAAAAATTCTGTGTTGGGGTGAGTCGCGGTCACGAAGGAGGACGTGAAGGATATAGGCGGGGGTGATAATGGATGTGGCGGTTTTGCGCGGTGGTGACGGATGCATGTGGTGACTCGCGAGCAATGGTGCGGGAGGGCTGCACCCGTGTGCCTAAGGAATTTTCATTTTCTTTGGACGAAAAATTCAATTTCTATTTTCCGAATGCCCAAAATGAGATTTTTTTTGCGAAGGACCTACCAAACAATTGTTGCAAAATTAGACCAAATCATTTTTCTAAAATACTAGGCCATATTTAATGCACAATTGACCAAATGGTTGGGTGTAAAAAGTTTTGATCCACCTCTGGTGAAAAAGACAAATTTCTATCGATTCAGTTGGAAGCGGGTCAAATTTGAACTGCGGTTGCCTCATAGTCTGCTATTTATTTTTCCCAAAAATCATTTCTAGGTACAAAAGTATCTATTTAATCAGAGAAACACCAAAAAAATTCCAAGATTCAACCACTAGCTAGGAACGGTCATTCCCGCCGTTTTGACCGCATTTTGAAATGGGCATAAAGAATTAAAAAAATAAAAAATTGGAAAACCTTCGCATTGTGTCATTATATGTGACCAAGTTTGCAGGAAAAATAATAAACTAGTAATACGGCAATTATTTTTAAAAAGTGTTCTCAGCAATGAGCTATCATGCGTGAAGATTCATGGCTTTCAAACCAAATGATCAATCTTATGGCCACATTCATAGCATAGTTTGTTCAAATGATCCCATATTATGCACAAGGGTGCATAATGGAATTCCAAACAATATTGCCTAAGGGAGTTTTTATTTTCTTTGCACGGAAAATTCATTTTCCATTTTCTGAGTGCCTGAAATGAGTTTTTTTGTGAAGGACCTACCATATATTTATTGCAAAATTGGACCAAAGCAATTTTGTAAAATACTAGGCCATATTTAATGCACAATTGACCAAATGGTTGGGTGTCAAAAGTTTTTATCCACCTCTGGTGAAAAAGACAAATTCTCGCCGATTCAGCGGGAACCGGGTCAAATTTGAACTGTAGCTACCTCATAGTTTGCTCTTTATTTTTTCCAAAAATCATTTATAGGTACATAAGTATATATTTAATCAGAGAAACATCAAAAAAATTCCAAGATTCAACCATTAGCTAGGAACGGTCAAGCCCGCCGTTTTGACCACATTTTGAAACGGGCATAAAAAATTCAAAAAAAATCAAAAATTGGAAAACCTTCGCATTGTGTCATTATATGTGACCAAGTTTCCAAGAAAAATAATAAACTTGTAATACAGCAATTATTTTAAAAAAAGTTTCTCAGAAATGAGTTATCGTGCGTGAAGATTCATGGCTTTCAAGCCAAATGATCAATCTTATGGCCACATTCATGGCCTAGTTTGTTCAAATGATCTCATATTGTGCACAAGGGTGCATATTGGAATTCCAAACAATGTTGCCTAAGGGAGTTTTTATTTTCTTTGCACGGAAAATTCATTTTCCATTTTCCGAGTGCCTGAAATGAGTTTTTTTTTGTGAAGGACCTACCATATATTTGTTGCAAAATTGGACCAAATCAATTTTCTAAAATACTAGGACATATTTAATGCACAATTGACAAAATGATTGGGTGTCAAAAGTTTTTATCCACCTCTGGTGAAAAAGACAAATTCCCGCCGATTCAGCAGGAACCGAGTCAAATTTGAACTGCAACTGCCTCATAGTTTGCTCTTTATTTTTTCCAAAAATCATTTCTAGGTACGTAATTATCTATTTAATCAGAGAAACATCAAAAAAATTCCAATCTTATGGCCACATTCATGGCATAGTTTGTTCAAATGATCCCATATTGTGCACAAGGGTGCATATTGGAATTCCAAACAATGTTGCCTAAGGGAGCTTTTATTTTCTTTGCATGAAAAATTCATTTTTCATTTTCCGAGTGCCCGAAATGAGTTTTTTTGTGAAGGACCTACCATATATTTGTTGCAAAATTGGACCAAATCAATTTTCTTAAATACTAGGCCATATTTAATGCATAATTGACAAAATGGTTGCGTGATCACCGTGTGACCGTGGCATTGCCATGCGTTCTGGTCAACCTAGGCATGTCTAGTAGGTTGGGCACTCTCCAGCTAGATGCTAGGAAGAAAATAACAACAGAAGAATCTCATGAGGAGACCGAACTACGCTCAAACATGAATTAGCAGCCAAGTGTTTGATAAGCGGTACGGGAAATTCACAAGGCCAATGGGCCTAAGTTTTGGCTGAGGTTGATCATCTACTAGGGAGACTGTCTTGGCAAATTTTTAGCTCAAATGGATGAGTTTGGATGGCACTGGCTTTGCAAAGTACCACATCGGGCAGAAATATGGATGTTGAATCTGGGCTCAAATGGTAAGTGGATTGAGCTAAAATTTTGTGGAGTATGGTAATTTGAGCATATTAAAGCACTGTAAAAAATTTATACCATTTGGATAATCCCAGCTTGTACTTCCTTCACAAAGCTTCTCACTGGGTAGAAACTTTAGAAATTTGCTGAGGAAGATTTAATAGGAAAATTGAGCTGAATATTGGAATGTGGCAATTGTTTTTATATGTAAGATGGCACAAAAAGTTTGAGGACAATAGGAGGTGTCTAGATAGCACTTCCTGTGCAATGTGCCAATTTGGACAGAAAATAGAAAATGAAGTTGGGCTTACATAGATGATTGGATTATGCTGAAATTTGGTGTAGGGGGTTTCTATAGTCAGGGTAATGCCCTCACAAATTTTCAGCAATTATAAAGAAATATAAAATGTAGTTGCTTCACAAACTAAAAATATTACCAGGAACAAATATTCGATGGTGAGCTCACATGTATTGTTAGATAGAGCTAAACTTTTGTGTAGAGATATGAATTTGGCATATAGAATTTGTGGCAAAAATTAAACTCATTACGATATTTCTATCTTGTACTTCCTTCACAATGCTTCTAGGTGGACAAAAACTTTGGAAATTTGCTGAGGAAGATTTACTGGGAAAATGGAGCTGAATTTTGTCATGTGCCAATGATTTGGATAGGAAAGAGTGCCCAAAAATTTTGAGGGCAATCAAGAATATATAAATAGTACTTCCTTCACAAAGTGATGTTCTGAACAAAATAGGAAAATGAATATTGTTGAATTATTTTTGAACTAGGCAATGAAGTATTTTTACATATTTGATGAAGATATGACCCAAAGAATTTATGAGGATTTTTTGGGAATTTTGGAAATGACAGAAATATAGGTTGCTTCACAACCTAGGGCAAAAATTGACACATGGACATGACACATAGGCAAAACTAATGAGGTGGTGCCTAGTCATAGCAATCCACCACAATTTACAAGGCTATGACCATCTATATTGGTCATGATCAGCTAGAAATAAGGCAGCGGACCAGTGTTGTCTGCTTTATGACCATTTCGTGTAAGGAAATTACGACCTTTCTGACCAAAATGGTCGATATAGTTTAGGGTTTGGAGCCCCCCGAATAGATTTTGACCAATTGGTCTCAAATGGTCATAGATTTATGACCAATTCTTCCAGGGTCACTGACAGAAGGTCAAAAGTTGACATATTTCTTCTAGTGTAAAGGTTGCTAAGTTTTTGCTAAGTGTGGAATAACAAGTTTCTACCGAAGTACCTATGATTGTGGATCTACAGACGGTTCGAAAAAGGAAAATAATTGCTAAACCTAATGGTAGCGGCAGAAGTATTGACGAACTGTTTGTTGATCCTACAAGAGATATAGTATGTTTAGATGCAAGGTCAATCTTGAATTTACTACCGTAGCATTTCTATGAGCATCTCTAAGAAAGTATGAAGATCTAACTCAAGATATGATGAAGAAGTACGGATGAACACCGACAAACTCTATGAACTCAGACGAGGTAATGTGAATCCGAGAAGGGGAGATCTGGGTACCTGGTTGTGGTAGCAGAAGGCGGAGATGCATCGCTGAACTCCAGCGAACACGGGGCGGCGCTATGGTCCTGGGCGAGGCGGCCGATGAAGGTCGACGGGCGCGGCGGAGCTCTGGTCGTGGGGGGCTTCGAGAAGAAGAAGAAGAAAAGGGGACGAGGTAAAAATGAAAAGGGGGACCCTCCGTATATATTTATAAGGCAAGAGACCCGAAGGTAAATGGCAGGCGCAAAACACAAGGAGGTGCAGTAACTTTTGGAGCTGAAGATGCCTCGATTTTCGAGATAATTGGATATGCACAAAGATTCATTATGACAACATCATGGATTTCTAGGGTTTCCAAATATGACGTCAGCAATAAGGTGTGGAAAATAGATAAGTGTTAAAAGTTATAAGAAGGCGTTAGATGACCCAAACAAGGTAGATGCCACACCAGAAGATAGGCCGCCAGGTTGAAGGTGATGTCAGCATTTCATATGGCGGGTAATAAAGTTTTTTCAAACCGAGATTGTGAGACCTAGAGGTACGACTCGACAGACTAATGGAATGAAGGTTGACATGAATGAATTCAAATCAATCTGGGGCCTAATGTTGGGGATATGACCCCGTGATATAGCCCATCGTATAAAGTTTGGTTCATATCACTGGTGACTCTTGGAGCTAAACCTCAGATGGCCAGAGCGATCAAGACGCAATACTGAAAGGGCGGTGTCGGCGTCCTAGGAACGGGGGTACCCAGACTTTCCTACCTGCGGCCAACGACGTGGCTTCATCGACGGCCCGAAACGGCCTAGCTTCAGCATCAACAACTCAAGACCCTCGTGAGGGGCCATGCCGCGCGAGGAGGACGACACCAAGACCTCCATGAGGAGCGGCCTCCTCAGGCTGGCTCCCGAGGAGCGGAGATTTCTATGCGAGCTTCACCTCATGAGGTTCGGATGACGTGAGCCATGACGACCAAGGCCAGGTGGGCGCCAGCGGGCGCCATGTACCAGTTTCCTCTTTGGTGCTAAGGAGGAAAGCGCGGACGCGGAGAACCAAGGAATCAACCAAAGGTTTCCATTCCAGTGCAACAAGATCAAGACCGCCATGACAGCAGGACGAAGGTCATCGCCGAGCCCACCGCGACATCACGACCAAAGGCTTTTGCAGGCGGAGACTACTTGTGTCAGGATAGCATGTACAAGTTATCTCCCTTCGAATTTGTCCGTTGTGGGAACCCTTCCCGCCTTCATTTTGGGAAGAGGACCAGCACTACAAAAAAAAGACACATCCATGACATTTTGGGCCGAACAAATTTTTTTTCCTGTCTTACTTATGACACTTCTATGACGATAATTGTGACAAAACCTGGTATCATCATAGATGTGGTGGGGTCCTACTTCTATGACAGAAAATCATGATAGAAAATGGGCTTTTTTTCTTGGACGGGCCGGAGACGCAGCTGCATAACATTCTTTGGGTCGTCCATGATGGAAAAATCATGGTAGAAGCGAGGGCGAGGAAAATATCGGGGTGTTCCCGGTTACGGTGGGTGGTCGGGGCCGAGCGATGCGCGTTTCTCTCGTACATGCATGCGCATGGGTGTGAGGCGTTGGGCTCTAACTGAAACCGAGCGAGGCGTTGGGCTCTAACTGAACCCGAGCGATTGCACTGCAGGCTACGCGTTACTAAACCCGAGCGATCGATCGATGGCTGTTAACTGAACCTGATCGAGCGATTCCTTTGCTACTGCTGCTAACTGAAGCCGATCGATGCTGCCTCTAGATGAATAGTGAGCATTGCGGGGGGGGGGGGGGGTTGGAGGAACAGTTCCGGTGGGGGTGGATGAACAGGACCCTGTGGTGTTGCCTCTGGATGAACAGTACCCCAATCGGTCGAGCCGGTTAGGGCTGGATGAACAGGACCCCGTGGAGGGCAGGATGAACAGGACCACCCCATGGAGGGCAGGATGAACAGTAGACGGTGGAGGGCTGGATGAACAAGAGCCTGTGGAGGGGTGGTTGAACAGGAGCTCGTGGAGAGGGCTGGTTGAATAGTAGCCGGTGGAGTAGCGTGCGGTGGAGGCTGGATGAACAGGAGCCCGTGGATGAACCGTCGCAGGTGGAGGCTGGAGGACATCGACGGTGGATGAACAGTAGCCCGTGGAGGCTGGAGGGGGTCGACGGTGGAGATGAACAAGACCCCTGTTTCGACCGTAGCGCTCCAACACAAGTCTGTTTCCCTCGTTTTGCAGTACGCCGCACCCCTCCCGATCAATAGGACCCCCGTTTCGACCGTAGGAGGTCTGTTTCCTCTGTTTTGCGGTACACCAGACCCCTCCCGATGAACAGGATCCCCTTTTCAACGTGGCCGGTCGAACACAAGGCCGTTTCCTACGTTCTATGGTACGCCAGGCCTCGTTTCCATCGGCTGTTCCGTCCAAGCCCTCCTGATGAACACGACGACGCATTCCGTTCCGACCAAGCCGGTAGGCTCCCCATGAACACAACGACGACACTGTTTCTCCATTCCGACCCAGCCATGTACACGAGCCCTGGCCGTACGTATGCGCGAGTAGGCGTTCGAGACCCTGCCCGTATGTATGTATGTGGTCGTATTTTCTTTCTTGCACACTGGCCGCTGTACGTACGTGTACATGCTACGTGCGCGCCTCTACTACGACACGTGCGTGCCTCTACATCGACTAGTATGTACGTACAACTTCGCGATCAGAATGACAATGCTACGTACGCTTCCACCAGGTGGGTCCCGACTGTCTTGCACTTCCTTGCATGCGAAGATGTAGCTGGTGGGTCCCAGCAGTCAGGGGGGCGGATCGTTTTTTTGCCCGGACGCACTTCCTTGCGTGCGAAGATGTAGCTGGTGGGTCCCAGCAGTCAGGGGGAAACGTTTTTTTTTCATGAAATACGGTGGCCCGTCCGGTGGGTCCCTGCTGTTAGGTGGAGGAATAATTATTTTGCGCGTAATAAGGAGGCACTTCCTTGCTGCGGCCGTGGGCCCAGCTGTCAGCCTCTCCACGTACAGTCCACGTCCGATGGAAGCTGTTCCTTGACCACGTTGACCATGCTGCACAGAGAGCACCAGGGTGGTGGATGACGACGAGGCCTAGGAAGGGGACGACGCGAAGCCGGGGAAGACGCGGCAGTGGAAGCCCGCGCGGAGAGGAGTACGAGGGTTCACTGGTTCGGCTGCCGTCGCCGCAGGGCCTGGCCAACGGTGGGAATAGTAGGGGGCAGTGAGGCCTCCGCGGCAGCACAGCCGGCCACGGGAGGCAGGAGCGTGCGGCACGACCAGTCCTGCTTTGAGCGGCTGGAGCAAGAAGACCAGAGGTTGAAGAAGCATTACGGCCGTTGGATGGACATCATACAGTCACTGGAGCTAGAATCGTTCATATTAACTAAGTTGACAAAGCACTCTGTCCCTGTCAACTTAGTAGGCCCACAAGTCAGCCTCCCACTAAGGTGGGTCCCAACTAGCAGGGGGAGTTTCATTTTTTGTGCGTAATAAGGAGGCACCTCCGATGGGTCCGAGATGACAGCGGGGGGAACGTTTTTTTTCGCAAAATACGTTCACCCGTCCGATGGGTCCTAGCAGTCAGGGGAGAAACATTTTTTTTGCCAAATACAGTGGCCCATCCGGTGGTTCCCCGCTGTTAGGTGGAGGAATAATTATTATCCGCATAATAAGGAGGCACTTCGTTGCGGCTTCCGTGGACCCAGCTGTCAGCCTCTCCACGTACAGTACTCTTCTGATGGAAGTCGTTCCTTGACCATGTTGACCATGCCGTGCCGAGAGCACCAGGGCGGTGGACGACGACAAGGCCTAGGAAGGGGACGATGCGGAGTCGGGGAAGACGCGGCAATGGATGCCTAGACGGAGAGGAGTACGAGGGTTCACTGGTTCGGCTGCATGTGAGGCTGTCGTCGCCGCAGAATAACAGGGGGTGTGGGTGAGTGGAGGGATGCCCTGGCCAGCGGTGGGAGTAGTAGGGGCGGTGAGGCCTGCGCGGCAGCACAGCCGGCCATGGGAGGCAGGAGCAGGCGGCACGACCGGTGCTACTTTGGGCGGCTGGAGCAAGAAGACCAAAGGTTGAAGAAGCACGACGGCCGTTGGATGGACATCGTACGGTCACTGCAGCTAGAATCGTTTATATTGACTAAGTTGACAAAGCCCTTGGTATGCGTCAACTTAGTAGGCCCACAGGTTAGCTTCCAAAACGGTGCACCCCAGATTTCAGGGGGAGGAATCATTTTTTGGGAGGGTGAAGCTAGAATATCCGAGATTCAAGAAGAAGCACGGCACCTGTTGGATGGACATCCAACGGCCATTGCTGCTAGAAGCTTGTGTTAACTATAAGTTGACAAAGCCTTGCATACACGTCAACTCTCTTTTTTAGGGGACGCGTCAACTTAGTAAGGCCACAAGTGTGTGGCAGAGAACTTATAGCCCATTTGAGATTTGTAAGAATGTGCAACCAATTTTTGAATTCTAATGGAATTTACTACAGCCCATTTACAGTTTGTTAAAAGTACATCCCATTTCAACCAACCGTTCAAAACATTCAATAAAATTTCCCACATTTTGATGGGATCCAAAATATTTTTATCCCAAAATTTCTAGTCAGATTAAATACAATTTCAATATAAATTTATATTATGTAAAAATCTAACGAAACATTGCGCTCGCAACAATTAATGAAATTAAAATTTTCAATATCGAAAAATAATATTTTATAAAGTAATTACGTGTTTGGTGCATTTTTTATAGTTACTGCCCAGTTTTTTATAATTACATCCCATTTATTATTTCTTAAGGCCCATTTTCTTGTTAAGCCTAATGCATCCCTCCTAGAAAAGATTTGCAGCCCAGCGGGGCGGAGAATAACAACTTGACCTTGCCTGGGTATTCCTAAAAAAAAGTATAGCTGGGCTAGCCATTTTCAGCTTGAAAAAAATTAATATCTGGGCTGGATATCTGGACTGGGCTAGACGGGCCACAATCCGCCCAGTTAATAGCTGCAGCGATGTTTTCGTTGTTGTTCAGATGTGAAAAATTAATATCTGGGCTAAACATCGCTCAAGAAAAACTCTGCAGTGCTCACACCTCAAAAACACAAATACTGCTCGAGCTGCTTGGTCCCAGTTATCGGCCGCTTATTGTGCAATTCTCTCATTTATTGACTACATAGGTTGACAATGGTGTGGGACCCTGATGTCAGGAAACCAGGAGGAAGCAAAAAATTTATTGTTTTATCTACTAATAAGGAGGCACTTGCGTACATGCGGCTATGGCCCTGGTGGTTCCCCACTGTCATCCTCTCCAATTAAAGTCATCTCCTCATCCTCATGTCCGTTGACCATGTTGACAACGCGAGACGGCGGTGCCACGGCAAGCGCAACAACTCAAAGGACGACGAAGAGGGCCTTGCGGGCCCTACAGATGGTCTGATACAGTGCCCGCTGCTCATTCGTGAAGCCAGGATCATAGGGCCACATGTCCGCTACGACATTGTCGTTCGCTTATTCACCGGTGCTCGTTGAGGAGACAGAGGTTGCAGCACAGGTCCTCCTGCACTGGTAACTCTTCCGCCATTAGGGCGTCGAAGTGCGGTCGCACCTGCTCTATGGTGAACACGACATGAACCGGCTTGGACAGTGGCGCCGGCTCCTGGTCGGAAGCTATGTCCATCGTCTGATTGTCGTCGCTCAGCTCGGCGAGGTAGCAGGCGAGCCAGCATGTCCAGCTGCTGGAGCGAGTCTGACTGCCCTGGCCCACCCAGACCGCCTCTCTCACCCGCGCACGCTTTCCGCCCGAAACGGTCAGCACCACCCGCCCCGCTTCCCGGTGCATGTGATTGCTCCGCCTTCAAACAACACAAGTGTCGTCCATCCGTCCTTCTGCCGCCCATATTAATTATACGCGGTTGCTGAGGCGGCTACTCCGGCGCCACACGTCCATCCCTCTGCCGCCCACCATTGCTATATAAACTGATGCGCCGGCCATAGCCGCAGTCATCCGCATCCGTTTCTATTCTCATGTCCACACCACTACTGCCCACGATGGCTTCCTCGCGCTCCAGCGCTCTTTGGGATGGGCGGATGATGGACCACAAGGAGATTGTAGCCATTGCTGTCGACTGGCTGGCCGACAGGCAGCCGGAGGACGACGACGACGTCCCAATGAAGAACATGGTAGTCGACAATCCGGCGCCAACCCCCTCCACCGCGCCATCCTTGCCGGTGCATTGCACCATGACCATCGGCGAGGCCCATGCCCAATATATGGACACGGTGAGGCAGAAGCGTGAGGAGCAGTTCTAGGAGGCGCAGGCCGACGCCGCCTACAACCACCATCTCCTTCAGGAGCACCTGCAGGCGGAGGAGCAGATCACCACGGAGCGGGCAGAGCAGGAGGCGCTGCTCGACTCGTACCGCTCCGCCCAGGAGGGCTGCCTCAAGCGCTGGCAGTACTGCATGCGGGTGGCGGAGGTTGCGGTCGCCTATAAAGAGGGTGATGAAGCGGGCGAGGCGCTGTTTGGCGAGACCGAGGACGAGGCAGAGGACAATGCCGGCTCCGATGAGTCCCTGCTCCGCTGGCATCGACAAGGCCCTGCGGCGCCAACAACGAGGCAGAGGACACCGCCAGCTCCGCCGAGGCCCCACCCTGCCGGCAACGAGGGGGAGGATTTCCCCCGCTCTGCCAAGGCACCGCCCGCCGGCAACGAGACAGAGGACATCGTCGGCTCCGCCTAGGCCCCGCCCCGCTGCCAGCGAGGCCGTGCCACATAGAAAACGAGGAAGAGTAGAACATGGTAGGTCGCCGCCGCTCAGGTCCAAGTAAGGCCACCGCTGCTACCCACGGTTGAAGCCAAGCTAGGCGGGTTGACCACTGACGGCCGGTTAGCTTCTTGGCGGTGACATGGAGTCGGAGAGCTATGTTGGAGAAGGATGCTGCTTCTACTTAACTGCTGATGCAGTTGGCTGACTAACACGTGGGCCCAACAGGCATCTGGGCCACATGTTAGTTACACAACTGCACCTGGAGTTAAGTCACTGAAGCTTCTGTTCGGCTGAGCAGGACATAGGTGGGTAGCTTTGGTTAATTAATTATACCTCCAGCGCACCCCTTTTTAGTTAAAGAATGTATAAAATGTAATGAAATCCGGCATGTTTATATGAAATCCGACCGTGTATGAATGAATTTATTTCGATTAGTTCGAATTCTTGTATCACTGGCATTGGATGAACATGCAAAACAATACGTACTAGCATTATTCCCAGGGTGATCACCTCGTTTGCAGCAGTTTCACATGTACTCCCTCCGGTCCTTTCTAGTTTGCATACAAGTTTTGTCTGCAGTCAAAGTATCTCTACTTTGACCAATCTTATAGAAAAAAGTATGCACTTTCACAATGTGCTAAGTAAAAAGGAACAGAAGGAGTACAAAGAGTTTGAGCAGCTTTTTAGTGTTCCTATACATTGCAATCAAACACACAGTCCTGGCAATTCATAGAGAACATTCAAAACAATCAATGATTATGCATCTCAGCAATTCACATGTCAGAGCCAATATTTACTTCACAACTAAAGAATAAAGAAAAAATGGATTGATGCTGCTGACAGCAAAGGGCGTCCCATTCGAAAATATCAAACGCATGTCTTCTTACTAAAATCAATGAGAAAAATTTGACAAGGTTTTCCCATTACAAAATATCAAATGCCTACGATTGTGGAATGGGCAGGGTTTTCCATTAGTTCGGACATTGGCATGACACCTCGTGCTAAATAAACCAGTTGTTCTTTTTTTGCAGTTCCACCAAAATCAACCAAATTCGCGCGTAGCTTGTATGATTTCGCCCTTATCTGTTGCAACACCTTGAACTTATCGGCACCTCCTTTCTTGTGGTGGAAATGAATGATTCGATGTATTCATGAACATTTTGTGCAGTTCCCATTGAAATCAAGCTGAGCACCCTGTTTGCACAAATACAAAAAAAGTGATTAGTATAAAGCAAAATGTACTATTAATTGACAGTTTAAACAGGCACCAACATGGTCCATGTAGAGCACACTTTTCGAAAAATGGAACTCACCAGAAAGAATCCTAGAACAACATTGTACTTGCACATCACAGCAAGAAAATGGAGATTTGTCAGTCCTTTTGAGCCGAAGTTAGTTTGGTCTTGTGGGGGGGTAACCTAACCATCCTTCAACTGCTCCTTCTGATGGGAAGATAGACAGGGCTTCTTCATCCTGGCATAATCGTAACTAGTTACTTCATGTACTGCATATTCTTCTTCAGAGGAGGATGATCCTGTTGTGCAAAGACAAGAGGATAACTAAATGCTAGCATCCCTGTTTGCTTGAAAAAAAGGAAAGGAAATATTTAAAACAACACAGATGAAGCATGAGGGAGTCCTGGATTAGGGGGTGTTCGGGTAGCTGGACTATACCTTCAGCCGGACTCCAGGACTATGAAGATACAAGATTGAAGACTTCGTCCCGTGTCTGGATGGGACTTTCCTTGGCGTGGAAGGCAAGCTTGGCGATGCGGATATTCAAGATCTCCTACCATTGTAACCGACTCTATGTAACCCTAACCCTATCCGGTGTCTATATAAACCGAAGGGTTGTAGTCCGTAGGCAATCAACTCCATATACAACAATCATACCATAGGCTAGCTTCTAGGGTTTAGCCTCCTTGATCTCGTGGTAGATCTACTCTTGTACTACCCATATCATCAATATTAATCGAGCAGGACGTAGGGTTTTACCTCCATCAAGAGGGCCCGAACCTGGGTAAAACATCGTGTTCCCTGCCTCCTATTACCATCCGGCCTAGACGCACAGTTCGGGACCCACTACCCGAGATTCACCGGTTTTGACACCGACATTGGTGCTTTCATTGAGAGTTCCTCTGTGTCGTCACAATCAGGAAGGATGCCTCCTCCCGTCTTTAAAGACGGCGCCGTTTCTAAGGGAGCCTTGGCTGTCGGCCGTGGTTTCCTCATGACTGCCTGTTCGGCTGTTGCACCGATGGTGACCTCTCGGGTCATCAAAAGCAACCTACACATCATCTCGGAGCTCGTTGAGCAGCTAGATCCAATGGAGCTCTCTTCCGTAAACAAGCTCTTGGATCGCATCGCCGCCTTGGGGGTCGCTGCGGATTACGACCAGGTTGGGCTTAAACCCGATCTAAGAGAAATTAACTCTCCCCAAGTCACCCACCACGTTGCCGTGGTAGAGACGCAGTGCGGCGACCCTTCATCTATTTTAAGGATTAGCTACGTCCGAATTCCCGACCCCTCCAAGCCGGGTACCCGCGGAGGGGGAGATGTAACTCAAGACCTGAGCTTAGGATCAGGCAACGGGCCAGATTCACTGGATAACATCCAAGAATCTGAACTTCAGAGTTCGGAAACTCTTCGGCCTCCAAACCTTGGATAGGGTGAGGTTTCAGATTCAACGACACCCGCCCACCCGATCATAAGCGATCTCTCCCAAATCAGGCAGAGGCCCGAGGAAACAGTACATCATTACTGGGCCAGATTCCTCCTGGTTATGAACAGGATAAAGGATTGCCGCGAGGAAGACGCAATCTCAATTTTCTGCAGTAATTGCACGGACAAGGGAATCCTTAACGCCGTAAGTCGTCGTGATATCGCACGCTTTGCTGACTTGGCGTTCATAGTACAAAAGTACTGTGCGATGGAAAGCGCCTGGAAAACCGAAATAAATTTTTGGGATAATCCGGCCTTGAATAGTAATCCCGTCCGAACTAAGAGGGTGCATTATCACAGGACACCCGGGATAAACACCAAAAAGCCAAAACCCTCTACAGGGCATGGAACCGTACTGGAAAGATGGCTTGATGGACCCTGTAGAATTCACAGTACAGAGGACGCCACACCAACTCACAGCCTTAGAGCATGTTGGATACTCCGGCAGGTGGCCAAAATCGGCGAGGACCTCTTAATTCCGGAGGCCGCAGAAAGCCAGCCCAAGGACACCAGTACCGTTCTCACAGTCTTCGAGACTTTCGCATCAAACAATGTGCGAAAAAGAACACTCCGCAGCCTCGCCGAAGTCTATCAAGTTGCAACAATAAATCCATGGAGCGACACTGCCATTACCTTCAACGCAAGTGATGAACCAAGATTCCAAACAGCCCGAGCACCAGCCGCATTAGTCCTCAGTCCCATAGTGGACGGCTTTTGCCTCACCAAGGTGCTCATGGATGGAGGCAGCGGACTGAACCTCACTTATGAGGAAACCCTTCAAAAATGGAAATAGACTGGAACCGTGTCGAGCGAAGCAGCACAACCTTTAGAGGAATAATCCACAGTCGGGAAGCGCGCTGCACAAGAAAAATCACACTAGATGTGGTGTTCGGCACGCCGGATAATTACAGGTCCGAAGAAGTCACGTTTCAGGTGGCCCCGTTCAAAAGCGGATATCACGCTTTACTAGGGCGGGAAGCATTCACAATCTTCCAAGCAATACCCCATTACGGGTACATGAAGCTTAAGATGTCTGGGCCGAATGGAATTATCACTCTAGCTAGTGGTCCGGACATAGCACTTCACGCCGAAAACAAGACGGCCGCATTAGCCCTTGAGGCACTATCCGAAGCCTTAGCGGCCGAGGAACTGACTGCGCTGCGCTCCATGGTTAACAGGGATGATGTGATACTCGACAAGAGATCCAAATCCACATCCTTCAAGCCAGCTGACGAAATAGTCAAATTCCAGGTCCATCCAACGGACCCCAATAAAACAGCTTCCATCGGGGCACGACTGAACCCTGATGTAGACGTCGCACTGTGAGAGTTCCTACGAGAGAACTGGGACATTTTCGCCTGGCACCCTTCAGACATGCCAGGGATCCCACGCAGGCTGGCCGAACACAGCTTAAATATCCTAAATGGATTCAAACCTGTCAAACAAGCCCTTCGGCGTTTTTCCGAACCCAAGAGACAGGCTATGGGAGAGGAGCTAGCCAAGCTATTGGAGGCCGGATTCATTAGAGACATAAAACATCCGGACTGGCTAGCAAACCTGGTGATGGTACCAAAGAAGGACAAATCCTGGCGCCTGTGTGTCGATTTTAAAGACCTTAACAAGGCTTGCCCAAAGGATCCCTTCCCCCTCCCCCGTATCGATCAAATTATCGATGCCACCGCAGGACACGACTCATTGTGTTTCCTCGACGCATACTCCGGTTACCATCAAATCAAGATGGCAGAATCAGACCAAGCTGCAACAGCATTCATCACACCATACGACCCATTCTGCTTCAACACAATGCCCTTCGGGCTGAAAAACGCCGGTGCAACATATCAGCGCATGATCCAGACATGTCTGGCAAACCAGATCGGCAAAACAGTGGAGGCGTATGTGGATGATGTGGTCGTCAAATCAAGACATGTCGAGTCTCTAGTAGACGACTTGAGGCTTGCATTCGATAACCTCCGAAAATATGACATCAAGCTCAACCCGGAAAAATGCGTCTTCGGCGTTCCAGCCGGAAAGCTCTTGGGCTTCATTGTATCCGGTAGAGGAATTGAAGCAAATCCAGCCAAGATCCGAGCTTTGTCACAATTGGATATCCCAAAGGACCTCAAACAAATACAAAAATTAACCGGATGCGTGGCGGCTTTAAGCCGCTTCATCTCCCGCTTGGGAGAAAAGGCACTACCCCTCTATCGCCTCCTTCGGCGCACCAAACACTTTGAGTGGACGGATGCCGCCACGGTCAGACTTGATGAAATAAAAGCCATATTGGCAACAAACCCAGTCCTGGGCGCGCCAAACACCGGCGAACCAATGTTATTGTATATTGCAGCAACACATCAAGTTGTCAGCGCAGTGCTCGTTGTCGAGCGGGAAACAGATGGACACAAATTCCCCCTTCAAAGGCCGGTCTACTACGTATCCACTGTCCTCACTCCATGCAAATCACGGTACCCGCATTATCAAAAGATTGCATACGCGGTATTCATGGCATCTCGGAAGCTACGACACTACTTTCAAGAGTGTTCCATAACAGTAGCCTCGGAAGTACCACTCAACGATATTATCAACAATCGCGATGCAATGGGCCAGATTGCAAAATGGCCCATCGAGCTTCTCCCGTTCGATATAACCTATAAGCCACGGCAAGCTATTAAATCACAAGTTTTGGCCGACTTCGTCGCAGAATGGACGGAGGCCGAGCTCCCTAAAGAGTACGACACATATTCAAACTGGATTATGCATTTCGACGGCTCCAAAATGTTGGCCGGACTGGGGGCTGGCGTCGTCCTAACGTCCCCCACAGGAGACACAGTCCAATATGTGCTCCAGATCATGTACATGGATTCCAACAATGCAGCCGAATATGAGGCCCTCCTGCATGGTCTCCGGATAGCAGTATCCATGGGTATCCAGAAAACGCGGGGATTCAAACCTCGCGATATCCCAAATAAATGGAGACTTCGACGCCAAGGACCCAAAAATGGCAGCTTACCGCAACGCCGTCCTAAAAATGTCAGCTCGGTTCGAAGGGCTGGAGTTTCACCATATAGCCCGAGAAAACAATCAAGCAGCGGACGTCCTGGCACGCATCGGAGCAAAATGCGATGCAGTCCCCCCCAACATCTTTTTGGAAAGATTGTTCAAGCCATCCGTAGCATGGGAGGGGGAACCCGCAAATCACAGCCCGGACCAAGCCGCACCACTCGACGGCGAACAATCTGACACAATTGGAGGCTCTGCCAATGAAATTACACCTTCAGCCCATGTAATAATGGCGGTTATCGCCCCGTGGACAGAACCATTCCTAGCCTACCTTACTAGGCAGGAACTCCCGGAGGACCAAAACGAGGCCCGCTGCATAGTGCGGCGATCTAAAGCCTATAGAGTCCATGAGGGAGAGCTTTATAAGAAAAGCACTACCGGAGTCCTTCAAAGGTGCATCCCTGAAGAGGAAGGGCGGAACCTTCTGGCTGAAATTCATGCTGGACTCGGTGGTCACCATGCTGCTGCTTGGTCCCTTGTTAGCAAGGCTTTCCGTACAGGCTTTTATTGGCCGACGGCCCGGGCAGACGCTCAGGACTTAGTCCAACGATGCGCTGGTTGCCAACTTTTTGCCAACCAAAGCCATATGCCACCCACCGCACTCCAAACTATACCCATCACCTGGCCTTTTGCGGTCTGGGGGCTTGACATGGTCGGACCCCTTAAAGGTGGGACCGATAGGAAAAAATACTTACTGGTCATGGTGGATAAATTCACCAAATGGATAGAAGCCAAGCTTGTTAAAACGGCCGAATCCGGACCTGTGATAGACTTCATATCCGGGGTTGTACACCGTTATGGCGTCCCCCACAGCATCATAACCGATAACGGTACAAACTTTACCACCGACGAGGTAAAACTCTGGTGCAAAAACATGGGCATCAAGCTCGATTATGCTTCCGTCTATCACCCACAAACCAACGACCAGGTCGAACGTGCAAATGGTCTTATCCTGAGCGGCATTAAACCTAGACTGGTGCGGTCCCTCAAGGAATCTAACACGCACTGGGTAGAGGAGCTTGACTCCGTGCTATGGGGGCTGCGGACCACGCCAAATCGCACCACCGGATACACACCATTTTTTATGGTGTACGGCGCAGAGGCGGTTCTGCCCTGCGACATAATTCATGACTCACCTAGAGTGCGCATGTACAAAGAAAGAGAAGCCGAGCTCGATCGGCAGGACAACTTGGACGCCTTGGAGGAGGAGCGTGACGTGGCAAAAGCCCGTTCCGCATTTTATCAACAGCAGGCGCGAAGATATCAAAGCAGAGAAGTACGGGCCAAAAATTACAATGTTGGCGAACTAGTTCTACGCCTGCCGGATAAGAAAAAGGACAAACTCAAGCCCAAGTGGGAAGGTCCATTCATAATCGACCAAGTCCTGACTGGTGGGGCGTACCGCCTGCGAGATGCGTCAGATAACCGACTCGAGCCGAACCCGTGGAACACCACCCGTCTCCGAAGATTCTATGCCTAGCGCCGGACTCTGTGTTCATCTCCTTCCTCTGTCCATTTTTTGCATTTTTCTGTCTTACAGTTCTCTCCTTCCCCTCTTTTCTTTTATAGCCCTTAAAGGCTCATCTAGTGACGCACCACTCGCGCTCATTAAACCTGGGGGCTTCTTTAACAGAAGCTTATTTATACGGGCTTCACGCCCAACACATGCGTCAAACTTCCGCATGTACCTTTTTCTTCACCATTATATGCATCGATATGACTTAAGTTTTGGCCAAGCTGGGTTGCCTGGCTCCTGTGCTTACCCCTACATTCCCGATTGTTCGGCTAGGCGGTAAAGGGAGCACCTCTGCGATTGTTACTGCCGGGTCAGCCAGATGTGTACCTCAGACTGGGTGAAGCCAAAAGCTAGCGTTCTTAAGGGAATATTCGGTCGGTGAAATAAAAGATGATCTTTTTACTCATTTTATGCGCCCCCAGATGCTTTTTTTCTGCGTCTTTTCACGTAGTCCGGACATGCACTTTAGGGCATGCCTCCCAGCGAAAGGAACCCCTAACGGAACTATTCTCTCTGGAAGATGTTTCTTACTAACCATGTAATATAATATAACTAGTTGGGCACTTGTCTGATAAAGCACTAATGACCCCTACGCCTGGTCTCCACGCATACCCTGGTTCTTATATAACCGCTATGGTATTCAGACACACTCCGGACCGTCAGGTCCCGAGGCTGAAGCGAAAAGGTCGGTAACGACAAACGATCTACAATCCAGCTAGAAGGCATTACCCATGTCAATTCAAAATTACACAGTCATTCTGACTGATTGTATTCCTCTTCTATACCATCTAACAGGCTGTCTAATTTACAGTCCTGCTGGGAATACTTCGCGGCCAACTCTACTTGGTCATATACTAAGCTTACAGGGATCTCCTTCCCGTCAGGCCCCACTGGTCCGACCTCTGCCATGTGGTTTGGGTCAGACTTCGTAAAACGGGTCTTCACCATGGCCCATGCCTCCCTAGCGCCTTGTCGGCAGGCCGATATCTTCCACAACCGGAAGCGCCGCCGAGCTCCCTTCAGCTTCTCCGCAAGCTCTCCAAGGCCCTCGGGCACGGAGTGGGCAGGCCATAAGGCTTGGGCAATACCCCGCATCACCTGCCGAATTCGCTCATGCAGCTACAAGAGTTCGGGAAGAAGGTCACCCGTAGAACCGGGCATCTCCTCTGCAGGACGAACTGTGAGCTTACCTACAGACATTACTCTGTTAGTCGACTTCCTCGCCGAACTCTTTTTTCAAAGTTCGTTCAAGCACTTACTAAAAATGCCGCGTCGAAGCCGCTGATTCTCCTTCGTGGAGTCCGACAGCTGGCCACGAACATCTTTAAGTTCGACGTCCAGCTCGGTGTTGGCGTCCTGAAGATCATTCTTCTCTCGCCTCACCTTTGTCAACGTACTCTCACCGGCCTTTAGCCGGCGTAAGAGTTGTTGCTTGTCCGGATCGAGTCCGGCGCCATCTGCAATATGATTTGTCAGATTTGCACCCACACTGCACAATACTAATCTTTCGAAGTGTATCTTACCTGAGGGGGTCTCTTTGGGCTCCCCTGCTGCGGCTAGTGCACCTCTAGTTGGGCCTTGCACTTTTCCAGCTCCTGGGACAGTACGGTATTCTTCTCTGTAAGAAGCTGCATATTAAATGATCCTTAAATCAGTTGCTCTAACTGCTTCAAGTCTCGAGGGCTACTGGCATATATATATATATTCAACCAAAATTTTCTTACCCGTATGTCTTTTACATACTGTTCCGTGGCTCTGGCTAAACCATTTTGAGCGGCACGGAGGTACGCATCTCCCAAATTAAAGGCATCTAAAGCCTCTTGGGAGAAACAAGCGTCGCGTAGAACTGTCCGGCGATGCCTGTGGTTCATGGCACTCTCCACTTCAGAATTTGTGGCAGACAGCCTATCCGCATCCTCTGTTGGAGGAGCGTCCTATGCGCACCTTGTGCTCGCCTCCGCTTCCTGGCCAGACGTTGGAGCCTGGCTGGTGAAGGCGCGATTGGTAACCTCTCTGGATGTAGTCCGGCGAGGTCTCTTCGTTCTGATGATGGCACGAACGTTAATATGCCGTGACAGAATAACACCAGGAAAACAGAGGGTGCGCTATACCATTGCGCCGGCATCTCAGTCCGGACTGCATTCCTTTTTGTCCCACGGGGCCCTGCGGCCCCTCGTTGGCTAGCCGCCGCAGGTTCGGCCTCCTGCCTCGGAAATCTCCCCTGCAAAAACACGGTTGTCGTCAGAAACACCGGAATACGTGAGAGTGGAATCTCTCTCAAGGGAATGAGACTCCGGTTTCTGTCACTTGGGAGGCCGGGATTAACCCTGGGTAATCAGCCGTGATGGCTACCAAGGTATTATCCTTGCTTAGCTGATGGAACACCCCGTCAATAAGCTCCACCGATATGTCTGGATCCTCTTCGGAGTCCGGATCGAGGGACCGTTCTGGGTCCTCGGGCTGTGGAGGGCGGCTGTTTATATCCTTTACCTCCTGTCGCAGTTCCTGCACTAAAGTCGTTAGACTACATATCTAACCGTGGGAGTATAATGAAGGAAATATGCCCTAGAGGCAATAATAAAGTTATTACTTATTTCCTTATATCATGATAAATGTTTATTATTCATGCTAGAATTGTATTAACCGGAAACATAATACATGTGTGAATACATAGATAAACTTAGTGTCACTAGTATGCCTCTACTTAACTAGCTCGTTAATCAAAGATGGTTATGTTTCCTAACCATGAACAAAGTGTTGTTATTTGATTAACGAGGTCACATCATTAGTTGAATGATCTGATTGGCATGACCCATTCCATTAGCTTAGCACCCGATCGTTTAGTATGTTGCTATTGCTTTCTTCATGACTTATACATGTTCCTATGACTATGAGATTATGCAACTCCCGTTTGCCGGAGGAACACTTTGGGTGCTACCAAACGTCACAACGTAACTGGGTGATTATAAAGGAGCATTACAGGTGTCTCCAAAGGTAGATGTTGGGTTGGCGTATTTCGAGATTAGGATTTGTCACTCCAATTGTCGGAGAGGTATCTCTGGGCCCTCTTGGTAATGCACATCACATAAGCCTTGCAAGCATTGCAACTAATGAGTTAGTTGCGAGATGATGTATTACAGAACGAGTAAAGAGACTTGCCGGTAACGAGATTGAACTAGGTATTGGATACCGACGATCGAATCTCGGACAAGTAACATACCAATGACAAAGGGAACAACGTATGTTGTTATGCGGTCTGACCGATAAAGATCTTCGTAGAATATGTAGGAGCCAATATGGGCATCCAGGTCCCGCTATTGGTTATTGACCGGAGACATGTCTCGGTCATGTCTACATTGTTCTCGAACCCATAGGGTCCGCACGCTTAAGGTTACGATGACAGTTATATTATGAGTTTATGCATTTTGATGTACCGAAGGTTGTTCAGAGTCACGGATGTGATCACGGACATGACGAGGAGTATCGAACTGGTCGAGACGTAAAGATTGATATATTGGAAGCCTATGTTTGGATACCGGAAGTGTTCCGGGTGAAATCGGGATTTTACCGGAGTACCGGGAGGTTACCGGAACCCCTCGGGAACCATATGGGCCTAGATGGGCTTTAGTGGAAAGGAGAAAGGGGCAGCCCTAGGTGGCCGCACGCCTTCCCCCTCCCCCTAGTCCTATTAGGACTAGGAGAGGTGGCCGGACCCCCTTCTCTCTCTTTCCCCCTCGGGGAATCCTAGTCCAACTAGGATTGGGGGGGGAGTCCTACTCCCGGAAGGAGGACTCCTCCTGCGCCCTCCTCCTGGCCGGCGCCCCCTCCCCCTTGGCTCCTTTATATACTGAGGTCGAGTCACCCTAGAACACACAAGTTGATCCACGTGATCTATTCCTTAGCCGTGTGCAGTGCCCCCTGCCACCATATTCCTCGATAATACTGTAGCGGAGTTTAGGCGAAGCCCTGCTGCTATAGTGCATCAAGATCGTCACCACGCCGTCGTGCTGACGGAACTCTTCCCCGACACTTTGCTGGATCAGAGTCCAGGGATCGTCATCGAGCTGAACGTGTGCTCGAACTCGGAGGTACCGTAGTTTCGGTACTTGATCGGTTGGATCGTGAAGACGTACGACTACTTCCTCTATGTTGCGTCAACGCTTCCGCAGTCGGTCTGTGTGGGTACGTAGACAACACTCTCCCCTCTCGTTGCTATGCATCACATGATCTTGCGTGTGCGTAGGAATTTTTTTGAAATTACTACGAAACCCATCAGTGGCATCCGAGCCTAGGTTATTTATGTTGATGTTATATGCACGAGTAGAACACAAGTAAGTTGTGGGCGATATAAGTCATACTGCCTACCAGCATGTCATACTTTGGTTCGGCGGCATTGTTGGACGAGACAACCCGGACCAACCTTACGCTTACGCTTACGCGAGACCGGTTCCCCCGACGTGCTTTTGCACACAGGTGGCTTGCGGGCGACTGTCTCTCCAACTTTAGTTGAACCAAGTATGGCTACGCCTGGTCCTTGTGAAGGTTAAAACGGAGTCTATTTGACAAACTATCGTTGTGGTTTTGATGCGTAGGTGAGATTGGTTCTTGCTTAAGCCCGTAGCAGCCACGTAAAACTTGCAACAACAAAGTAGAGGACGTCTAACTTGTTTTTGCAGGGCATGTTGTGATGTGATATGGCCAAGACATCATGCTAAATTTTATTGTATGAGATGATCATGTTTTGTAACCGAGTTATCGGCAACTAGCAGGAGCCATATGGTTGTCGCTTTATTGTATGCAATGCAATCGCGGTGTAATGCTTTACTTTATTACTAAGCGGTAGTGATAGTCGTAGAAGCATAAGCTTGGCGAGACGACAATGATGCTACGATGGAGATCAAGGTGTCATGCCGGTGACGATGGTGATCACGACGGTGCTTCGGAGATGGAGATCACAAGCACAAGATGATGATGGCCATATCATATCACTTATATTGATTGCATGTGATGTTTATCCTTTTATGCATCTTATCTTGCTTTGATTGACGGTAGCATTATAAGATGATCTCTCACTAAATTATCAAGAAGTGTTCTCCCTGAGTATGCACCGTTGCGAAAGTTCTTCGTGCTGAGACACCACGTGATGATCGGGTGTGATAGGCTCTACGTTCAAATACAACGGGTGCAAAACAGTTGCACACGCGGAATACTCAGGTTATACTTGACGAGCCAAGCATATACAGATATGGCCTCGGAACACGGAGAACGAAAGGTCGAGCGTGAATCATATAGTAGATATGATCAATATAACGATGTTCACCGATGAAACTACTCCATCTCACGTGATGATCGGACATGGTTTAGTTGATTTGGTCACGTGATCACTTAGAGGATTAGAGTGATGTCTATCTAAGTGGGAGTTCTTAAGTAATATGATTAATTGAACTTAAATTTATCATGAACTTAGTCCTGGTAGTATTTTGCAAATTATGTTATAGATCAATAGCTCGCGTTGTTGCTTCCCTATGTTTATTTTTGATATGTTCCTAGAGAAAATTGTGTTGAAAGATGTTGGTAGCAATGATGCGGATTGGATCCGTGATCTGAGGTTTATCCTCATTGCTGCACAGAAGAATTATGTCCTTGATGCACCGCTAGGTGATGGACCTATTGCAGGAGCAGATGCAGACGTTATGAACATTTGGCTAGCTCAATATGATGACTATTTGATAGTTTAGTGCACCATGCTTAATGGCTTAGAATCGGGACTTCAAAGACGTTTTGAATGTCATGGAGCATATGAGATGTTCCAGGAGTTGAAGTTAATATTTCAAGCAAATACCCGAGTTGAGAGATATGAAAGTCTCCAACAAGTTCTATAGCTAAAAGATGGAGGAGAATCGCTCAACTAGTGAGCATGTGCCCAGATTGTCTGAGTACAACAATCGCTTGAATCAAGTGGGAGTTAATCTTCCAGATAAGATAGTGATTGACAGAATTCTCTAGTCACCATCACCAAGTTAGTAGAACTTCGTGATGAACTATAATATGCAAGGGATAACGGAAACAACTCCCAAGCTCTTCGTGATGCTGAAATCAATGAAGGTAGAAATCAAGAAAAAACATCAAGTGTTGATGGTTGACAAGATCACCAGTTTCAAGAAAAGGGCAGAGGGAAGAAGGGGAACTTCAAGAAAAACAGCAAGCAAGTTGTTGCTCAAGTGAAGAAGCCCAAGTTTGGTCCTAAGCCTGAGACTAAGTGCTTCTACTGCAAAGGGACTGGTCACTGGAAGCGGAACTACCCCAAGTGATTGGAGGATAAGAAGGATGGCAAAGTGAACATAAGTATATTTGATATACATGTTATTGATGTGTACTTTACTAGTGTTTATAGCAAACCCTCAGTATTTGATACTAGTTCAGTTGCTATGATTAGTAACTCGAAATGGGAGTTGCAGAATAAACAGAGACTAGTTAAGGGTGAAGTGACGATGTGTGTTGGAAGTGGTTCCAAGATTGATATGATCATCATCGCACACTCCCTATAATTTCGAGATTAGTGTTGAACCTAAATAAGTGTTATTTGGTGTTTGCGTTGAGCATGAATATGACTTGATCATGTTTATTGTAATACGGTTATTCATTTAAGTAAGAGAATAAATTGTTGTTCTGTTTACATGAATAAAACCTTATACGGTTACACACCCAATGAAAATAGTTTGTTGGATCTCGATCGTAGTAATACACATAATCATAATATTGAAACCAAAAGATGCAAAGTTAATAATGATAGTGCAACTTATTTATGGCACTGCCGTTTAGGTCATATTGGTGTAAAGCGCATGAAGAAACTCCATGCTAATGGGCTTTTGGAATCACTTGATTATGAATCAGTTGATGCATGCGAACCATGCCTCATGGGCAAGATGACTAAGACTCTGTTCTACGGAACAATGGAGCGAGCAACAGATTTGTTGGAAATCATACATACTGATGTATGTGGTCCGATGAATATTGAGGCTCGCGACAAGTATCATTATTTTCTGATCTTCACAGATGATTTGAGCAGATATGAGTATATCTATTTGATGAAACATAAGTCTGAAACATTTGAAAAGTTCAAAGAATTTCAGAGTGAAGTGAAAAATCATCGTAACAAGAAAATAAAATTTCTACGATCTGATCGTAGAGAAGAGTATTTGAGTTACGAGTTTGGCCTTCAGTTAAAAACAATGTGAAATAGTTTCACTACTCACACCACCTGGAACACCACAATGTAATGGTGTGTCCGAACGTCATAACCGTACTTTATTATATATGGTGCGATCTATGATGTCTCTTACCGATCTACCACTATCGTTTTGGGGTTATGCATTAGAGACAGCTGCATTCACATTAAATAGGGCACCATCTAAGTCCGTTGAGACGACACAATATGAACTATGGTTTGGCAAGAAACCCAAGCTGTCGTTTCTTAAAGTTTGAGGTTGCAATGCTTATGTGAAAAAGTTTCAACCTGATAAGCTCAAACCCAAATCGTAGAAATGTGTCTTCATAGGATATCCAAAGGAAACTATTGGATACACCTTCTATCACAGATCCGAAGGCAAGACTTTTGTTGCTAAATTCGGAAACTTTCTAGAGAAGGAGTTTCTCTCAAAAGAAGTGAGTGGAAGGAAAGTAAAAACTTGATAAGGTAATTGTACCTTCTCCCTTATTGGAAAGTAGTTCATCACAGAAATCTGTTCCTGTGATTGCTACACCAATTAGTGAGGAAGCTAATGATGATGATCATGTAGCTTCAGATCAAGTTACTACCGAATCTCGTAGGTAAACCAGAGTAAGATCCGCACCAGAGTGGTACGGTAATCCTGTTCTGGAAGTCATGTTACTAGACCATGACGAACTTGTGAACTATGAGGAAGCGATGATGAGCCCAGATTCCGCAAAATGGCTTGAGGCCATGAAATCTGAGATGGGATCCATGTATGAGAACAAAGTATAGACTTTGATTGACTTGCCCGTTGATCGGCAAGCCATAGAAAATAAATGGATCTTCAAGAGGAAGACGGATGCTGATAGTAGTGTTACTATCTAAAAATCTAGAATTGTCGCAAAAGGTTTTTCGACAAGTTCAAGGTGTTGACTACGATGAGATTTTCTCACTCGTATCTATGCTTAAGTCTGTCCGAATCATGTTAGCAATTGCCGCATTTTATGAAATCTGGCAAATGGATAAACAAAACTGCATTCCTTAATGGATTTACTAAAGAAGAGTTGTATACGATGCAACCAGAAGGTTTTGTCGATCCTAAAGGTGTTAACTAAATATACAAGCTCCAGCGATCCATCTATGGACTGGTGCAAGAATCTCGGAGTTGGAATATACGCTTTGATAAATTGATCAAAGCATATAGTTTTATACAGACTTGCGGTGAAGCCTGTATTTACAAGAAAGTGAGTGGGAGCACTACATCATTTCTGATAAGTATATGTGAATGACATATTGTTGATCGGAAATAATGTAGAATTATTCTGCAAAGCATAAAGGAGTGTTTGAAAGGAGTTTTTCAAAAAAAGACCTCGGTGAAGTTGCTTACATATTGAGCATCAAGATCTATAGAGATAGATCAAGACACTTGATAAGTTTTTTCAATAAATACATACCTTGACAAGATTTTGAAGTAGTTCAAAATGGAACAGTCAAAGAAAGAGTTTCTTGCCTATGTTACAAGGTGTGAAGTTGAGTAGGACTCAAAACCCGACCACGGCAGAAGATAGAGAGAGAATGAAAGTCATTCCCTATGCCTCAGCCATAGGTTCTATAAAATATGCCATGTTGTGTACCAGATCTATTGTATACCCTACACTGATTTTGGCAAGGGAAGTACAATAGTGATCTAGGAGTAGATCAATGGACAGCGGTCAAAATTATCCTTACTGGAATAAGGACATGTTTCTCGATTACGGAGGTGACAAAAGGTTCGTCGTAAAGGGTTACGTCGATGCAAGTTTTGACACTGATCCAGATGATTCTAAGTCTCAATCTGGATACATATTGAAAGTGGGAGCAATTAGCTAGAGTAGCTCCGTGCAGAGCATTGTAGACATAGAATTTTGCAAAATACATACGGATCTGAATTTGGCAGGCCCGTTGACTAAATTTCTCTCACAAGAAAAACATGATCACTCTTTGGGTGTTAATCACATAGCAATGTGAACTAGATTATTGAATCTAGTAAACCCTTTGGGTGTTAGTCACATGGAGATGTGAACCAATCACATAAAGATGTGAACTATTGGTGTTAATCACATAGCGATGTGAACTAGATTATTGACTCTAGTGCAAGTGGGAGACTGAAGAAAATATGCCCTAGAGGCAATAATAAAGTTATTATTTATTTCCTTATATCATGATAAATGTTTATTATTCATGCTAGAATTGTATTAACCGGAAACATAATACATGTGTGAATACATAGACAAACTTAGTGTCACTAGTATGCCTCTACTTGACTAGCTTGTTAATCAAAGATGGTTATGTTTCCTAACCATGAACAAAGTGTTGTTATTTGATTAACAAGGTCACATCATTAGTTGAATGATCTGATTGGCATGACCCATTCCATTAGCTTAGCACCCGATCGTTTAGTATGTTGCTATTGCTTTCTTCATGACTTATACATGTTCCTATGACTATGAGATTATGCAACTCCCGTTTGTCGGAGGAACACTTTGGGTGCTACCAAACGTCACAACGTAACTGGGTGATTATAAAGGAGCATTACAGGTGTCTCCAAAGGTAGATGTTGGGTTGGCGTATTTCGAGATTAGGATTTGTCAGTCCGATTGTCGGAGAGGTATCTCTGGGCCCTCTCGGTAATGCACATCACATAAGCCTTGCAAGCATTGCAACTAATGAGTTAGTTGCGAGATGATGTATTACAGAACGAGTAAAGAGACTTGTCGGTAACGAGATTGAACTAGGTATTGGATACCGACGATCGAATCTCGGACAAGTAACATACCAATGACAAAGGGAACAACGTATGTTGTTATGCGGTCTGACCGATAAAGATCTTCGTAGAATATGTAGGAGCCAATATGGGCATCCAGGTCCCGCTATTGGTTATTGACTGGAGACATGTCTCGGTCATGTCTACATTGTTCTCGAACCCGTAGGGTCCGCACGCTTAAGGTTACGATGACAGTTATATTATGAGTTTATGCATTTTGATGTACCGAAGGTTGTTCGGAGTCCCGGATGTGATCACGGACATGACGAGGAGTCTCGAACTGGTCGAGACGTAAAGATTGATATATTGGAAGCCTATGTTTGGATATCGGAAGTGTTCCGGGTGAAATCGGGATTTTACCGGAGTACCGGGAGGTTACCGGAACCCCCCGGGAACCATATGGGCCTAGATGGGCTTTAGTGGAAAGGAGAAAGGGGCAGCCCAAGGTGGCCGCGCGCCTTCCCCCTCCCCCTAGTCCTATTAGGACTAGGAGAGGTGGCCGGACCCCCTTCTTTCTCTTTCCCCCTCGGGGAATCCTAGTCCAACTAGGATTGGGGGGGGGGGGTCCTACTCCCGGAAGGAGAAGGACTCCTCCTGCGCCCTCCTCCTGGCCGGCGCCCCCCTCCCCCTTGGCTCCTTTATATACTAAGGTAGAGGCACCCTAGAACACACAAGTTGAACCACGTGATCTATTCCTTAGACGTGTGCGGTGCCCCCTGCCACCATATTCCTCGATAATACTGTAGCGGAGTTTAGGCGAAGCCCTGCTGCTGTAGTGCATCAAGATCGTCACCACGCCGTCGTGCTGACGGAACTCATCCCCGACACTTTGCTGGATCGGAGTCCGGGGATTGTCATCGAGCTGAACGTGTGCTCGAACTCGGAGGTGCCGTAGTTTCGGTACTTGATCGGTTGGATCGTGAAGACGTACGACTACTTCCTCTATGTTGCGTCAACGCTTCCGCAGTCGGTCTGCGTGGGTACGTAGACAACACTCTCCCCTCTCGTTGCTATGCATCACATGATCTTGCATGTGCGTAGGAATTTTTTTGAAATTACTACGAAACCCATCATATAAAACAAACGGGCAAGCACAATTGTTCACTTACCCAGCTTGGAGGATTGTACATAGTAAATCCGGCCTGCGGGTTGACGCGGAGGAATTCCTCCTTTTCTCCCTTGTACAAAGAGGATAAGATCTTTACTAGAGCGGCAGTTGAGGCCGGCCCCTTACGACCGTAACGGGTGGCGTCATCCTCCCCGTTGAAATCCCACATAGGGTGGCCTCTATATTGAAGCGGCTGCACCCCCCGCATAATGCATGCGGCCATGACTCCAATCATGGTTAGTCCGGAATGAGCCAACAGTCTTATCCGGCCCATCAGGTAAAGGACGTCTCTGTCGCTTTCTCTCTGAGAGCTCCGCGGACGCCAGCTCAAGCGTTTCTTCAATGGAGCACTGTTGAACTCAGGGAGACCGACCCGGATAGGGTCCGGTAGCGGGACGTCATCTATGTAAAACCATTCCGAAGGCCAGTCCTCGGACGCCTTCTTTGGGGTTCCGGATAGGTATCCGGTCCCGGCGATGCGCCATACTTCGGCTCCGCCCACTTGGTATATAGACCCCTCTTGAGAACGGGGCACCAGGCAGAATAACCTCTTACACAGCGCGAAATGAGCCTCAACGCCTAAAAATAGCTCGCAAAGGATGACGAAACCCACAATGCGCAATATGGATGCGGGCGTGAGATTGTGCAGCTGGAGGCCGTAGAACTCTAGAAGCCCGCGGAGAAATGGATGAATTGGAAATCCCAGTCCCCTTATTAGATAGGGGACGAGGCACACCCGCTCTCCTTTAGAAGGATTGGGGGTGCTCTCCGCTTGTTTTCCGCCATTATAGGTGGCGAGACCGGCTCGGACCGGGACCATGTATGCCCGAGGGAGAAATCCCTTGGCCTGAAGCGACACTAACTCGCTATGCGGGATGGTGCAACTCTCCCAGTCCCCGGGTTTGGGACCGGAGGGGCGAGGGGAGGAGCTGCGACGGCTGGTCATGTTGGAATGGACCTTTGCTGGAAGCGCTCTGATGATAACTCGCAGAGAGGAGAAGATGTGGTTTGGACCTAAATCCCCATCCCGTTAAATAGGCGGCTCGTTTATACGGCTAGGGGTGTGGATGTAAAAACGCCTCGGCTTTTCGCATTCATTTGATACATGGAAGACGGCCATTATTGGGCGTGGAAGCCGAGGAGCACTACATTACAAAAATTGGACATTATTCCTACAGGTACACAAGATTTGGAGAAGAACCCGCCTTGCAATGCCGAACAATCTGCGCGCCGGACTCGTCGTCATTGAAGCCTGGTTCGGGGGCTACTGAGGGAGTCCTGGATTAGGGGTGTTCGGGTAGCCGGACTATACCTTCAGCCGGACTCCAGGACTATGAAGATACAAGATTGAAGACTTCGTCCCGTGTCCGGATGGGACTTTCCTTGGCGTGGAAGGCAAGCTTGGCGATGCGGATATTCGAGATCTCCTACCATTGTAACCGACTCTATGTAACCCTAACCCTATCCGGTGTCTATATAAACCAGAGGGTTGTAGTCCGTAGGCAATCAACTCCATATACAACAATCATACCATAGGCTAGCTTCAAGGGTTTAGCCTCCTTGATCTCGTGGTAGATCTACTCTTGTACTACCCATATCATCAATATTAATCGAGCAGGACGTAGGGTTTTACCTCCATCAAGAGGGCCCGAACCTGGGTAAAACGTCGTGTTCCCTGCCTCCTGTTACCATCCGGCCTAGACGCACAGTTCGGGACCCACTACCCGAGATTCGCCGGTTTTGACACCGACAAAGCACTTGTCACACCCTAGCTAGTCATGCATTAGAGTGTTGCATCATGTTTACTTTTGCATCAGAAACTTGAAATGGGGATGACAGAACCCCCAGTCCCCTCTGATAACCAACTAGGGTTTACTAAAATAATTTTCAATGAACCTGAAATGCCCTTCTAAAATGCCCATCATTTTTGCCTTGGTTCAGAACCTCTGCCAAAAATGGTGCACACTTTTCTAGGCCATCCTAGGGTTCTTGAGTTAAAGCATAACTATTTGAATTTGGGCATTTAAAATAATATAAAATATTTTAATGCTCAAATATCTCCAAACTAAAATGTTTCATGTTGGAAATATTCCAACTATGGACCAGGAGTAGTTTGGTGATTTTTGGAGTTGCCTAGGTATTTTATTTAATTCAACAAAGTTGCAGAATTATTAAATAAAACAGAAAATAGAAAAGAAAGAGGAAGACTTACCTGTGCGGCCCAGCCAGCTGGCCGGCCCAGCTAGCCAGCCCAGCACTGTAGCTCCCCGTCGTCTTCCTCCCCACGCCCCGAAGCTGCTGCGTGCTCGCGCGCGCGCGGCCGCGCGGCCACCTCCTGCTTGCCGACGCCCCCCTGGCCGCGTGGACGACGCCCGCAGCCCGTCCCGATTCCCCCTGCTCCCTCTCACTCTCCCCCCGTTTCTCCCTCGCTCTCTCTCGCTCTCGGCCGAACACCACCGTCGCCGCCGTTCGCCGTAGCCACTGACTCCGGCCACCCCTCGCTCCCCCGAGTAGCTCAGAAGCTCCGCCTCGACTCCCTCTTCCTCCCCACCGCTCCACGAGTCCCCGGAAGCCCTGCATCGCCGCCACGTCGCCGTTCCCCTCTTCGGACTCCGACCACCATCGCCGACAAATTCGCCGTCTCCAGCGCGTCCCCGAGCCCGCTTCGACGCCCACTGCAACCGCGGTGAGCTACGCCACCGTTTCCCCCTCTTCTTCCCCTCGTTCCCTCACCGTAGCTGCATCTCCACCACGGCCGAACCTCCGCCGTCGCCGAGCTCGCCGTCGACGCAGCTCCGGTGACCATTTGGTCACCCCGGCGAGTCCAACGCGTTCACAGAACCCAGTAGAGCCTCCCTAGCGCCTCACTTTGCTCGACCTCGAGCTCCAGCACCACTCCCGTGCACGACCGAACCCCGGCGGCCGCAGCTGAGCTCGCCGCCGTCGACTCCGGCCACCCCGACCCCAACGGACTCCGCCAAGAGCCGCGGGTCGTCCTCAGCTTCACTCCGGTGGTCGCCGCGGTCCATTTGGTGGCCGAAACGACCAAAACCACTATCGCCGCCGCACTGTTGGTCGCCGCCGGCCAGAACTCCGGCGAGCTGACGTGGCCCAGCTAATTAACCACTAATCCACCACCTACTGACGCTGACAAGTGGGCCCCAGGGGTTAGTCAAAGCTAACCAGCCCGGGGTCAACGCGGGATTAGCACCTGGTCACTGACGTGTGGACCCCACACGTCAGGTTTGACCCGAGCCAGCCCTGTTGACCTGCTGATGTCACTATGATGTCAGGCTGACGCAGTAAATGATATTTCTGGATTTAATTAAATCAGGAAATTCCAGAATATTATTTAAACTTCAAAAATTCATAACTTTTATTCTGTAACTCCAAATTGGACAAATAATATATGAAAAATGATCAGAAAAATCCAATCTATCCATCTGTACTATTTTCATGTATGATCAAACAAGTTAACTTGATGTTTCAATCAGAACAAGGAAAGGCACTTTAAAAGGCCATATTTGAATTTGAAATTTGAATCTTTGATTCAAATTTGCTCAAACACTTCTGGCTTTAGTTGCATTAGCCCAACACACTCATATTGCCATGTTTCATGCATGCATCATATTGTTGCACATTGTTTGGTAATGCCTGTGTATCGTTATCCTTTGCGACAGGATCTGTTCCCGAGGAGTACCGTGATTACCCTAACGAGGAATCGTATCCGTGCAACGAACCATCAGGCAAGCAACCAACCATTTGATCATATCGATACAATCCCATGTTCTCGCTCCTGCTCTCTTTTACTGCATTAAGACAACGCGATTCAAACTGCTGTGTGCTACGGTAGTTGAACCCATTTCCTCTGCATGACCTGTCATTGCCACAGTAACTAGATGAAACCCACTAGCATGTGTAGGAGTTGATTGAGCCATATGTATGTGTTGTTCCTACCTTGCTATGCCTGCTATGCTTAGAGTTGTGTCAGGTCTGGTTCATCTGGGTGATGGGCTAGAGTGAAATGATTATGTCGGTAATGAGAGTGGTGTGGCGAACACGATTTGGTAAAGGTATCGATGAGAGGCCATGTAGGAGTACATGGTGGGTTGTTTCATTGAAGCCGACCTTAAGCACTGAGATCTGTATGTGTGATTTAAGAATCAGCTACTACCATGCATTGGGCCCGAAAACAATGGACCCTCTCGACTTCTTATTCACCCTAGTTCTCCGTCCAGGAGTTGCAAGTAGTTTCTGGTGTTTGTAGCCTACTGGAGGCCGTGGACAGCGCTGACCGTAGGGGTGGGCTGTGATGCGGTAGGTACGTGGCCGGGTGTACCGAATACCCGTTAGGTATCTCGGGAACCCTGTTCACATCGTTCGGGGCCGTATGGGAAACCTCGGCCGGACTCCCTGCGGATGGAACCTGAATAGGCGATAAACCTGGACTGGAGGCTTAGGTGATTAGGTAGGTCGTGGCCGACACCCACGTTGGGCTTCCGCTTGAAGGTTGCCGAGTACATGTCGTGTAAACGACGATAAGTGGTGAGAGCGTGTATGAAGAAGTACACCCCTGCAGGGTTAACATGATCTATTCGAATAGCCGCGTCCGCGGTAAAGGACTACTTGGTTGCCTATACAGTTCATAGACAAGTAAATGGAAACTACTAAAAGCCTCAAGATAAGTGTGAGTGCCGAGGATGGCTCTTCCGTAGGAAGACGGAGGTGGATCCTCGGTAGTGTATTGAAGTGGTGAGTAGTGGACTCGTGTGCGCAAAACATTTCAAGTTGGTGTATCGTAGGATAGTCTAGCCAAGAGTCAAAGCTGGCTTGCTGCAATAACTCCACCAACCCTTCTTGATACTATGCATGTATGTAGGATCTGATGTAAGTCTTGCTGAGTACCTTTGTACTCATGTTGCTATAATCTACATTTTTACAGAAGACGCTGCAACCCCTTCTGATGGGTTCTATGTAGACGTTGACATCAACGAGTAGGCTAAAGACCCAGGTGGTGACCCTGAGCTTGTGATGGACCACATAGTATAGTTAGGCTTCCAAGCCTCTTTTATTTTACTAGTTGTCTGTACTCAGACAAGTTACTTCCGCTGTTGGCTTGTATGACTGTATGACGTGTATGTTGGGTCGTGAGACCCGTACCTGTGTGTATGATATGTATGGCTCCCTGAGCCTTAAATAAAGTACTTGTGTCATAGAGTCATGTTGTGATGCTTCGTTGTATTTGCACATATCGAGCATATTGTGTGTATGTTTGAAATGCTTGGTATGTGTGGGATCTGACTATCTAGTTGTTTATCTTTAGTAGCCTCTCTTACCGGGAAATGTCTCCTAGTGTTACCGCTGAGCCATGGTAGCTTGCTACTGCTCTGGTACACTTAGGCTGGCCGGCATGTGTCCTTCTTCGTTCCTGTGTCTGTCCCTTCGGGGAAATGTCACGCTTTGAGTACCGGAGTCCTGTTAGCCCGCTACAGCCCGGTTTACCGGAGTCCTGCTAGCCCAGTGCTACAGCCCGGACCCACTTGCTGATGACCGACACGTTCGAAGCTGGGTCATGGATGCCTGTCCCTGTAAGTCTGTGCCACTTTGGGTTTACGACTAGTCATGTCAGCCCGGGCTCTTTATCATATGGATGCTAGCGACACTATCATATACGTGAGCCAAAAGGCGCAAACGGTCCCGGGAAAAGGGTAAGACGACACCCGTGGGGATACCGTGCGTGAGGCCGCAAAGTGATATGAGGTGTTACCAGCTAGATCGATGTGACATCGAGTCGGGGTCCTGACAGCGTTGGTATCAGAGCCGGACTGCCTGTAGGTTCTTCAAGCCAAACTGGTCGATGTTGAGTCTAGAAATTCTTTAGTTATATGTAGGGGAATTGTTTGTGGGTTGGAACGTAAGGCTCTTTTTACTCCTTATATCTTATGACTTTCTGATCTGAGTCAGTCCATTCTTCCACCGGGGGTTAAGGAATTAGGATCTGCTCTCTCTATCAGGATCACGAGTTACTAATCAGTAGTACCTTATAAGTTTGATGGTTACAAGCCTAGTTCAGTTCTACTACCACATTATGTTGTAAGAATGGTTTCAAGACTTGATATGATGATGTTGAGTGTGTACGAAATCCTTTGTCAAATGTCTCAATATCCTTTTTGAGCATTTACAGCTGTTATGCTGCCGAAATTTTGCTAGAAATTCTAATGCCTTTGCATTATAATTGTGCTTTCAGATGGCCACTCGCGACCTCAATCAAGTGGTTCGCCTGACTCGGTGCCTAGATGTACCCGGCCATACTGCTAAGTTGGTCAGGGTAATGACTGAGGCTGGATACCGTTGGTATCCTGAGTACACGGTCGAAGAGCAATTCCGAGACTTCAATCAAAGCCAGTATCTCTGCACTGTCAGGATATTTCCATCTTATCCTGGATCCACTGAGCCTCTTCACTGCTCCTATGGACTCGGGGTTACTATCGAGATGGCTGTGCAGGATGCCGCCTACTCTATGATGACCATTATGCGAGTCAGATCTGGTCTATTTCGGGACTCTGACTTCCGGTATATGCCAGGATCACTTCCGGGAGCACAAGGATATTTTCAGGCTATATATGCTGACTCCACTCAGGAGGATTCATGGACTCGCACCACTGCTGAGATGCTCGAGGATAAGGACCGTGAAAATCGGGCCTTAAGGTTAGAGCTCTTCAATACCCGTGCTGACCACTGGGCCACTTTGACTCGGTTCGCACCGGCGGTGCAAGCTGGATATTCAGATATGCGCGATCTCTATCCTGTGAGATCTGCTCTGCCAGACGTGATGGTTTGGCGTGATGTAGGAGGCATCACCCCACCTCGCGGTCCCCGCAGGCCACCGTTTGCTGGTCCAAGACCTCATCCTAGCCCCTATGGTCCACAAGCTCCGCGAGACCGTCTGTTTCCGGATGATCATGTTGAACTTCCGGGCTATGGAGGTGACTTCTACGAGGACTACTACGGATCGGTCTGAGTTAGTAGTAGTATCACTAGTTCGCACTAGCTGTGTCGTCTGTCGTCCCGCGTGACTCGTGGGATATGACCTAGTTTGAACTCTTCCGGAGTTGTAGAAAAATAATGTATAGGAGTTTGGAATGCCTCCGATGAGATGTAATCCCTTTTCACCGTAATAGTACTTTGTTTGGTCTTGTACTAAACCTTGTATGGTGTGTATGACGATGGAATAAAGAAGCAGTTTCTGTATCTACCATGTCATACGGATGATCATCTTGCATTCCGAGTTATTCCTTGCATTATGTATCCTATGTCGGAATTTTATCATTCTGACTAAATCATTGGCTTGTTTACCTAGGATGGTCAACACGCGCGCCAACCCTGCTTCTCAAGAGCAGGCCGAAGGCAGTGAAGCCAGAAATGAAAATGTGCCTCATCCTCCTTCACTAGCCGAGGTGATGATGGAAGCTGAGAGAAACAAGCGGGAGACAAACCGTTTGTTGGAGCGTATTGAACAGAACACAGCACACCATCAGAGGGCTAACGTGGTGTCACTCAGTGATTTTATCAAATTGCATCCACCCACGTTCCACCACTCCGTCGAGCCTCTCGACGCTGATGACTGGCTTCGCAGTATCTCTCATAAACTGCGTTCCGCGCTGGTAGCGGAGGCTGACAAAGTCACCTTTGCTGCATATCACCTTGAAGGCCCCGCCAGTCTATGGTGGGAGAATTATGGAGCCATGCGCCCAGCGGGCCATGTCACAACTTGGGCTGAATTCAGTGAGGCTTTCCGTGAACACCACATTCCGGAGGGTCTCATGGACCGTAAGCGTGAAGAATTTTGCAATTTCACCCAAGGCCGACTTTCTGTGGATGTCTATAGCAGGGAGTTTGGTAACCTTGCACGATATGCAACCGAGGAAGTTTCTACTGACGCCAAGAAGCAAGCAAGGTTCCGTAAGGGCCTTAGTCCTGAGCTTCGTCGCGACCTCCGTCTGCATGAGTGTACATCTTTTTCGAAACTTGTCAACAAAGCCATCAGTGCTGAAACTGGTCAGACTGACTATGACGCAACACGCAAGCATGGACGTGACATGGGTTCCTCATCCGGTGCTGGTCCTCAGAAGCGCCGCGTGTGGGTACCCAACACCGCCCTGCCACCCAGGTTCACACCGAGGCCATCTTTCCAGGCGCCTCGCCCTGTCCAACAGTCTGCACCGGCCAAGCCCTATGGGGGTCCATCCAATAATGCTCCTCCACGTACCAGTTCCGTGACTTGTTTCAAGTGTGGGGAATCTGGTCATTATATGCGTGAGTGTCCCCAGACCAACCCCAATCAATCTGCTAAAGCTGTTGGCCGTGGCAAGCCGACAGGAAAAGTGTTCCACGCTAAACCGGTCACCGCTTCACGTGGCCATGTCAACTGTATCTCTGCCGAAGAAGCTCAAGAAGATCCCAACGTCGTTCTCGGTACGCTTCTTGTTAATTGCCACCCGGCATCTGTTCTTTTCGATACAGGAGCCTCTCATTCCTTTATATCTGAAAATTATGCTCGTTTGCATAACGTTGCATTCTGTGATCTGCCGTCCACTATGGAAATCTCTACCCCTGGGTCTAGATGGCAGACCTCTAGGGTAAGTTATGGGAATGAAATCCAAGTCGACAGACTTGTTTTTCTCGCATCTTTGATAGCCCTTAAATCTTCAGATATTAATATCATTTTGGGTATGGACTGGATGTCAGCTCATCAAGCCAAAATTGATTGCTTCTCTAGGACCGTTCAACTCACCCATCCTTCGGGGAAGATAGTCAATGTTTTGACTCGAATAGCCAAGCGACAATTATATTCTCTTAACGCCAGCCCTTTGCCAGACCTTGAGGACGTTCCGGTAGTTCGTGATTTTCCGGATGTCTTTCCAGAGGAATTGCCAGGGGTTCCACCTGACAGGGATGTTGAGTTCGTAATAGACCTCATTCCAGGAACCGTTCCGATTGCTAGAAGGCCTTATAAGATGGCACCCCTAGAACTAGCCGAGCTTAAGAAGCAACTCGATGAATCCTTGAAAAAGGGTTTCATCCGCCCTAGTTCATCTCCGTGGGCTTGCCCCGTCCTATTCGTTAAGAAAAAGGATGGTACGGACCGAATGGTTGTAGATTACCGACCTGTCAATTTGGTCACAATCAAGAACACATATCCACTTCCCAGGATCAACGATCTGTATGATCAGCTCGCTGGATCCTCAGTCTTCTCCAAGATGGATTTGAGGTTGGGCTACCATCAAATCAAAATCAGAAACGGGGACATTCCTAAAACGGCCTTTGTTACTCGTTACGGCCAATACGAGTACACCGTCATGTCCTTCGGTTTAACCAACGCTCCAGCCACCTTTTCTCGGTTAATGAACTCAATCTTCATGGAGTATTTGGATAAATTCGTCGTAGTTTATCTCGATGATATACTCATCTACTCCAAGAACGAGGAAGAACATGCCGAACATCTAAGACTAGTGTTGCAGAAACTTCGAGAGCATCGCCTTTATGCCAAATTTTCTAAATGTGAATTCTGGTTGCCAGAAGTGACCTATCTGGGTCATGTAATATCTGGTAAAGGTATTGCGGTTAACCCTGAGCGAGTTCAAGCCGTCCTTGATTGGACTCCACCCGAATCGGTCAAGCAAGTTCGGAGTTTTCTAGGCTTAGCGAGCTATTGCCGTCGCTTTGTCGAGAACTTCTCCAAAGTCGCTAAACCTCTAACCGAACTCCTCAAGAAAGATAAGAAGTTCGAATGGACTCCACAATGTGAGCACAGCTTTCAGGAACTGAAAAGACGCCTGACCTCTGCTCCCGTGCTGGTACCACCAGACTTCTCCAAAGACTTTGTTATCTACTGTGACGCCTCGCGACAAGGACTAGGTTGCATTCTCATGCAAGATCGACACGTAATTGCTTACGCTTCACGGCAATTGCACCCACATGAGGAGAATTATCCTACTCATGATCTAGAACTTGCAGCCGTAGTCTATGCACTTAAGACCTGGCGACATTACCTCCTCGGTAATCGTTGCGAAATATTCACTGATCACCAAAGTCTGAAGTATATTTTCACCCAACCGGATTTGAATCTCAGGCAAAGACGTTGGGTTGAATTGATCACTGACTTCGACCTAGGGATAACCTATACCCCAGGGAAAGCCAACGTCATGGCTGATGCGCTAAGTTGTAAATCTTATTGTAACAACCTGATGTTACAACAAAGTCAACCGCTTCTCCATGAGGAATTTCGGAAGCTTAACCTTCACATTGTACCTCAAGGTTTTCTCTCCACCTTGGTGGCAAAACCTACCCTTACGGATCAAATCATCAAAGCACAGAAGGTAGATCCGGGAATCTCCCGCATCAAGAGGAACATTCAGAAAGGAATTGCGAATTGTTTCTCCGTTAATGATCAAGGAGTCGTGTACTTCGGGGATCGATTAGTAGTTCCCAAAGTGCGCAACCTAAGGCGATTAATTCTTAAGGAAGCCCATGAATCTCCTCTCACCATTCATCCCGGTAGTACTAAAATGTATCAGGACCTACGCCAGAGGTTCTGGTGGACTAGGATGAAGAGAGAAATTGCTCAGTATATTGCCAATTGCGACGTCTGTCGTCGTGTAAAAGCAGAGCATCAACGGCCTGCTGGCACCCTTCAACCCTTAGCTATTCCTGAATGGAAATGGGATAAAATTGGTATGGATTTCATTACCGGTTTTCCCAGGACCAAGAGAGGGAATAATGCTATCTTCGTCGTGGTCGATCGTCTTTCCAAAGTAGCTCATTTCCTACCCGTTCGTGAGAGTATAACCGCTAGTCAGCTGGCAGACTTATACATCTCCCGAATAGTGTCCCTCCATGGTGTTCCTTTGGAAATCAATTCGGATCGAGGAAGTCTTTTCACCTCTCGATTTTGGGAAAGTTTCCAAAATGCTATGGGAACTCGTCTCTCCTTTAGCACCGCTTTCCACCCTCAGTCAAGTGGTCAAGTGGAACGCGTCAACCAAATTCTAGAAGACATGCTTCGAGCCTCTGTTATCTCTTTTGGAATGGACTGGGAGAAGTGCCTTCCATTTGCCGAATTCGCTTACAACAACAGCTATCAATCTAGCTTGGGTAAAGCCCCTTTTGAAGTCCTCTAGGGACGACGATGTCGAACACCCCATAACTGGTCAGAGACCGGGGAAAGACAATTCTTTGGCCCGGATATGATTCAGGAAGCAGAAGAACAAGTTCGTATCGTTCATGAAAAGTTGAAAACCGCCCAATCTCGTCAAAAGAGTCAATATGACCGAAAACATAAGGCTATGACTTTCGAGGTTGACGAGAAGGCTTATCTTCGGGTCACCCCTCTGAAGGGAACCCATCGCTTCGGTATCAAAGGCAAATTGGCTCCTCGTTACATTGGACCTTTTCGCATTCTTGCCAAACGAGGAGAAGTTGCCTACCAATTGGAACTACCTCCGCACCTCTCCAGAGTTCACGATGTCTTCCACATTTCTCAACTCAGGCGTTGCTTCTCGGATCCTATCCGTGAAGTGGACCACGAAACGCTTGATCTTCAAGATAATCTTACATATCGAGAGTACCCCATTCGTATCCTCGATCAAACCGAACGTACCACGCGACGTCATAATATCAAGTTTCTCAAGGTTCAATGGTCGCACCATTCTGAAGATGAAGCAACTTGGGAAAGGGAGGATCGTCTTCGACTCGAATATCCCGCCTTCTTCTCGGAGGAACCCAAATCTCGGGACGAGATTCTTTTGAGTGGGGGTGAGTTGTCACACCCTAGCTAGTCATGCATTAGAGTGTTGCATCATGTTTACTTTTGCATCAGAAACTTGAAATGGGGATGACAGAACCCCCAGTCCCCTCTGATAACCAACTAGGGTTTACTAAAATAATTTTCAATGAACCTGAAATGCCCTTCTAAAATGCCCATCATTTTTGCCTTGGTTCAGAACCTCTGCCAAAAATGGTGCACACTTTTCTAGGCCATCCTAGGGTTCTTGAGTTAAAGCATAACTATTTGAATTTGGGCATTTAAAATAATATAAAATATTTTAATGCTCAAATATCTCCAAACTAAAATGTTTCATGTTGGAAATATTCCAACTATGGACCAGGAGTAGTTTGGTGATTTTTGGAGTTGCCTAGGTATTTTATTTAATTCAACAAAGTTGCAGAATTATTAAATAAAACAGAAAACAGAAAAGAAAGAGGAAGACTTACCTGTGCGGCCCAGCCAGCTGGCCGGCCCAGCTAGCCAGCCCAGCACTGTAGCTCCCCGTCGTCTTCCTCCCCACGCCCCGAAGCTGCTGCGTGCTCGCGCGCGCGCGGCCGCGCGGCCACCTCCTGCTTGCCGACGCCCCCCTGGCCGCGTGGACGACGCCCGCAGCCCGTCCCGATTCCCCCTGCTCCCTCTCACTCTCCCCCCGTTTCTCCCTCGCTCTCTCTCGCTCTCGGCCGAACACCACCGTCGCCGCCGTTCGCCGTAGCCACTGACTCCGGCCACCCCTCGCTCCCCCGAGTAGCTCAGAAGCTCCGCCTCGACTCCCTCTTCCTCCCCACCGCTCCACGAGTCCCCGGAAGCCCTGCATCGCCGCCACGTCGCCGTTCCCCTCTTCGGACTCCGACCACCGTCGCCGACAAATTCGCCGTCTCCAGCGCGTCCCCGAGCCCGCTTCGACGCCCACTGCAACCGCGGTGAGCTACGCCACCGTTTCCCCCTCTTCTTCCCCTCGTTCCCTCACCGTAGCTGCATCTCCACCACGGCTGAACCTCCGCCGTCGCCGAGCTCGCCGTCAACGCAGCTCCGGTGACCATTTGGTCACCCCGGCGAGTCCAACGCGTTCACAGAACCCAGTAGAGCCTCCCTAGCGCCTCACTTTGCTCGACCTCGAGCTCCAGCACCACTCCCGTGCACGACCGAACCCCGGCGGCCGCAGCTGAGCTCGCCGCCGTCGACTCCGGCCACCCCGACCCCAACGGACTCCGCCAAGAGCCGCGGGTCGTCCTCAGCTTCACTCCGGTGGTCGCCGCGGTCCATTTGGTGGCCGAAACGACCAAAACCACTATCGCCGCCGCACTGTTGGTCGCCGCCGGCCAGAACTCCGGCGAGCTGACGTGGCCCAGCTAATTAACCACTAATCCACCACCTACTGACGCTGACAAGTGGGCCCCAGGGGTTAGTCAAAGCTAACCAGCCCGGGGTCAACGCGGGATTAGCACCTGGTCACTGACGTGTGGACCCCACACGTCAGGTTTGACCCGAGCCAGCCCTGTTGACCTGCTGATGTCACTATGATGTCAGGCTGACGCAGTAAATGATATTTCTGGATTTAATTAAATCAGGAAATTCCAGAATATTATTTAAACTTCAAAAATTCATAACTTTTATTCTGTAACTCCAAATTGGACAAATAATATATGAAAAATGATCAGAAAAATCCAATCTATCCATCTGTACTATTTTCATGTATGATCAAACAAGTTAACTTGATGTTTCAATCAGAACAAGGAAAGGCACTTTAAAAGGCCATATTTGAATTTGAAATTTGAATCTTTGATTCAAATTTGCTCAAACACTTCTGGCTTTAGTTGCATTAGCCCAACACACTCATATTGCCATGTTTCATGCATGCATCATATTGTTGCACATTGTTTGGTAATGCCTGTGTATCGTTATCCTTTGCGACAGGATCTGTTCCCGAGGAGTACCGTGATTACCCTAACGAGGAATCGTATCCGTGCAACGAACCATCAGGCAAGCAACCAACCATTTGATCATATCGATACAATCCCATGTTCTCGCTCCTGCTCTCTTTTACTGCATTAAGACAACGCGATTCAAACTGCTGTGTGCTACGGTAGTTGAACCCATTTCCTCTGCATGACCTGTCATTGCCACAGTAACTAGATGAAACCCACTAGCATGTGTAGGAGTTGATTGAGCCATATGTATGTGTTGTTCCTACCTTGCTATGCCTGCTATGCTTAGAGTTGTGTCAGGTCTGGTTCATCTGGGTGATGGGCTAGAGTGAAATGATTATGTCGGTAATGAGAGTGGTGTGGCGAACACGATTTGGTAAAGGTATCGATGAGAGGCCATGTAGGAGTACATGGTGGGTTGTTTCATTGAAGCCGACCTTAAGCACTGAGATCTGTATGTGTGATTTAAGAATCAGCTACTACCATGCATTGGGCCCGAAAACAATGGACCCTCTCGACTTCTTATTCACCCTAGTTCTCCGTCCAGGAGTTGCAAGTAGTTTCTGGTGTTTGTAGCCTACTGGAGGCCATGGACAGCGCTGACCGTAGGGGTGGGCTGTGATGCGGTAGGTACGTGGCCGGGTGTACCGAATACCCGTTAGGTATCTCGGGAACCCTGTTCACATCGTTCGGGGCCGTATGGGAAACCTCGGCCGGACTCCCTGCGGATGGAACCTGAATAGGCGATAAACCTGGACTGGAGGCTTAGGTGATTAGGTAGGTCGTGGCCGACACCCACGTTGGGCTTCCGCTTGAAGGTTGCCGAGTACATGTCGTGTAAACGACGATAAGTGGTGAGAGCGTGTATGAAGAAGTACACCCCTGCAGGGTTAACATGATCTATTCGAATAGCCGCGTCCGCGGTAAAGGACTACTTGGTTGCCTATACAGTTCATAGACAAGTAAATGGAAACTATTAAAAGCCTCAAGATAAGTGTGAGTGCCGAGGATGGCTCTTCCGTAGGAAGACGGAGGTGGATCCTCGGTAGTGTATTGAAGTGGTGAGTAGTGGACTCGTGTGCGCAAAACATTTCAAGTTGGTGTATCGTAGGATAGTCTAGCCAAGAGTCAAAGCTGGCTTGCTGCAATAACTCCACCAACCCTTCTTGATACTATGCATGTATGTAGGATCTGATGTAAGTCTTGCTGAGTACCTTTGTACTCATGTTGCTATAATCTACATTTTTACAGAAGACGCTGCAACCCCTTCTGATGGGTTCTATGTAGACGTTGACATCAACGAGTAGGCTAAAGACCCAGGTGGTGACCCTGAGCTTGTGATGGACCACATAGTATAGTTAGGCTTCCAAGCCTCTTTTATTTTACTAGTTGTCTGTACTCAGACAAGTTACTTCCGCTGTTGGCTTGTATGACTGTATGACGTGTATGTTGGGTCGTGAGACCCGTACCTGTGTGTATGATATGTATGGCTCCCTGAGCCTTAAATAAAGTACTTGTGTCATAGAGTCATGTTGTGATGCTTCGTTGTATTTGCACATATCGAGCATATTGTGTGTATGTTTGAAATGCTTGGTATGTGTGGGATCTGACTATCTAGTTGTTTATCTTTAGTAGCCTCTCTTACCGGGAAATGTCTCCTAGTGTTACCGCTGAGCCATGGTAGCTTGCTACTGCTCTGGTACACTTAGGCTGGCCGGCATGTGTCCTTCTTCGTTCCTGTGTCTGTCCCTTCGGGGAAATGTCACGCTTTGAGTACCGGAGTCCTGTTAGCCCGCTACAGCCCGGTTTACCGGAGTCCTGCTAGCCCAGTGCTACAGCCCGGACCCACTTGCTGATGACCGACACGTTCGAAGCTGGGTCATGGATGCCTGTCCCTGTAAGTCTGTGCCACTTTGGGTTTACGACTAGTCATGTCAGCCCGGGCTCTTTATCATATGGATGCTAGCGACACTATCATATACGTGAGCCAAAAGGCGCAAACGGTCCCGGGAAAAAGGTAAGACGACACCCGTGGGGATACCGTGCGTGAGGCCGCAAAGTGATATGAGGTGTTACCAGCTAGATCGATGTGACATCGAGTCGGGGTCCTGACAGCGTTGGCATCAGAGCCGGACTGCCTGTAGGTTCTTCAAGCCAAACTGGTCGATGTTGAGTCTAGAAATTCTTTAGTTATATGTAGGGGAATTGTTTGTGGGTTGGAACGTAAGGCTCTTTTTACTCCTTATATCTTATGACTTTCTGATCTGAGTCAGTCCATTCTTCCATCGGGGGTTAAGGAATTAGGATCTGCTCTCTCTATCAGGATCACGAGTTACTAATCAGTAGTACCTTATAAGTTTGATGGTTACAAGCCTAGTTCAGTTCTACTACCACATTATGTTGTAAGAATGGTTTCAAGACTTGATGTGATGATGTTGAGTGTGTACGAAATCCTTTGTCAAATGTCTCAATATCCTTTTTGAGCATTTACAGCTGTTATGCTGCCGAAATTTTGCTAGAAATTCTAATGCCTTTGCATTATAACTGTGCTTTCAGATGGCCACTCGCGACCTTAATCAAGTGGTTCGCCTGACTCGATGCCTAGATGTACCCGGCCATACTGCTAAGTTGGTCAGGGTAATGACTGAGGCTGGATATCGCTGGTATCCTGAGTACACGGTCGAAGAACAATTCCGAGACTTTAATCAAAGCCAGTATCTCTGCACTGTCAGGATATTTCCATCTTATCCTGGATCCACTGAGCCTCTTCACTGCTCCTATGGACTCGGGGTTTCTATCGAGATGGCTGTGCAGGATGCCGCCTACTCTATGATGACCATTATGCGAGTCAGATCTGGGTTATTTCGGGACTCTGATTTCCGGTATATGCCAGGATCACTTCCGGGAGCACAAGGATATTTTCATGTACAAGTAGCACAACATATGAAAGCACACTGCGGAATCATGTGAAAGAAGGCTAGTACTGACCTCTGATGATGCGGAATTCAAACAACTCACAAGAAGAAGATATGAACCAAATTTGCCAACACGGATAGGAAGTAAGATCTCCTCTTGTGCAGTTCCACTAAGATCAAGCAATAAACCAATGTTGTCGGTGTGATATTTTGGTTGAACTGCACAAAACACTCTTAAAACAATAGTGTTTTGTACAGTGCAACAAAAGGTCACAATGGCAACGAGGTGAAGTAGATAACCCTGTTTACACAGAGGTGCAAAGGAAACAACTAGTGGTCAATAATGGTGAACGACACATAAGCCAAAAAAAAGAAGCATCTATCTTACCTAAATGGGAAAGAAAGCAAGACAGTAGCATTTCTCAAATGGTGGCATTGATTAATATTAAAAAAGAGATTATATTAACAATAAAATTCGTTAAACATGTAATTTTCTTTTAACCGTGGCATTGCATCAATTTTCTAGCGGCATTATTAGAGGGTGCTTGTTTACAGGGACATTTTGGTGGAGGGACTAAAAACTCTGTGTCAGTCCCATCTAAACCAAACAGGAGGGACTTTTAGGGACTAAAAGTGGGCATTTGGGACTAAAGAAATAAGACCCCGAGGGAGAGTCTTTTTGGGACTTTTTCCAATAGTTGCCCCTGCCACGCATCGCACCTTGTCTCTATTAGTTCATTACTAGGGGTAACATGGTCTTTTAGCATGTCATTTAATAACCTCTAGTCCATGTTTAGTCCCTGGAACCAAGTAGGTAGGGACTACGGAGTTTTTAACCATACAGGGCCTTAGATTAACAACAACTAAAGAGTTGCACGGGACAGTGGATGCACCAGCACCATGTGCATCTGCTGATGTACTGGGGTGATGCACAGTCTGTTGCAACAAAGAACAAACAACCAAGGAGCATATTTGTGTTGGTACCAATTTTGTTATCTTTAGACACCTTTCCCTATGTGAGCACAGCAAATCTAGTCTTGTTCAAACTCTACAGCCTTGTCCCCCAAAACAAAAGATCAGATTGTTACAGATGTGTGTATTGCGTTTGTCATTGTTTTCCCTTTTAGACCAACGTAGGTTCTGGATAGCCAGTCTGTACTAGTACTTTCCCCACTTCCTTTCCTCTGTGAACCATGTCCAAGATTTATGCTATACAACTTTCCCCACAACTTTCCCCCATTCCTGTCCTGTTTGAACCACATCTTAGATTCATGCGATACAACTTTCCCCACTACTTTCCCCCTCCCTTTCCTTTTTGAACCACGTCCTAGATTCATGCTATACAACTTTTCCCACTACTTTCCAACATTCCTTTCTTCTTTGAACCACGTCCTAGATTCATGGTATACAACTTTCCCCATTGCTTTCCTGTTTGATCCAACACCTAGATTCGAGTGCAGAAGCGGAAAAAGCCCACATGCAGCTAGAGCAATGCATGTGGAATAACTAAATTATACCTTAAGGTTCTTGGGGTGTGGTTCGGTGGGCGACTGAAGGCCGTCCGACCCACACTATGTACGGCGGCGAAGAAGAAGGGGTCAGAGGCCCTCCCGCGCCGCCGCTGGGTGAAAGTGAACAGCTGCACCGGTAGTGGATTCCCTCCTCCCTCGCCGACAGCGAAAGCGTTAAGCCTCCTTCCCTTCCCGGTGCACGGATCCGACCGGCTCTTTGACCAACAGTGAGGGGAGAGAGAGAGGCCAACGAAGTCTTGTTTAGATCTAGAGAGGGTGAGAGAGTGTGAAGAGAGCAACTACAAGCAGACCAGCAGTGAGGGGAGAGAGAGAGGCCAACGAAGTCTTGTTTAGATCTGGAGAGGGTGAGAGAGTGTGAAGAGAGAAACTACAAGCGCTGAGGCTCCAGTGTGTATATATATACTGGAGAGAGTGTGAAGAGTGCAAACCCTAGAAAACAAGCGCTGAGGCTGCAGCTTATACATGATGACATGATTATACGGTCACTATGAGATCATATAGCTCCATATCCATCCATTTGACCAGTAGTATGTTACCTCTCTCCACGTAGTACATTGGCTCCCACCAGTCAGAGGGTGAAACAAACAAATTAATAAGAAAAATTAAAAGCGCCAGCGGTGTATCTTACCTCACACATCTCACTACTGCTCGGGAACATTGTCCAGTTGATGCCTTTGTTCGCTCACATACTATTTTAAGCGAATCCTTATTATAACATGCACACAATTTTGGGCACTTGTATTCGACCTAAGTCAGTGTGCCACCGTATCTCATACGACTCCCTCCGTCTAGTTGTAATAAGTCACGTTAGAAGGTGCAGCGGGACCAAGGTGCAAGCAGATTGGAGGAGAAGGAGAAACTTGACCGGTCATTCCTCCAATCAAAGCCCTGATTTATGTCTCTAAACGCAACAACTAATCCAAACAACTAAGAGATGTCGTTTTAGCTACCATGCAGGGCCACGTATTAACGCGCATGCAAACCAACTTTGATTTCTTGACTGATCAACGTGTAGTTGTGCTCCATGCATTGGGTTTCTAGGGGAGATAACAAGGCAGAGTAAGGAGCGTTTTGTTACATTGCTTAGGCTGGTCATAGTGGTGAGTAACTTGGACTAGTACAACATGCATATGTTACTAGTCTATGTTTTTTTGGAAGCCTACTAGTCTATGTTACTACTACGCGAAGTTTGCCGTTGGAAGCGAGCCGGTTTGGCTCTCCTGAGCTAGCAAGGTTTTTCTAGCCCACCCAAGCTAGCTGGCCCACAAAAGCTAACATATTTTAACAGTTACAAACGGCTAACCTTGCCCGGCTATGCTATAAGCTGTTCTTGCTAAGGATCCAAACGCTCCCTAAGTAACAACACTCGCTAGCAACGAGGCTAGGAGGGGATTGAGATGCGAAGTTAATGGACGACGCCTAAACATTTTGGGAATATCTGATTTCCGTAGGATGACTTAACACCTAGACGGAGGGAGTACTACTCCTCAGTCCAGGTTTGATGGAATATTTGTCACCTCTTCTCTTCTTGTACGTACTCCATTTGTATCTCACTTCCTGTGGCTTCGTACTCGCACGATTTTCATATTCTATGAACCTGTGTGTGCGTGTGCGTGTGCGTGTGCATGTGTGTGTTTAACAGCATGTGTGTGTTACAGAGAGTGATAGATCGACCTACTCCTACAGAGAGATGGTGTGTAGTGTATGATTTAGCTGCCAGAGTCGATGCATCCTCTCGTTTCTGGGCGTCCGGTAGGGACAGGCAGACAACTGCCACGCCCGCTCCTGACTAGCCTGGCCGACCCAAAGCCCCTCCATCGCCCGCGCGTGCTTCCTGCCCGAAATGGTCAGTGCCGCATTCATGCCCGGGCAGAGCGGACGCGACCTCTCATTGGCGCCTGCGTTGAAGGGAGAAGTGGATTCAAGAGTGATGATTGCTTCATCCGTCCAACTTACTGCTGGGTCTATGTGATTTGACGGCTCATTCGTCATTATTACTGAGGTGGTAGGACTGCTGGATGTCCCACTCTTTCGGCGAAAGGAGGTACTACTAGATTACAATTTTCTCCATTCTTATGGCGGAGGAGTGCAAGAGCAGTGAAAACACGTTGGCTCAGTGATTACATGGCCCACCTCACACTATCACCATATTTTCTAGACACCGTGCGGCACCTAACTCTTTACATAGTACTACATCCGTTCCTAATTATAAGTCTTTGTAGAGATTCCACTAGGTGGACTACATACGAAACAAAATGAATGAATCTACACTTAAAATGCATCTATATACATTCGTATGTGGTTCATGGTGAAATCTCTACAAAGACTTATATTTAGGAATGGAGGAACTACTTGTATAGTACGTACTGTAATTTATCAGCGAGATAGTACAATGCGGTATATGCAATTCAAGATTACTGGGACTAGTTGGTGAGACATAAACTCATCACAAATACAGTACGTAGAAGCCAGTAGAGGTATGTGCGGGGAAATGAAGTAGAGAAATATCCACATGGAGTGATTTGGGCAGCTGGAGCAGTGGTGCAAGCCAGCTGTAAAGGGCGTTGTACCTGAGGGATGTCGGGACGTAGCTCAACCTAGAGGAGGGCGGCGGGAGGAGGCAACTACCCACGTTGCGATAGTGAGCAATGGACAAAGGCAACCTCACCGGCTTTGTGAGAGAGAATGGCGGGGACCCCTGATCGGGACATGCCGACAATGGGTTTTCGCCGTCGGCGATGGCGACCCTTATCTACACTAAGCATCCACCCCTTCCCCCGGCGGACGTGATCCTCCGGGATGTTAGAGATGTGGCCCCATTGGTTTTGTGTGAGAGAGTGTGAAAATTGAAGAGAGCAACCCCAGGAAGCAACCGTGTAGGCTCGTCCTGCCTATATATATACTGGAGCGGTTTCCTTTTCTCTCCATATGAACCTATTTATATTGCGTACGTGCCACTGAAGAAAAAAAACTTTATTTATAAATGACGCGGCACCTACTACTTGTTCTCCTATAAACCTTGCACTTGGCTTCTCCAAACTATTAACCTTGCGATTGGCTCTTCGCCTCTTCGGGAAGTCGAGCAATAATGGTATTGCAGTATATATCGTTCTGGCTATATGAGACTGAATGAATTGTTGCACGTCCACCATGTGGCGAGAGGCGAGGGGCGAGGGCGAGTGTGTACTATTACGTTCGTTTCAATATGGACTACATATGGAGCAAAATGAGTGAATCTACACTCTAAAATACGTCCATATACATCAGTGTTCGGAGTATGTACTAGTAGTTCATATTTAAATCTACTAAAGGACATATATTCCAAACAATATGATAATCTCTCTAACAAAGGTAGGGACGAGGAGTAAACGGAGGGAGTACTAGTAAAATTTTCTCCTCGTCCTGCGGGCCACCGCGCACGTGGGCGAGGGAGCAGGTGTACTAAGCAAGCTTCTCCTCGTTCTGCGAGTTGACGGGACACATCAAAAGTACTCTAGTGTATAGAGCCTTGCCTCTAAGGTAGGCCCCACATGGTTTGCCTCTTTTTTAACATAACACGTCAGGTCGCAATTTGTTTGTTCTCCCGTGGTAGACGATCCTCCCTCCATCTAGTGGACAACCAGTACACGTGTCAAGTTACCACGTGGGCTACCTTTTCGTACAGAAATGAGCTCCACCGTGTACCCACGTGGGTGTGGTTGGGAAAGAGATGGGAGTACGTGCGCCGTGCGTGCACCTCTTCTCTTCGTGCACGCCCCCACCTACGTGGGTGTGTGTGAGAAGGACTATAGAGATACAAACCTAGACATAATGCGCCGTCCATCCCCATGCCTCCGCCCAGTCCGACCACCAGTCACCACCACGCCCCACTCCTCCTCACCTTATCTCTCATCTTTCTCCCTCCATTTTTATATACAAGGCCACTATCAAAATTACAATTTGCAGATATACAAGGCCACTAACACTAATTAATGCAATATTAATGGTGTTTGCCTCGTAGTACTACTATCAAAGGAGTACATTAATTATCCCTTGCATGCATGCGGGAGTGTGAGCACTGGCTTGATGTGCATGAAAGAGAAGAATACACATTAATTTACACGGCAAACAAGGAAACAAGGTGGCTTGCAACATTGAGTTAGAAGACATTAATTTTTGCCTTGGTACCTGTAATATGGGTTTGTGGCCTTATATACAAAAATGGAGTCTGATAAAATTCTCGAGATACCATTTATCCGACAAAATTCTCGAGCAATCATTAGTTTTTGCAAAATGGGATTACTCCTGCATGGGTCAATCACAACAGGTGTTCTGTAAAAAAATGCATCTTGATGTTCCGTGCAATGCACGGGCATGTTGCTAGTCCAGGAAAACAACACATGGCAAAAATCCACGGTGAACGAGGGATTTGAATCTGTTGGGAGGGGCTGTTTGGAACTTGCCCGGGTTAGCCAAAATATTGGCGACCCTTTTGTCCACCTGTGCCTTTGCCACCGATGAACGAGGAATGGCTCGGGTTCTCATGCATCCTCCAGCGCGCACGTTGGAGACGAGCTCGCACGAGCTTTTTGTCCCACCATGCCGCTCGAGCCGCCCGCAGACCGACCGGCGACCCGCAAATTACGCCATCCAACCGTAGCCGCACACATTATGACAGCAAGTCAGCCAACCAGACGAAATTCATGCAAACACGGCGATATTTCATATAAACAATGACGGAAATCATATAAGATACCGGATTTTCATACAAACATGATGGAGGGAGCACACCTAGACGTAGGGAGTAGTAAAATTTTTGTAAGGTGACTTACACACCTAGACGGAGGGAGTAGTAAAATTTTCTCCTTGTCCTGCGAGCCACCGTGCGCATGGGCGAAGGAGCGGGCGTAAGGCGTAGTAAGCAAGCTTCACCTCATCCTGCGAGCCACCGCGCCTGTGCACAGGGGAGACGGCTTACTAAGCAAGCTTCTCCTCGTTCTGTGAGTTGACGGGACACATCAAAACTACTCTAGTGTATAGAGCCTTGCCTCTAAGGTAGGCCCCACATGGTTTGCCTCTTTTTTAACATAACGCGTCAAGTCGCAATTTGTTTGTTCACCCGTGGTAGACGATCCTCCCTCCGTCTAGTGGACAACCAGTACACGTGTCAAGTTACCACGTGGGCTGCCTTTTCGTACAGAAATTAGCTCCACTGTGTACCCGCGCGGGTGTGGTTGGGAAAGAGACGGGAGTACGTGCGCCGTGCGTGCACCTCTTCTCTTTGTGCACGTCCCCCACCTACGTGGGTGTGTGTGAGAGATACAAACCTAGACAAATGGCTTGTGCGTTCGTGAATGTATTTGTGTGAGTATGTGTCGATGACATCTCAAACAAAATTTTGCATGCAATGTGTGTGAAATGGAGGCCTATCCATATCATATATAGAGGGTCGGGCGATCCATGAGAAGAGAGGGAGGGGTCATAGATATCGATAGAGTCGAAGAGAGGATCAAGCGGGTGGGTGCGAGATCGATGAAGAGAGCCATCAAAATTGTGTGTGTGTGCAAGTCAAAGATATAGGGCGACTGACCTAGCTACCAGAACGTCAGAGGGCACAGGTCAAGTTTGTGTGTGGCAGGGAGACATGACTAGAGCGCTCGATGTATCGGTGTGTGTGTGTGTGTGTGTGTGTGCGAGGGGTGGGGGAGGGGTAGGTAGAGGCCTAACTATAGAGGTAGAACGACTCGTATATGTGTTGAGAAGGAGAGACCCAGCTATGTCTTGAGGGAGATCGGTCGACGTCCATACATAACTGAAGGACGGGAAATATGATGGGATAGAGAGAGAGAAAGGAGAGAGAGAGAGGGAGGGAGAGGGGTAGAGTGTTGGATGGGTGATGGAGTTGCTTCTTGAAGATGGTGGGAGAAGCCTACTAGACAAACTGAGGGTGGAACTGCAATATTATCAATAAGAGTGGGGATGTGTTTCTGTGTGTGCCTATGCGTGATAGATCTGTTGGGACACGTCCATGGATGATGAAGGGGAACCATGTGTTTGGTAAGCAAACCTAACTAGATCGGTAGATCAATTGTTGTTTGTTGGAGGAAGGGAGAGACACAACTAATGAGGTAGATCGATCGACACGTGGGTAAAACGAGTTATAAGGACCTGGCTAGCTATATGTATAGCGGGAGATCGGTCAGTGTACGTCCATTTGTTATAGGCAAATAAGGCCCGGCGAGACGGATAGATAGAGAGAATGGAGCTAGGAGGTGCTGCGAGAGGCCCAGCTACTAGCTAGATAGGGGGAGGAGTGTGCCGTTGTTAGATCGATGAAAAGAGGGGCGAGAGTTTACACGTGTGTGGGACCGTATGAGAGACACGAGGCAAGGACACATAAAGGAGGACATTGAAGGTGCGTGTGTATGTTGTAGGCAGACATCGTTGGAGAGGTTTATCAATTGGTGTGTGTCGAAAAGGAGTTGTGGAGACTGTGGGAGAACGACCTAAAGAAAAAAATGAATGTGCGCGATGGATAGAATGCTGAGGGAGGGGGAGGGCGAGGAGGGTGTGTGCATGCACGAGAGAAAGTTAGTGGTAGCTACAAAGGTTAGAGGATTGTGTGGTTGTAAGAGACTAACAAAGATCATAATTTGATATGAAAGTGGATTAATACATTTGAACAAGAGATCATAGTGTTTTAAACATATGCATGCATGAATATAGCGGTGATACGCGTGTTGTGGTTTTGCACATGTTATGCCATAATGTGATAATGCATGGCGTTTGCAACTCACAGCTAAATGTCGAACAATCTAAACCATACTATACATCAACAATCTCACATTTTATTTGAATTTGTGGTAATGTGTGGCGTTTGCAGCTTACAACTAAATATCGAACAATCTAAACAATACTATATATCAAACATTCTCACATTTTATTTGAATTTGTGGTAATGTGTGGTGTTTGCAACTCACACCTAAATACTTGTAGGCATAGGGGGCGGGGCACCATACATAATGTGATAAACACATTATACATATGAGACATGGTTTAGTTTGTGAAGATCTAGCTAGAGCTTGAAATGTACTATGATTTGAAATCAACATAAAGTGGATTCAAAAAATCGAGTTCGAGTTCATATAGCACACATAGTTCATATGTAACTCGAGACTAATCATGTGGTGTGCTGTGAAGATAATACACAAATGATGGTTTAACTTGACAATAATGACGATTGTAGATCTTATTAAAACAGAGAAATGAATTCAAATGCTTTGACTTCACAACAATCATTATTGTAGATCTTATTTAAATAGAGAAACAAATTCAAATTTAGTTCATATTGAAGCGGTAGTATATACGTTTGGAATGCACTAAAATGTTCATTTGAGTACTAGGTTGCATGGATTATACACATAGCGAAATATTTTAATTGAACATAACATGAATTCAAAGTTTTGAATGACATTTGTAGTGCGAATTGATTTGGTACAGTACACATTAGGCTTGTCCGAAAATTTCAACCTGTGCCTTGTTAGCCCGAAATATTTAAGATATATCTTTGTCTCGTTGTGCTCCGACAACTACCTCCATCTCAACCCACGCCTTGCTATTCCAAAATTACAACGCGCACGAAAACTCCCACCTGCTGTGAAATCCCGACACACGAAATGCCCGTGATACCCCTGAACCGAAAGAACCGCCTCAAATCGGTGGGGGTACTTTCATAACTTACCCCACATTTCGGCCAAGCGCGTCCCATCCGCCCACCCATTCGTACACCGAGGCTGGGAAAACCCGCGAAGCCCCACACCCTCCTTCGTCCACCACCCAGCCGGAGCCTCTTCCCCGACGACGTCATCCACAGCAACACCTCGATGTCCCTCATCCACCGTACCGGATCAGGATCCGTCGTCGATCTGGTTGTCCCGCCGGTTCAGCCACCCCGTCCTCCAACTCCAAGAAGCTGCCCTAATGTTCCCCTCGTCTTTCGTGCCACCTCCATTCCCACACCACCGTCTTCACCTGCACCACCGAAAGAGCATCATCATCACCGTTTCCTCGGATGAAGCTGCGGCCTAATCGGCGCCACCAAAGAGGTTGTGCACTAATCGCCGCATTTTCTTCTTGATTCGATCTCACGGTGCTGCCGGCACTCGGTCCCGAGCCGACACGGCGATGCTCCATCCACGGGGGCGTCGACGGCCACTTCCTCCATGATGTTTCTCCCTCGATGGCGGCATCCACATCAGTAGGAGCTACTGCTGCTTTAGCTCTCGCTCGCGCTGCTGCTCTGCTCTTGCTCTCGGTCCCCTGCCTGGTCTGCTCTTGCTCTTGCTCTTGCTCGCCCTGCTGCTCTCGTTCTTTCTCTTGCTTGCGATGCTGCTCCGATTTAGCTACACTTCAGTCGACTGAATCAACTTTTGGGTCAGTCGATTTTCAGGGGGGAGGCTCGCCGGAGTTAAGGAATAATCAGCCGCAGCGGGGAGGGGGGCTCGCCGGAGAGGTACCCACTATCTATCTTAGGGTTCAGGGTGGGGGCAGTGGTCACCGACGATGGTGGGGCGGTGGCATGGGGATCGCTGGAGAAAAAGCTCGGCACGAGGGGGGGCTACAGGGATGGCCGGGGCGGTGGCGGACCGGCGGTGGGGAGTGTTTTCGGGGCAGGCAGGGCGGCGCACCGCCGGCCGCGGGAGGCGGGGGTGGCTGTTTGGCCGGTGGTGGCTGGCGGCTCAGGGGATGGAGGTTGAAGATGAACTACAGTCCCTTGATTTCGTATCCAACGGCTGCAAAATTGACTGACCAGAGATGAAAAAGTCAGTCGACTGACGTGTAGCCTCACCTCTAGTGCATTCAGTTTCGACAGTAAAATTCAGTTTCGACAGCAAAATTCAGTTTCGACAGTTAAGTTCAGTTTCGACAGTTAAATCCAGTTTCGACAGTTAAGTTCGGAGATGAGCGGCTGATGTATACATCTAGCACTTTGTGGTTATGTAATTTATGTCATCTATTGGAGATGCTATTAGAATTCCACTCAGGTTAACGTTGTCTCTCTTGTCCTGCTTCAGCCTCGGCGTCGTACAACTCACCAGAGCTGCTCCAATGATGAAACCCTCCATCACAGCGGAGCAGTACCTCGGGGTCCATCTCCAGACGCCTAAGATCTTCTTCCCTCCTTTGACAGCCAAGTCAGCTGGAGCATCCTCACCGGCCAACCCAATCACGCTGAGATCGACATGGCTTCGCCAAAGAGGTTGTACACTTGTTGCATATCTTTTTTACTCTACATGTTATATATATTGTCCACTGAGCACACGGAGTAACGGGAAATACGATCATTTTATCCTACTATATGACAAGCAGTGAGGTACCAGGAAACTTATCTATCTGTGATGGACTCTCTTGAACTCCATCATTATTTATCTCTGCGCGCTTGAGCTGTGCATTTGTCGATGGCCCTGGGAGTTGAGCTAGTAGGGCAGTGGCCTGGGTCCAAAGTAATAGAAGTAGCACAAAAACATTTTTTTAGTGTAGGCTTTTCCTTGCCCAAGCCTGCCTACTGGAATCGCCAGTGCTTGAAAGGAAAAGTGAATGAAAAACATAGGAATTGGAAAGTTTTGTATGGTACTACTTTTCATGAATTTGGTGCAAAGTAATGGAGCAAAGGAAAACTGTAGGATTTGTTCCTTTAGTGTCTCCTTGAAAGAAAAATCGTAGGAATTTTAATTTCCACTTGTCCTCCTTTTCAAATTCCTATTCATGAAGCACAAGACTAAGGGATAGTAGCATAATAGCATTATAACGGTACATTTTCTTGTGGTTTGACTTAATCTCACCATGCTTCTTTGCATACTGTGATCTTCCAATTCTTTTGAACCAAACACCCAGATTGGCAGAAATCCTCTGTTTTTAATTTCTCTGTTTTGCACGTGCATTCCTATCCTATTCCTATCTATTTCCTATCCCTGCATTGTTAGAATCCTAAAATTCAAACAAGCCCTTACATAATTACTTCTATTACAGATATGTGTCAAAGAAAACCTTGTGTGGTTTGTCCTGCTCCTGCGGTGCTATGTTCCACCCCAGGTCAGCTGCTCCAATGACGGAAGGGTTCACCACAGCAGGGATCCGCTCTCCAGACTGCCTTTCGCCGCCTTAGATCTTCTTCCCCACCGCTAGCAGCCATGACAAATGCATTACCATCATCAACTGAGCAAATGACCTTGAGGACTACACGGGTCCGCAAGAGAGGTCGCACTCTTCCGTGTCTGCTTATGTTATGCATCGCTTAATATGATGACATGCTACTTTATCGTCGTGTTCACCTATTAGACTCCAAGTCAGGTCCAAACTTATGTCGAAACTTGAGTTTTTAAATGTGTGTGGGGTACATATTGGGGCAGCAATGAGTACTATCGGTCTACTATCTGGTTAATCTCGGGTGTCTACTATGAGTTTCATGTTGGGTGCAAACAAACATTAAAGGAGCCATTATCTGTATTTTTTAACTAAAGCTATTATCTGACTGCTATCATTGGTTTTGGGTCTATCCACAGTTTGCTACCATCACTCTGGATTTGTGCATGCACTCCTTACATAATCTCACTATGTTTTATTCCTATGCATGTCATTTATTGTACACAATGGAACTGAACATGTAGAGCAAAAGGGACGAGCCTTGTGTGGCAATAAAATTTCATGCAGATGTTGCTCCATGGTGGGCGCAAAGGCAACCCCCCTCCACCCATTTTAGGATCATAATCAAGAGGAAGATAACTGTTCTGAGGGGGATTCAGAAGTAGAAGACCACTTCTATTTACCCCATGAGGTCTTCGCTCTAACTTGGCATGCTGATGTTGGTTATATCATGCATATGGTGCCTTGCATTTCTTACTTTATACATCAAATATGTCAACTGCTTAGTTTAGACATGCTTTGTGTGAATGCCATCTGTTTAGTTTATTCATCATTTATGTGAATTATGCAATGCCATCTTGTTTAGCCAGGCATCATATATGTGAATTTTGCAATGCCATCCTGCTTAGCCAGTCATCTTATATGTGAATTATATCAGGCCATCCTTTTTTCCGTTACGTATTACATTTGTCAACAATGTTAGTACATTCAACTACTCTTCATGTGCATCAGCCATTTGACACGGTGATGGAAAATTCTAGAGTGAAAACAAGGTCTTCAGAGCAGACTATGCTATCTGACGAAGCGCATATCTCACTGGTTACGGATAGCTCCTCAGAGGAGGATTCAGAGACACATGACCAGTCCTATTCCCCCGCCCCCCGAGGTATATGCTCTAATTAACTTGGCACAGTTTTGTTGCTCATATCGTGCGTATGGTGTCTTGCATTGCGATTTCATTTGATTAGTTTAGACATGCTTTGTGTGAATGCCACCAGTTTAGTGTTAATTACCATATATGTGAATTATGCATTGCCATCTTGTTGCAAGACATTATATATGTGAATTATGCAATGCTATCTTGTTGCAAAGGCATTATATATGTGAATTATGCAATGCCATGCTGTTGAGCCAATCATCATGTATGTGAATTATATCATACTATCATTTTTTTGTATTACATGTTCCATTTGTGGACAACGTTTGTATATTCAACTACTCTTCCTGTGCATCAGCCATTTGAAGCGGTGATGGAAGTATCTGGAGTGAAAACAAGGTATTCAGAGTAGACGATGCTACCTACTAAAGCAGACATCTTGCTGGATACAGAGAGCTCCTTAGAGGAGGATTCAGAGACTCATGACCAGTCCTATTTCCCCCCTGAGGTCTATGATCAAACTTGGCAGGGTTATATTACCCATGTCATGCATGTTGTCTTGCATTGCTTAGTTTTTACATCATATATGGATTGCCATCTGCTTACTTGCTTACTATATAAATCATATGCTTGAATTATATCATGCCATCATGTTTACATACACAACATCTATCTGAATTATGGCATGGCAACCCATTTAATAAAGACATCATATAGTTATATCATCTCATCATGTTTAGTGTTTACAGTCATCATATTTTGAATTATGTCATTCTATCCGGGAATTATATCATGCTATCATGTTTCCATAGGTGGCATGTATGTGAATTATGGCATGCCAACCTATTTAATAAACACATTATATAGTTATATCATGTCATCCTGTTTACATAGTCATCATATTTTGAACTATGTATTTCCATATTTTTAGTTAGCCATCATAATATGAAATTGTATCATGCTATCCTATTCAGTTAGCCATCATATATGTAAAATTGTGTCATGCTATCCTGTTTGGTTAGAAAACATAAATGTGAATTATTTCATGCCCTCTTTTATTCCCCACTATCCTTTGCACCTATCTATCATACAATGTCTGTACATTCAATTACTTATCTTGTTTATCAGCCATTTGAATTGGAGAGGGTGATGGTAGTATCTAAGGGAGTAACAACACGGTCTTCAGAAAAGATAGTGCTACCGGTTGATGCAGATAGAACCACGGTTGTACTTGCCCAAGAACCAGCCCCACCACACATAACCCAGACTCTCGCAGATTGTACCCCTACCCAGTTGGACAGAGAACCAGCTACACCCCTTCTAACCTCAACCCCAGCAGATAGTAACCTAGTTCCAGTTGACACAGCACCGTCTCCACCATAGAGCACCCAAACACGAGCAGTTAGTAAGGAAACTGCAGTGCCCAAAGCACGAGGACTGCCACTCCGAATCCCAACTCAACGCTTAAAGGAGAAGAAGAATTGTTCTCAGGTCAGGTTCTGTAGCTATGGTTCATACTCCTTTGCTCTTGCATCACTGTATTTACTCTGACCAACTATTTTCAAATTTGAAGGATGGAATTGAAACTCCAATGGCGCAATAGGTATGTTTTAAACTTGTTTCTCTAACTGGTTTGCCGTTGTAACTTGCTCTATATTGATTTCAGTTTCAATTGAATAAACAGTTATGTTCTCATGTCATGCACATTACAAGTGTCTCTATAGTTTCCCACACTTATATTCTATCTATTCTGCTTTGTCTTGAACAAATATTATTTGAACTGTGTCTCTATCTTGATTTGGCAACAAAAACTAGAATGATATAGACCATAAAGTGACCATGGTACATAGATATATGTTTGTTTCATGATGTTATCCTGTGCACTTTACTACTGAACTGATTTACCAAAATGAGTTTCATATACAACATGGTAAACCTGTGACGTGTCTGCTTATTTCTCTTTTAGAATGCGGACAAAATATTGGAGAACAACACCCCGTTATGCAATGGTGAAGGAAGTAATGTTGATAAGGTTCAAGATAGTGAGACATCCCTGTTGGTCTCCAAGAAAGCTGATAAAGACTACCTTGACGACAGTGAGAGAACCCAGAAGTCTTGTCTTGATGTAGTGTTCGAGTTACTGGCCACTACTACTGGCACAAGCTCTTCGAACGCGTTGCCTGAATTAGTTCGTCTTCTTGAGTCTCAGCTTCAACTTGAAAGACATCGATCAGATGTGTTGCGATAGGAAGCTGAAGGACTGAGGAAGTCCCTGCATAATTCAGATGCATACTTTCTAGTGCAACAGCAAACGCTAGCGGAGTTAAGTGCCAAACAAGAGAAAGTTAATAAGCTTGCTAAGCATCTTGCTAGCATTATGGGTACCCAGGATATTGTTTCTTGAGATCTTCTGAAGCGGTTTTAGTTCTGGACTTGTTTTGCTGCGGCGTTTATTTGCATTGGTCGCCAACTTTGACAACAAGTGTATATGATATGCTGCTTTGTTCCCTATATTTGCACTGGTGGTGAACTTTGATGCCCAGTGGATGTAATATGTGTAATAGCCGTGATGGCCTAGCATAAGTTGCTTGCTTATTTATTTCCTTGTTGTCTTGTTTATTTGTTTGCTTGTAGTCAGTGCTGTTCTTTTTCCGCGGTTTGCTAGTGGCCGCAATAACCTATTTTTTAAAACTAGGCCACAATAACCATGGGCTACATATTTACTGTAGTTCCACTGGGCCTTCTAAGGGTCGTAGAAACAATGGGCCTTCTACGGGGCGTAGAAACAATGGGCCTTCTATGGGCCGTATCATTAATGGGCCTTCTACGAGCCATAGAAGCAATGGGCCTTCTATGGGCCGTATCATCAATGGGCCTTCTACGGGCCGTATCATCAATGGGCCTTATACGGGTCGTATGATCGATTGGCCAAACATGGGCCAATAACATACCGCTTTATGGTCGTAAATGGGCTAGAGTTGGAATCGTCCGTTCATGGGCCGACCATAATGGACCGTCATTAATCGGCCGTATTTGATGATGTTATGAAAACGGCCCAACGTATTAACGGGCCACAAATGGGCCGACTGTAAGCACAGGCTGAATTTGGCCCACAAGCAGAAAATGACAGTAACGGGCCGTAAGTAACTGAATGCTGGAAATGAGCCCAAGAATAAACCATGAGAAGGCCGAAAGATAACATGGGCTGGAAATAGCCCAACGGAATAATGGGTTGTTAATGGGTATAAAGTGATGCACTGTTCATTACGGGCCAGTTTTACCATGGGCCATTAATGGGCCAAGGGTTACTAAGGGCCTCATATGGGCCAAAATACGTCATGGGCCATACATGGTCCAAATGTTGAAACGGGCTGGAATTATATTGGACGGCCTAGATGACGCTACTGGGCCTAATTCAGATAGGCCGTAAACGGGCCCTGGGTTAGCGGGCTGTAAATGGGATATATGTGAACATGCCGTTAACAGGCTTGCCGTGGGCCGGCCCGCCACCTTTTGACCAAGTCAAACGGACCGGCCTTTTCACAAGAATGGGCCTCTATTGGGTCGTGCCACATGTCAACGTATCATAGGCATTTTGGGTCCAATGAGTGGATGACATCTGTCCCAACGATGAGCCGACACGTGTTACCTCCAGCCAATGATGATTTTACACATGGAAATCCCTATTGGTCGGGGCTATTAACGGGTTACCGGATCCAAAACCGGACTCGATAGCTTAACGATGTTTCATTACGGTGGATGCCACGTGTCGGTCACCCTTGACGAAAGCACTTCTATGACACGCGATTTATCGTCATGGAAGTGGACACTTCCGTGATGATAATTTTGGTAATGTCATGGAACACTTCTACGACAGCACAGGTATGACTATCTTGATTCTGTCACAAAATTGTCATGGATGTACATGCATGACAGAAAACGTGACCTAATGTGACAAACATGTATCATCACGGAAGTGTATTTGTTTTGTAGTGAAGGCCAGTATAAATAGGGCCTAGCCACCACCATAGAGGGGGGTCAGGATCCGAATCCTAGAGATCATCCTCTCCCCACCAGCTCAAGAACGCGCCTCCTCCTGAGGTTGTTCTCCCACTGTACTAGTTTGTCCTCAGCCCCTCGAGGCCAATCCACCACAAAGCAGGAGTAGGGTTTTACACCGCAAGGTGGCCCGAACCTGGGTAAACTGCTATGTCTCATATTCCTTCTAGTTCATCAAGCTAGGCCGAGAGTTTGGCGAGTAGGCAGACTAGGGAGGTTGAGTTCTTCGCACGCACCCAAGAGTTCAAACCTCTCAAGGGTCTGCGGAACCCGAAATCTGACATTTGGCGCGCCAGGTAGGGGTGCATCGAAGGTTCGCCTCTCTATCTGTTGCGCTCCACTACTCAACGCTCATGGCAGACGCAACTCCATCGACTGGATCGACGCGCGCCTTTGGGGGAGCCAAGGGCCTTTGAGCCTTCACCCCCTTTCTACGGTGGGTGCAGTGGCCGCCCAAGTTCATGCCGGACCTTCCACCCTGATATGACAGAGTGGCGGATCCGACAGACTTTCTCCGGGCATACGAGGAGGCGGTGTTGGTAGCCGGTTGTGATGACAAGGTCATGGCCAACTGGCTTCCCATGGCCCTCGCAGGCGTGCCACGCACCTGGCTGCGTAGCTTGCCGGGATCTTCTATGGTCTCCTAGGAGGAGCTATGGGGCCTCTTCGTCACGAGCTTCGTGGTGCCAGTGCCACATGTCGTCGCAACCCTCCTCAATGGTTCGCGGGCGCCGCCCTTGGAGCACCACGTAAAGCAGTTCTTCCGCCAGGTAGGTGTCGCCCGCGTGCAGAAAGGAGCTCCCCCCGGCTGGGCGGCACCTAAGTCCAACCTCACCTTCGACTCGAGGGACCACCCCGCGACCACCGCGGGCATTGGCGCGCTCCCGATGCTTTGCACCCCCACCATCTGCAACATGGTGGTCACCAAGACCCTAATCGACGGCGGAGCTAGCCTCAATGTGTTCTCTATGGAAGTTTTCAGCTTGCTTCACATGCCGCATGGCTAGCTCCGCCCCACCAAGCCCTTCTTCAGGGTCATTGTAACACCCACGATGCGGCTATATCTCCCACGTGTCGGAGCACGACTTAGAGGCATAACCGCATAGTAGGCATGTCGCAAGAGGGGTAATCTTTACACATCCCATGTATTGAATAAGAAAGGGGTAAAGAGTTGGATTACACTCGCCACTTCACACAATACATAAATATATCATACATCATCCAGAATACAATCAAGGTCCGACTACGGTACCAAAATAAAGAAAGACAACCCCAAATGCTAGATCCTCGATCGCCCAACTGGGCTCCTCTACTGATCGAAAGGAAACGAAACAACACAACGAACACGATCTTCATCGAGCTCCCACTTGATCTCAGTAGCGTCTCCTGCACTGGCATCATCGGCACCTGCATCTATTTGGAAGTATCTGTGAGTCACGAGGACTCAGCAATCTCACACCCGCGAGATCAAGACTATTTAAGCTTATGGGTAGGAAAGGGTAGTGAGGTGGAGCTGCAGCAAGCACTAAGCATATATGGTGGCTAACATACGCAAATAAGAGCGAGAAGAGAAACAATGCAACGGTCATGAACTAGAAGTGGTCAAGAAGTGATCCTGAATCTACTTACGTTCAAGCATAACACAGGAACCGTGTTCACTTCCCGGACTCCGCCGAAAAGAGACCATCACAGCTACACACGCGGTTGATGCATCTTAATTAAGTTAAGTGTCAAGTTCTCTACAACCGGACATTAACAAATTCCCATCTACCCATAACCACGGGCACGGCTTTCGAAAGTTCAAAACCCTGCAGGGGTGTCCCAACTTAGCCCATCACAAGCTCTCACTGTCAATGAAGGATATTCCTTCTCCCGGGAAGACCCGATCAGACTCGGCATCCCGGTTACAAGACATTTCGACAATGGTAAAACATGACCAGCAAAGCCCCCCGATGTGCCGACATCCTGATAGGAGCTACACATATCTCATTCTCAGGGAAACACCAGATTGTCCAAACTTCCGGTAGGCCAGCCCAGAGTTGCCCCTGGTGGCCACCGGCGGCTGACAGGTTCGGACCAAAACTTAGACAAGCACTGGCTCAGGGGGGTTAAAATAAAGATGACCCTTGAGTCTGTAGAACCCAAGGTAAGGTAATAGGTTGTTAGGTAAATGTAAAACCAAGGTTGGGCCTTGCTAGAGGAGTTTTATTCAAGGCAAACTGTCAAGGGGTTCCCATAACACCCAACCGCGTAAGGAACGCAAAATCAAGGAACATAACACCGGTATGACGGAAACTAGGGCGGCAAGAGTGGAACAAAACACCAGGCATAAGGCGAGCCTTCCACCCATTACCAACTATATAGATGCATTAAAGTAAACAAGATATAATAATGATATCCCAACAATATCCATGTTCCAACATGGAACAAACTTCAACTTCACCTGCAACTAGCAATGCTATAAGAGGGGCTGAGCAAAGCGGTAACATAGCCAAACAACGGTTTGCTAGGAAAGGTGGGTTAGAGGCTTGACATGGAAATATGGGAGGCATGATAAGTCAAGTGGTAGGCATTGCGGCATAGCAATAGAGCGAATAACTAGCAAGCAAAGATAGAAGTGATTTCGTGGGTATGGTCATCTTGCCTGCAAAGTTCTCAGAGTTGATGAAAGCTTGATCCTCGTAAGCGTACTCAACGGGTTCCTCGATCACGAAAAACTCATCTCCCGGCTCTACCCAAGGCAAGAACACAAGCAAGACCAACAATCAATCATGGTGCAATGCGCAAGCAACATGATGCAAAACATGGCATGACATGCGGGATGTGATATGCAATGCATATGCGTGCTCCGGTAGGAAAAGGATGAACAAGGAATCAACTTGGCAAAACAAGTGTGCCGCTGGAAAGATGAGTTGATTTCGGCCGAAATCGATATAAAGACCACCGGAATCGGATGCACGGTTTGCAAATGGCAAGCAAAACAAGAATGGCACCATTCTGCGATTAACAGCACGATGCCATCTAGAATACAACAAGAAACTAAGCTACTGCACTCCAACATAGCAACAAAGCACATGGCAGCATGGTACTCAATATGCTTGACAAAAGATGAACATTGAGCTACGGCTAAATCACAAAAGAGCAAGTGCAAACAAGCATGGCAAAAGTGCAAAAGATATCAGCATCACAGACTTGGTGAAAATATCAACATGCCAGGAATTAACATCAGGAAGCAATGTTTAGAGCAAGCAAACAACATGCTACAAGAACATATCATAGAAAACAAAGGCATGGCATGAATCTACTCAAAGCATAGAACAAAAGTTCCTTACTGACTATAAGCCAAAAAGGATCAGAAGATATGATGGCACCCATGTAAACATAGCAAGTTTCGTTAACATATTCAGACTTAGCAGAAAACTGGGCATGGCATAAACAGAATTATGAAGGCCTCTTTGCGAGCTCGATTCACTCACCACAAGGCATTGCATGACAAGATAAGCATGCTACCAGCAAGAAGACATGATCATAAGGCTAACCATAGCAAGAACAAGTTTATAGCATGCTTGTATCAACTACAACAACCATGGCAAAATTGATTAACATGTAAACAATCTGCCAGGAACATCTTATAGCAAAAGTAGAGCAAGATTAAGTCATGCTAGGGCACTCCATAATTGCAAACATGGGCATGTATGGATAGAGCATAATCCTATGTCCAAATCATCCTTACTGAAGATACTCAAAACACGCATGGATCACTCTGTAGCATCATGGATACATGGCATAAAAATAACAGCGGGAAAATGACTTAGCCAAAATCCTGAGAACCTCAAATCAGCAATAACACGAAGGCTACTTTGCATGCTTGTAATAGTCACCAAAAAGATCAAAAAAATACATGGCAAGCACCCCTGTACAGATGGCATAGCATAGATCAAAACACATGTAGAGCCCATGCCCATATGCAGCACACAACAAATGTAGCAAAAATGACAAATCCTCATACTCTGATAAGAATCAGCACCTAACAATTTATAGCACTCTTGCATCCACGATTTGGGCATCAAGATGGACTCAAACAAGCATGTCACAATGGAATGAAATGAAGAGCACATCCTGATGAACATTTTGATATATCATGCACATGAAACGGAGCTACGGTCATGTAGTTATGATGTGATGAACATGGCATGGAAACATTGCAGAAAAGGACTTAGTGGAATTTCAACCTCTAAGAACTTGGACGGGGTGATGCGGGATGGAGTGGTACGGCTCGGGGACGATGTGTTTGGATCTGGGGGTTGGTGGATCTGGTCCACCCTCCGGGATCTCGCTGGAGTGGAGGAAGACGCCGACCGGAGTTGGACGGAGCGGTGCGCCGGCGAGGAGGAGCTTTGCGAGAGGCGCGGGACGGCGGAGGTCGAGGAGGCCGGCTCCGGGGTGCGACCATGGTGGGCGGCGATGCCGGCGGAGTGGCGGCGAAGTCCAGCATGCGGCGGCCGGCAGCGAGGTGCAGGCGTCGTGCGGTGGAGGAGGAGGTGGCGCACAGGCGGCGGAACACGGGCGGTGGTGCGCGGGCGGCCGCGCCGGATGCGGGTGGCGGCAGTGGGCGTGTCCGGCTCCGGTGGACATGTCCGGCGGCGGAGAGCGAGCGGGGCTAGGGTTTGGACTCGGATTTTGGACGGGGAGGACATATTTATACCTAGAAGGAGGTGGGAGTGTCCAAATGAGGTGCGGTTTTTGACCATGGGATCGTGATTGAATGGCCGAGAGGATGGAGGGGGTTTGGATGTGTTATTGGGACACTTTAGAGGGGTGTTGGGCTGCAACACACACAAGGCCTTTATAGTTCCCCGGTTAACCGTTGGAGTATCAAATGGACTCCAAATGGCATGAAATTTGACAGGCGGTCTACCGGTGGTGTACCAAGGCCGCTTGGAAAATCTCGGTCCATTCGGATAAAGTTTAACACCCGCTCATGAAAAGGGACAAAAAGGGGCGCCAGAGGATGTAGGAGTGCCAGATTGCAAAACGGACAACGGGGAAAATGCTCGGATGCATGAGACGAACACATATGAAAATGCGATGCACATGATGACATGATATGATATGCATGACATGAACAAAATGCAAAACAAAGACAAGAACCCAACCACGAATCTCATAACTTAAATCCGGAAAAGGTAGAGTCGGAGTAGAAATATGGCAAATTACATCCGGGGTGTTACAGTCATGGACGGCTCCACCTGTCCCCTAGGGCAGATCCGCCTCCCTATCACCTTCGGCACCCGCGACAACTACCGCACCGAGCTTATCGACTTCGACATCGCCCGCATCGGCCTCCCGTACAACTCTATCCTCGGGTACCCAGCCTTGGCCAAGTTCATGGCAGCAACTCACCTTGCCTACAATCTCATGAAGATGCCGGGAAGCGGCGGTGTTCTCACCGTGGCAGAGGACACCAAGGAAGCATTGATAGCCCTCAAGCTCGCCTTCTGGGCCGCGGCGGTCGCGTGGATGAGTGAGGAAGGAGCCCCGAGGCTCTAGGGGATGCGCCAGCGAAGAAGAAGCAGTTGTTCTCTCAAGACCATGCCGAGACGAAGCAGGTGCTAGTTGATAAGGACGGGGCATCCGGCGCCACCTTCACCATAGGTATCGGCCTCCCCCCAGAGGAAGAAGAGGCATTGGTTAGCTTCTTGTGTGCGAACAAGGATGTTTTCGCATGGGAGCCTAAGGATCTGGTTGGGATCCCGAGAGGGATAATCGAGCATCACCTGAGGGTGTGCCCAAATGTGCGGCCAGTAAAACAGAAGGCGCGGCGGCAATCCACGGAGAAGTGGTCGTTCATCGTCCAAGAAACGCGCAAGCTGCAAGAGGCTGGTGTCATTTTGGAGGTGCGGTACCAAGAGTGGCTGGTGAACCCGGTTATTGTGCCGGTGTTCTGGGAACGGGGGTACCCAGACTTGCCTACCTGCAGCCTAGGGCGTGCCTCCACCAGCAGCCTGGTACGGCCCATCTTCATCAGCAAACACTCAAGACCCTCACGAGGGGCCAAGCCCCGCGAGGCGGACGACACAAGACCTCCTCAGGGGCAGCCTTGCTAGGCTGGCTCGCGAGGAGTGGAGAGATCAAGGCGAGGGGCACCTCATGAGGTTTCCGTGACGTGAGCCATGACAACCAAGGCCAGGCGGGCGCCAGGCGAGCGCCAGCGAGCACAGAGTGCCAGTTTCCTCTTTGATGCTAAAGAGGCAAGTGCAGGCGAGGAGTCCCGAGGCATCAGGCAAAGGTTTCCATATCGGTGCAACGAGACCAAGACCGGTAGGACGGCAGGACGGAGGTCATCACAGAGCCCACGACGGCGTCACCACCAGAGCCTTTGGCAGGCGAAGACCACCTTTTGTCAGGATAGCTTGTACTAGCTTCCCCCCTTCAAATTGGCCATTGTGGGATCCCTTCCCGCCTAATATTTGAGAAGAGGACCAGGGCCTCTATAAATAGGACTATCCACCACCATAGGAGGAGGGATCATCTCATCCAATATGGAGAGGAACCAGACCATCCACACACACACACAAGCTCATCGAGCTCAAGAACACCTCTCCTCAGGAGGCGCTTCTTCCCTTGTACTTGTTCATCCCCAGCCTACAAGGCAATCCACCACACCACACTGGAGTAGGGTATTACACCACAAAGGTGGCCTGGACCAGTATAAACTCTTGTGTCTCTTGTTCCTCAGGTTCGGCGAGCTAGCTTTGAGATTGTTGCGACGGTGTGAGCTAGGGGGAGAGAGATCTTCGTGCGCACCCCAGAGTTCAAACCTCAAGGGTTTTGCCGGAACCCATGATCCGACATTTGGCGCGCCAGGTAAGGGTGCACTGAAGCTTTTCTTTCGTTGATCCGCATTCCAACACTCCATCGCATCCATGTCTGACGCTCACTGAGCCCGTGCTGAGTGTCGCGCTGCCCTCGCCGCCTGCGTCGCTTAGACAGCGCCCGTTAGTGGACCTCCCCGCAATTCTCCATCACCCGTTGCCAACGCCGCCACTAGCCCAGCAGTGAACAAGCAGCAAGTGTCATCGCTACACCACTCTGTGCGGCGGGACGGCCGCACTGCCACCCCGTCACTGACTCGGCCGGCTCATCGTCCCACGCTCATCGCGTGCCCACGGACGCGCAGGCCGCGCTGCTCATAGCACGCGAGCTCCTGCGTTACCGCCCGGTCGATGACCTCTACGAGGACTGGTTGGACCGCATTGCCGAGCTCATCAGCGCCGCTGGGGGCTCCACTACACCATCCCTCTTGCTGCCTCGCCCACCTCCAGCCGCGGGCGACGTAGCTCGCGGAGCGCCTCCGCCGCCTCCACATCAAGACGGCGACCTCGCGCCAAGACGCGCGGCTCATGGAGCGCCCCCGCCTCCTCCGCATTAAGACGGTGTCCTTACCCCAAGACGCACGGTCCCGTGGCGTGATCAACCATGTCGTGTGCCCGTGCACGAAGAAGGAAGCGGCCAGGAGGTCCCTTGACCGCAAGAAAACGCTCTTGCACTCCCCGCACCACCACGTGAAGACTGCGTGCCTCCTGCGGTGGTGGTGCGTGGGTACCAAGACCAGGCTCCACCACCATGATGGGCTCCGGTGACCACATCAGGCCGCCGAGCTTTTACTCACGAGCTCTGCACCGTCATCTGGCCAGGCAAGTTCAAGCCGGACCTGCCTCTGCGCTATGGCGGCACCCCCGACCCTGCGGAGTTCTTGCAGCTCTATGAGCTGAGCATCGAGGCAGCCAGCGGCGACGAGAAATTCATGGTGAACTAGTTTCCCATGGCTCTCAAGGATGGTGCTCGCTCATGGCTCTTGAACCTGCCCGCGGGATCGATCTCCTCATGGGGCGAGATGCGCGATCATTTCGTCGCCAACTTCCAGGGCACTCGCGACCGCCCGCCAGCCGCAGGAGACCTGCGACACTTCAACCAGCAACCAGGGGAAACCCTGCAAAAGTACATCCAGCGCTTCAACAGCGTCTGCCTCAAGATCCCCAAGGTGACAGACAAGGCCATCATCTTTGCGTTCTCCAATGGCGTCTGCGACGTCAAGATGAAGGAGGAGCTCGCCATCTACGAGGAGCTATAATCGGCCCTGGAGATGTTCAACATGGCGACCAAGTGCGCAAGAGCTGAGGAGGGTCGCCTCTCCCTCCTCAAGCTCCCTGATGCCGACCCAAAAGAGAAGAAGGCGAAGGCCAAGGATGTGAAGAGCAAGGGAGTATCCGTGCTCACGGCGGAGCCGAACTCGAAGCGCGGCAGGGACCACCCCGAGTCGTCTAAGAGTAGCCGTCTGTTCTGCACCTTCCACAATGTACACAGCCACAACACCAATGACTGCCAAGAGCTCAGGGCCATTCGAAATGGACGATTCGGTTGGCACCCCGAGCGCAATGACCGGGGCTATGGCCGAGGAAGAGGATGAAGTGGGGGACGCTGGGACGACCGTGGCCCCCGTCAGGAGTGGCGCGATGGGCCTCACGAGGGCGCTTGGAGGGACCAGCCTCGTGAGAACCGTCCTCAGGGCAATGCTGGCCTCCCTCCGCTACCGCCACCACCAAGGAGAAACGACGACCACCATCAGGACGAGGGGGCTGGGGGCTTCCAGGAGCCACAGGCTATAGCCTGCATCTTGGGCGGTGCTCAGGCCGCAGCTTCCCAGCGCAATCTTCAAGCAGTTTGCTCGTGAGGTGAACGCGGCCCTTCCCAGGCTCGAGGCCACGCGCCCGCTCAGGTGGTCCAAGTGCGTCATCACCTTCAGCTCGGTGGACCAGCTCAAGTGCGCGGTGACTGCCGCCGTCCTTCCGATGCTTTGTTCACCCGTCATCAGCAACATCCAAGTCACCAAGACCCTCATAGACGGTGGCGCAGGGCTCAATGTCCTGTCCATCAAGACGTTTGATAGCCTCCAAGTGCCATATGATCAGCTATAGCCTACCAAGCCTTTCTCAGGAGTGACCGACAGCTCCACCACCCCGATAGGGCAGGTCCGCCTCCCTGTCACCTTCGGCCGGCGTAACAACTACCGCACCGAGCTCATCGACTTCGATGTCGCCCACACCCGTCTGCCATACAACGCCATCCTTGGGTACCCAGCATTGGTCAGGTTTATGGCAGTGACCCACCATGATTACAACGTCCTCAAGATGCCAGGGAGTGGCAGAATCATCACAGTCCCCTACAAAGATATAGATGCAGTGTGCTCCCTTGATGATGAGGACATCAATACAATTGTTACACCCACAGCCCCTGCTGCTATACATACTGGACCAATTACTAGAGCTCGTGCACGCCAACTAAATTACCAGGTACTTTCGTTTCTTGGTAATGATTCTAATGTTCATGAGAATATGATGCTGCCTAAATTGGATACATTTGTTTTGCTTACAAATGAAGGGCCTAGCTTGGAGAAGGATGAACATTGGAGCAAGAACAAGCATGGAGATGATGGCATGCGCAAGGGGAACAATAACGGAGTTACAAGTGATGATTTCAGGACTTTGAAGCCACCATAATGGGTGCGTGAAGCCTTGGACGAAATATACAAGATGCCACTTCATAAATTTCGTCCCGAGGCTATTTTGGGTGCTGCGTCACCTTATTATTGGGCCAGGCCCATGTAATTTCGAAATACATAAGTATAGGCTATTTTTAGAGTCCGTATGTGTGGGGAAACAAGAGATAGGGTTGATTTCGGACCCCTCCACCAAGGGCCACGAAATTCCCCCCTCTTCCTCCATATATACAGCCCTTAGGGCATCGTTTAGACTTTGGGTTTTGTTTAGATTAAAAGTTCGCCATAGCTGCAACTTCGCGTACTTCGTTTGTGTTCAACGACCAGACAAAGGCGTCACAGAACCCCACCTTGATCAATAAAGCTTTCATCTTATATTCGCAATATCCAGATTGCAATCTTAGTTTCTTGCTTGTTCTTCGTTTGCTCGCAGGAAACAGACCCTCGTGGTCAGGTTGATCGTGCTCCGGCGTGGTCAATAACCTCTCGGAGTTGGTTTAGCGATTGCTAAGGCGCGACGTCCTCGCACGTTCGTAGTCGGATCGTCAAAGTCGACTTCCACCAAAGCGAAATCCACCATCTCATCGAAAGACGGGACACCTCCGCCTCTATCAAGTGGTATCAGATTTCCAGGTTGCTCGGTGAGATTTTACAGTTTTTCGTAGTTTAGATCGAGTCTGTTCTTCATACCTATAGTCCACGAAAAAGCCAAAAAAAAATTAGGGTTAGTTCATCCCATCCGAACCAATCTGAGCCTTGCATAATCTTTTCTGTATTTGCTTTGTTGAATTTGCGGTTGCATCGTCGTGTTCAGTTGCTGGTCTTAGCGTCTAGTCTTTTAGAGTTTCGAGTTCTGTTCACAAGTTGTCACGCCGTCGCCGCACCATCATCATCGCCCCTGCCATCTACCACCACCGCTCCGAATCCGTATCCATATACCACCACCAATCCGTGTCCATATACCACCACCGATCCATATCCATATACTACCACCGCTGCCATATACCACCACCATATATCCACCACCAATCCGAGTTCCTTGCTTATTAGGTTTGTTTTCGGGATCAATCTAGATTCCGATTCGTGTTTCCTTGCCGGAGTAGGTTTCGGAAAAAAAAAAAAAAAGAGTCGGGTAGCCACGCTCCGTTTAGGCCCAAAATTTTTCGAAAACGCATTTTTCGAAAAAATTTCTGGCTATCCTATTTTTAGGTGTTTCTGAGTGTTTTGAGACAGGTGCCATTATAGGAAGTTTTTTTTGACCCGTTTCCAGTTTTTGGGTCCGGGCAGTCAAAAAAAAAAAAATTGGTCAAAAAAAATTTCGTGCCCATCCTGTCAGTTTGAGCTAAGAAGAGTTTTGAGACACTCGCCATTATAGTGATTTTTCGCAAAAAAAAAAAGCAGCGCAAAAAAAAAGAGCGCAAAAAAAAAAGAGCGCAAAAAAAAAATTCCAGAGTGTGCTTTTCCCTTGTTTACGTGCCGCGCCGTGATTTTGTTAGTGTTCTAGGCTCGCGTCTCTAGCACAGTCTAGCCTAGGACCAGCACAGTACCGTCGTTGAGCGTTTATTCAACTTTGCATCTCTGAATTGATTATTGCTGACCCTTTTTGCTACCATACTATAAGCCTTCCCAGCTCCACATACATCTACGTCGTGTGTTCGACTCTCCCTGGTAATCGCTCTATCCAAGCTTTGAGAGTTTTTGACTACAACGGTTGCCGATCACCGCCTGCTGCTGGGTAAGAACTGGTAAGAATTTGAGATTTGCTTGACGGATTTGTGATACACCACCACCACTTCTTAGTAGTCTGTAGGATCATATTCTTGTGTGTTTCTATTGCTGCTAACCATGCCAGGATCACAAGCCGACGAGATTGACTGGGAGAATTTATCGAACAAGGAGCTTCATGATAAGTTTCAGCAAATGATGACTGAACAGGTGCAAGATGTGCTGAACAATTTTGAAGAGGCCATGGAGAAGATCACTGGCCTTGAGAAGACGTTCGAAACAAAGCTCGATAACAGATTTAATGAATTGCTCGCGCGTCTTCCACCACCACCACCCGCTGCACCTAACGCACCTCTCCAACAACAACAACAACGACTACCTCCACGTCGCGAAATAGACCTTCGCCGAGCGAGCCGTGTTCCTCTTGCATTTGGCCAAACTGTTGGTGCTGCTGTTGATACTTCTGTGGCTCCTGCTACTGCTGTTGCTGGTACCCAGGAGGATGATGAGTATGCGGGTGATTATGAGGATGAGGTTGATCAAAATCAGATCTACGAGCAGCCACCAGCACCACCACCAGCAGGTCGACCTCAGGTATATATTCGTAATGGTAGGCCTGCACCACCACCACCTCAGGTACGAGATGATGTCCATATTCCTAAACTGAAATTGAATATTCCACCATTTGAGGGTAGATATGTTCCTGATATATATCTTACTTGGGAGTTAGAAACTGAACAACGATTTACATGTTTACAATATCCTGAGGAGAGACGAGTTGCTGCTGCTGTTTGTGCTTTCACTAGTTTTGCATGTGTATGGTGGTCTGAACATTGTAGATTATATCCTATTCCAACTACTTGGGCTGCTTTGAAAACTGCTATGCGTACGCGTTGGGTTCCACCATATTATCAACGTGAATTGCTTCAAAAATTGCAGCGTTTAAGACAAGGAAAAAATTCTGTAGAAGAATATTATCAGGAATTACAAACTGGCATGATTAGATGTGGTATTGTTGAGGAGAATGAAGCTATGCTTGCACGTTTTCTGGGTGGATTAAATAGAGAGATTCAGACCATTCTAGACTATAAGGAGTATACTAATATCACTCGTTTATTCCATCTTGCTTGTAAAGCTGAACGTGAAGTGCAGGATCGACAAGCATTGGGGCGAACTAACTTTTCTGCAGGCCGACCTTCATCATGGACACCACGTGCATCTTCTACTTCAACTGCACCAGCACCTCCATCCGGTGCCACCTCCAGCCGTGATACAAGAAAACAGGCACAACCACCATTATCTGCCAAGAGCACACCTGCGGGGCCTGCACAGCGTTCTTCTTCTTCCATGGCATCAACAGGGCACACAAGTGATATTATTTGTCGTCGTTGTAAGGGAGGAGGTCATTATGCGAGGGAATGCAAATCTCCGCGTGTGATGATTGCTACTGCGGATGGTGGATATGAGTCCGCTAGTGACTATGATGAGGAGACATTGGCTCTTATTACACGTGAAGAACATGGTGGAGATGATTCTGATCATGAGACGCAATACATGGCTCCTGAAGACGCTGACAGGTATGAATGTTTAGTTGCTCAACGTGTTTTGAGTGTGCAGGTCACACAAGCTGAGCAAAATCAGAGGCACAATTTGTTCCATACCAAGGGAGTTGTGAAGGAACGTTCTGTGCGCGTCATAATAGACGGAGGGAGCTGCAACAACTTGGCTAGCATGGAGATGGTGGAGAAGCTTTCTCTCACCACAAGACCACATCCACATCCTTACTACATCCAATGGTTCAACAACAGCGGCAAGGTTAAGGTAACACGTACTGTTCGTGTGCATTTTAGTATCTCTACATATGCTGATTATGTTGATTGTGATGTGGTACCTATGCAAGCATGTTCCTTATTACTTGGTAGACCATGGCAATTTGATAAAAATTCTGTACACCATGGTAGAAACAATCACTATACTCTTGTTCATAAGGATAAAAATATTACTTTGCTTCCTATGACTCCTGATTCCATTTTGAAAGATGATATTAATAGAGCTAATAAAGCAAAACAGGAGACGAATAAGAGTGAAAATCAGATTGTGGCAAAAGAATTTGAGCAACAAATGAAGCCTAATAATAAACCATCTAGTGTTGCTTCTGAAATTAAATTGAAAAGTGCATGTTTATTTGCCACCAAATCTGATATTGATGAGCTAGATTTCAGCAAATCTGTTTGCTATGCTTTAGTGTGCAAAGAGGCATTATTTTCATTCGAGGACGTGCCTTCCTCTTTGCCTCCTGCTGTCACTAACATTTTGCAGGAGTTCGCTGACGTCTTTCCACAAGACGTGCCACCGGGATTACCGCCTATTCGAGGGATTGAGCATCAGATTGACTTAATTCCCGGTGCTTCACTGCCAAACCGTGCACCATACCGTACCAATCCAGAGGAGACGAAGGAGATTATGCGCCAAGTACAAGAGCTTCTCGACAAAGGTTATATACGCGAATCCCTTAGTCCTTGTGCTGTTCCTATTATTCTAGTGCCGAAAAAGGATGGTACATCACGTATGTGTGTTGATTGTAGAGGCATTAATAATATTACTATTCGTTATCGTCATCCTATTCCTAGGCTAGATGATATGCTTGATGAATTGAGTGGCTCTACAATATTCTCCAAAGTTGATTTGCGTAGTGGCTACCATCAAATTCGTATGAAATTGGGAGATGAATGGAAAACAGCATTTAAAACTAAGTTTGGATTATATGAGTGGTTAGTCATGCCTTTTGGGTTAACTAATGCACCTAGTACTTTCATGAGATTAATGAACGAAGTTTTACGTGCTTTCATTGGACGATTTGTGGTAGTTTACTTTGATGACATACTGATTTATAGCAGATCTTTGGAAGAACATTTGGAACATTTACGTGCTGTTTTTATTGCTCTACGTGATGCACGTTTGTTTGGTAACCTTGGGAAGTGCACCTTTTGCACCGACCGAGTATCTTTTCTTGGCTATGTTGTTACTCCACAGGGAATTGAAGTTGACAAAGCCAAGATTGAAGCTATTGAGAGTTGGCCGCAGCCCAAAACGGTCACACAAGTGAGGAGTTTTCTTGGCCTCGCTGGATTCTATAGGCGTTTTGTGAGAGATTTCAGCACCATTGCTGCACCTCTCAACGAGCTTACAAAGAAGGATGTGCCTTTTGTTTGGGGTACCGCACAGGAAGAAGCCTTCACGGTATTGAAAGATAAGTTGACACATGCTCCTTTACTCCAACTTCCTGATTTTAATAAGACTTTTGAGCTTGAATGTGATGCTAGTGGAATTGGATTAGGAGGTGTGTTATTACAAGATGGCAAACCTGTTGCATACTTTTCTGAAAAATTGAGTGGGCCTAGTCTGAATTATTCTACTTATGATAAAGAATTATATGCTCTTGTTCGGACTTTAGAAACATGGCAACATTATTTATGGCCCAAAGAATTTGTTATACATTCTGATCATGAATCTTTGAAACATATTAAAAGTCAAGCTAAACTGAATCGTAGACATGCTAAATGGGTTGAATTCATTGAGACTTTCCCTTATGTCATTAAACACAAGAAGGGAAAAGAAAATGTTATTGCTGATGCATTGTCTCGTCGCTATACTATGCTTTCACAACTTGACTTCAAAATATTTGGTTTGGAGACCATCAAAGATCAATATGTGCATGATGCTGATTTTAAAGATGTAATGCAGAATTGTAAAGAAGGAAGAATGTGGAACAAGTTTGTCGTTAACGATGGATTTGTGTTTCGTGCTAACAAGCTATGCATTCCAGCTAGCTCCGTTCGTCTTTTGTTGTTGCAGGAGGCGCATGGAGGAGGATTAATGGGACACTTTGGCGTGAAGAAGACGGAGGACGTACTTGCTACACATTTCTTTTGGCCAAAGATGAGACGGGATGTTGAGCGTTTTATTGCTCGATGCACTACATGTCAAAAAGCTAAGTCACGACTCAATCCTCATGGTTTATATATGCCTTTGCCTGTACCTAGTGTTCCTTGGGAGGATATATCTATGGACTTTGTTTTAGGTTTACCTCGAACAAAGAAGGGGAGGGATAGCATATTTGTTGTCGTGGATAGATTCTCGAAAATGGCACACTTTATACCATGTCATAAAAGCGATGATGCTGTTAATGTTGCTGATTTGTTCTTTCGTGAAATTATTCGCTTGCATGGTGTGCCAAATACTATTGTTTCAGATCGTGATACTAAATTTCTTAGCCATTTTTGGAGATGTTTATGGGCTAAGTTGGGGACTAAACTGCTTTTTAGTACTACTTGTCACCCCCAAACTGATGGACAAACTGAAGTAGTCAATAGAACGTTGTCTACTATGCTTAGGGCTGTTTTGAAGAATAATAAGAAAATGTGGGAGGAATGCTTGCCTCATATTGAATTTGCTTATAATCGTTCATTGCATTCTACTACTAAGATGTGCCCTTTTGAAGTTGTGTATGGTTTCCTACCTCGTGCACCTATTGATTTGTTGCCTCTTCCATCTTCGGAGAAGGTTAATTTTGATGCTAAACAACGTGCTGAATTGATTTTAAAAATGCATGAGTTAACTAAGGAAAACATTGAGCGTATGAATGCTAAATATAAACTTGCTGGAGATAAGGGTAGAAAACATGTTGTGTTTGCACCTGGAGATCTTGTTTGGTTACATTTGCGTAAGGATAGATTTCCTGATTTGCGCAAATCAAAGTTAATGCCACGTGCTGATGGTCCCTTTAAGGTGTTAGAGAAAATAAATGATAATGCATATAAACTTGAGCTGCCTGCAGATTTTGGGGTTAGTCCCACTTTTAACATTGCAGATTTGAAGCCTTATTTGGGTGAGGAAGATGAACTTCCGTCGAGGACGACTTCATTTCAAGAAGGGGAGGATGATGAGGACATCAATACAATTGTTACACCCACAGCCCCTGCTGCTATACATACTGGACCAATTACTAGAGCTCGTGCACGCCAACTAAATTACCAGGTACTTTCGTTTCTTGGTAATGATTCTAATGTTCATGAGAATATGATGCTGCCTAAATTGGATACATTTGTTTTGCTTACAAATGAAGGGCCTAGCTTGGAGAAGGATGAACATTGGAGCAAGAACAAGCATGGAGATGATGGCATGCGCAAGGGGAACAATAACGGAGTTACAAGTGATGATTTCAGGACTTTGAAGCCACCATAATGGGTGCATGAAGCCTTGGACGAAATATACAAGATGCCACTTCATAAATTTCGTCCCGAGGCTATTTTAGGTGCTGCGTCACCTTATTATTGGGCCAGGCCCATGTAATTTCGAAATACATAAGTATAGGCTATTTTTAGAGTCCGTATGTGTGGGGAAACAAGAGATAGGGTTGATTTCGGACCCCTCCACCAAGGGCCACGAAATTCCCCCCTCTTCCTCCATATATACAGCCCTTAGGGCATCGTTTAGACTTTGGGTTTTGTTTAGATTAAAAGTTCGCCATAGCTGCAACTTCGCGTACTTCGTTTGTGTTCAACGACCAGACAAAGGCGTCACAGAACCCCACCTTGATCAATAAAGCTTTCATCTTATATTCGCAATATCCAGATTGCAATCTTAGTTTCTTGCTTGTTCTTCGTTTGCTCGCAGGAAACAGACCCTCGTGGTCAGGTTGATCGTGCTCCGGCGTGGTCAATAACCTCTCGGAGTTGGTTTAGCGATTGCTAAGGCGCGACGTCCTCGCACGTTCGTAGTCGGATCGTCAAAGTCGACTTCCACCAAAGCGAAATCCACCATCTCATCGAAAGACGGGACACCTCCGCCTCTATCACTTGAGCGCGCCTTCCAAGCCGCTGCGATCGAAGACCCAGACAACGAAGGTACCCCGTACCCTCCTGAGGCTATCCCCAAGAAGAAGAAGCAGCTACTCCTCCTAGGCCTCGGGAGAGCAGCGTCTCCAGCGGCACCACCTCAGGATCCGCGCCCGCAGCTAGGGCGCCTCCCTCCCTCACATAGGAAGGCGCGCCCGGTGCCCTCCTCTGGTAAGGCTCAGGGGCTCTCTTCTGGAGGGCCTCGGACCTAGCCAACATCACGAGGGAGGCGCTCGGTGTTGGAAATATGCCCTAGAATCAATAATAAAATGGTTATTATTATATTTCCTTGTTCATGATAATTGTCTATTGTTCATGCTATAATTGTGTTATCCGGAAATCGTAATACATGTGTGAATGTATAGACCACAACATGCCCCTAGTGAGCCTCTAGTTGACTAGCTCGTTGATCAACAGATAGTCATGGTTTCCTGACTATGGACATTATATGACATAGATAACGGGATCACATCATTAGAAGAATGATGTGATGGACAAGACCCAATCTTAAGCATAGCACAAGATCGTGTAGTTCGTCTGCTAGAGCTTTTCTAATGTCAAGTATCATTTCCTTAGACCATGAGATCGTGTAATTCCCGGATGCCGTAGGAGTGCTTTGGGTGTACCAAACGTCACAACGTAACTGGGTGACTATAAAGGTATACTACAGGTATCCCCGAAAGTATCTGTTGGGTTGACACGGATCGAGACTGGGATTTGTCACTCCGTATGACGGAGAGGTATCTCTGGGCCCACTCGGTAATGCATCATCATAATGAGCTCAATGTGACCAAGTGTTTGGTCACGGGATCATGCATTACGGTATGAGTAAAGTGACTTGCCGGTAACGAGATTGAACGAGGTATTGGGATACCGACGATCGAATCTCGGGCAAGTAACGTACCGATTGACAAAGGGAATTGAATACGGGATTGATTGGATCCTTGACATCGTGGTTCATCCGATGAGATCATCGTGGAACATGTGGGAGCCAACATGGGTATCCAGATCCCGCTGTTGGTTATTGACCGGAGAGTCGTCTCGGTCATGTCTGCGTGTCTCCCGAACCCGTAGGGTCTACACACTTAAGGTTCGGTGACGCTAGGGTTGTAGAGATATTAGTATGCGGTAACCCGAAAGTTGTTCGGAGTCCCGGATGAGATCCCGGACGTCACGAGGAGTTCCGGGATGGTCCGGAGGTGAAGATTTATATATAGGAAGTCCAGTTCCGGCCATCAGGAAAGTTTCGGGGGTAATCGGTATTGTACCGGGACCACCGGAAGGGTCCCGGGGGTCCACCGGGTGGGGCCACCTATCCCGGAGGGCCCCATGGGCTGAAGTGGGAGGGGAACCAGCCCCTGGTGGGCTGGTGCGCCCCCCATGGGCCTCCCCTGCGCCTAGGGTTGGAAACTCTAGGGGTGGGGGGCGCCCCACTTGGCTTGGGGGGCAAGTCCCCCTTGGCCGCCGCCCCCCTTGGAGATCCCATCTCCTAGGGCCGGCGCCCCCGCTAGGGGCCCTATATATAGTGGGGGGAGGGAGGGCAGCTGCACCCAAGTCCCTGGCGCCTCCCTCTCCCCCCGTGACACCTCTCCCTCTCGTTGGTGCTTGGCGAAGCCCTACCGAGATCACCGCTCCTTCCACCACCACGCCGTCATGCTGCTGGATCTCCATAAACCTCTCCTTCCCTTGCTGGATCAAGAAGGAGGAGACGTCTTCCCAACTGTATGTGTGTTGAACGCGGAGGTGCCATCTGTTTGGCGCTCGGTCATCGGTGATTTGGATCACGACGAGTACGACTCCATCAACCCCGTTCTCTTGAACGCTTCCGCTCGTGATCTACAAGGGTATGTAGATGCACTCCCCTCTCCCTCATTGCTAGATGACTCCATAGATTGATCTTGGTGATGCGTAGAAAATTTTAAAATTCTGCTACGTTCCCCAACAGTGGCATCATGAGCTAGGTCTATGCGTAGTTTCTATGCACGAGTAGAACACAAGTTGTTGTGGGCGTTGATTTTGTCAATTTACTTGCCGTTACTAGTCTTATCTTGATTCGGCGGCATCGTGGGATGAAGCGGCCCGGACCGACCTTACACGTACGCTTACGTGAGACTGGTTCCACCGACTGACATGCACTAGTTGCATAAGGTGGCTAGCGGGTGTCTGTCTCTCCCACTTTAGTCGGATCGGATTCGATGAAAAGGGTCCTTATGAAGGGTAAATAGAAATTGGCATATCACGTTGTGGTTTTGGCGTAGGTAAGAAACGTTCTTGCTAGAAACCTATAGCAGCCACGTAAAACTTGCAACAACAATTAGAGGACGTCTAACTTGTTTTTGCAGCATGTGCCATGTGATGTGATATGGCCAAAAGGATGTGATGAATGATATATGTGATGTATGAGATTGATCATGTTCTTGTAATAGGAATCACGACTTGCATGTCGATGAGTATGACAACCGGCAGGAGCCATAGGAGTTGTCTTAATTTATTTATGACCTGCGTGTCAACATAAACGTCATGTAATTACTTTACTTTATTGCTAAACCGTTAGCCATAGTAGTAGAAGTAATAGATGACGAGATAACTTCATGAAGACACGATGATGGAGATCATGGTGTCATGCCGGTGACGATGATGATCATGGCGCCCCGAAGATGGAGATCAAAAGGAGCAAATGATATTGGCCATATCATGTCACTATTTGATTGCATGTGATGTTTATCATGTTTTACATCTTATTTGCTTAGAACGACGGTAGCTTAAATAAGATGATCCCTCACATAATTTCAAGAAAGTGTTCCCCCTAACTGTGCACCGTTGCGAAGGTTCGTTGTTTCGAAGCACCACGTGATGATCGGGTGTGATAGATTCTAACGTTCGAATACAACGGGTGTAAGCCAGATTTACACACGCAATACACTTAGGTTGACTTGACGAGCCTAGCATGTACAGACATGGCCTCGGAACACGGAAGACCGAAAGGTCGAACATGAGTCGTATAGAAGATACGATCAACATGAAGATGTTCACCGATGATGACTAGACCGTCTCACGTGATGATCGGACACGGCCTAGTTGACTCGGATCATGTATCACTTAGATGACTAGAGGGATGTCTGTCTGAGTGGGAGTTCATTAAATAATTTGATTAGATGAACTTAATTATCATGAACTTAGTCTAAAATCTTTGCAATATGTCTTGTAGATCAAATGGCCCACGCTAATGTTGCCCTCAACTTCAACGCGTTCCTAGAGAAAACCAAGCTGAAAGACGATGGCAGCAACTACACGGACTGGGTCCGTAACCTGAGGATTATCCTCATAGCTGCCAGGAAAGCATATGTCCTTGATGCACCGCTAGGTGAAGCACCTGTTTTCCCTGCAGAACAAGACGTTATGAACGCTTGGCAGACACGTAGTGATGATTACTCCCTGGTTCAGTGCGGCATGCTTTACAGCTTAGAACCGGGGCTCCAAAAGCGTTTTGAGCAACACGGAGCATATGAGATGTTCCAAGAGCTGAAAATGGTTTTCCAAGCTCACGCCCGGGTCGAGAGATATGAAGTCTCCGACAAGTTCTACAGTTGTAAGATGGAGGAGAACAGTTCTGTCAGCGAGCACATACTCAAAATGTCTGGGCTGCATAACCGCTTGTCTCAGCTAGGAGTTAATCTCCCGGATGATGCGGTCGTTGACAGAATCCTTCAGTCGCTCCCACCTAGCTACAAGAGCTTTGTGATGAACTTCAATATGCAGGGGATGGAAAAGACCATTCCCGAGGTATATTCAATGCTGAAATCAGCGGAGGTGGAAATCAAAAAGGAACATCAAGTGTTGATGGTGAATAAAACCACTAAGTTCAAGAAAGGCAAGGGTAAAAAGAACTTCAAGAAGGACGGCAAGGGAGTTGCCGCGCCCGGTAAGCAAGCTGCCGGGAAGAAGTCAAAGAATGGACCCAAGCCTGAGACTGAGTGCTTTTATTGCAAGGGAAACGGTCACTGGAAGCGGAATTGCCCCAAGTACTTAGCGGAAAAGAAGGCCGGCAATACCAAAGGTATATGTGATATACATGTTATTGATGTGTACCTTACCAGCGCTCGTAGTAGCTCCTGGGTATTTGATACCGGTGCAGTTGCTCATATTTGTAACTCAAAACAGGAACTGCGGAATAAACGGAGACTGGCGAAGGACGAGGTGACGATGCGCGTCGGGAATGGTTCCAAGGTCGATGTGATCGCCGTCGGCACGCTACCTCTGCATTTACCTACGGGATTAGTTTTAAACCTCAATAATTGTTATTTAGTACCAGCTTTGAGCATGAACATTGTATCTGGATCTCGTTTAATGCGAGATGGCTACTCATTTAAATCTGAGAATAATGGTTGTTCTATTTATATGAGAGACATGTTTTATGGTCATGCCCCGCTGGTCAATGGTTTATTCTTATTTAATCTCGAACGTGATGTTACACACATTCATAGTGTGAATGCCAAAAGATGTAAGGTTGATAATGATAGTCCCACATACTTGTGGCACTGCCGCCTTGGTCACATTGGTGTCAAACGCATGAAGAAACTCCATGCAGATGGACTTTTGGAGTCTCTTGATTATGAATCATTTGACACGTGCGAACCATGCCTCATGGGTAAAATGACCAAGACTCCGTTCTCTGGAACAATGGAGCGAGCAACCAACTTATTGGAAATCATACATACTGATGTGTGCGGTCCAATGAGCGTTGAGGCTCGCGGTGGCTATCGTTATGTCCTCACCCTCACTGATGACTTAAGTAGATATGGGTATGTCTACTTAATGAAACACAAGTCTGAGACCTTTGAAAAGTTCAAGGAATTTCAGAGTGAGGTTGAGAATCAACGTGACAGGAAAATCAAGTTCTTACGATCAGATCGTGGGGGAGAATATTTGAGTCACGAATTTGGCACGCACTTAATGAAATGTAGAATAGTATCACAACTCACGCCGCCTGGAACACCACAGCGTAATGGTGTGTCCGAACGTCATAATCGCACCCTATTGGATATGGTACGATCTATGATGTCTCTTACCGATCTACCGCTATCATTTTGGGGTTATGCTATAGAGACTGCCGCATTCACTTTAAATAGGGCTCCGTCGAAATCCGTTGAGACGACACCGTATGAATTGTGGTTTGGCAAGAAACCTAAGCTGTCGTTTCTGAAAGTTTGGGGATGCGATGCTTATGTCAAGAAACTTCAACCTGAAAAGCTCGAACCCAAATCGGAAAAATGCGTCTTCATAGGATACCCTAAAGAAACTATTGGGTATACCTTCTATCTTAGATCCGAAGGCAAGACCTTTGTTGCCAAGAATGGATCCTTTCTAGAGAAAGAGTTTCTCTCGAAAGAAGTAAGTGGGAGGAAAGTAGAACTTGATGAAGTATTGCCTCTTGAACCGGAGAGTGGCGCAGCTCAAGAAATTGTTCCTGAGGTGTCTGCACCGACTAGGGAGGAAGTTAATGATGATGATCATGAAACTTCAGATCAAGTTGCTACTGAACTTCGAAGGTCCACAAGGACGCGTTCCGCACCAGAGTGGTACGGCAACCCTGTCCTGGAAATCATGTTGTTGGACAATGGTGAACCTTCGAACTATGAAGAAGCGATGGCGGGCCCAGATTCCGACAAATGGCTGGAAGCCATGAAATCCGAGATAGGATCCATGTATGAAAACGAAGTATGGACTTTGACTGACTTGCCCGTTGATCGGCGAGCCATAGAAAATAAATGGATCTTTAAGAAGAAGATAGACGCGGATGGTAATGTGACCATCTATAAAGCTCGGCTTGTCGCTAAGGGTTATCGACAAGTTCAAGGGGTTGACTACGATGAGACTTTCTCACCCGTAGCGAAGCTGAAGTCCGTCCGAATCATGTTAGCAATTGCCGCATTCTATGATTATGAGATATGGCAAATGGACGTCAAAACGGCATTCCTTAATGGTTTCCTTAAGGAAGAATTGTATATGATGCAGCCGGAAGGTTTTGTCGATCCTAAGAATGCTGACAAGGTGTGCAAGCTCCAACGCTCAATCTATGGGCTGGTGCAAGCATCTCGGAGTTGGAACATTCGTTTTGATGAGATGATCAAAGCGTTTGGGTTTACGCAGACTTATGGAGAAGCCTGCGTTTACAAGAAAGTGAGTGGGAGCTCCGTAGCATTTCTCATATTGTATGTGGATGACATACTATTGATGGGAAATGATATAGAATTCTTGGAAAGCATAAAGGCCTACTTGAACAAGTGTTTTTCAATGAAGGACCTTGGAGAAGCTGCTTATATATTAGGCATCAAGATCTATAGAGATAGATCGAGACGCCTCATTGGTCTTTCACAAAGTACATACCTTGACAAGATATTGAAGAAGTTCAATATGGATCAGTCCAAGAAGGGGTTCTTGCCTGTATTGCAAGGTGTGAGATTGAGCACAGCTCAATGCCCGACCACGGCAGAAGATAGAGAAAAGATGAGTGTCGTCCCCTATGCCTCGGCCATAGGGTCTATCATGTATGCCATGCTGTGTACCAGACCTGATGTAAACCTTGCCGTAAGTTTGGTAGGAAGGTACCAAAGTAATCCCGGCATGGAACACTGGACAGCGGTCAAGAATATCCTGAAGTACTTGAAAAGGACTAAGGATATGTTTCTCGTCTATGGAGGTGACGAAGAGCTCGTCGTAAAGGGTTACGTCGATGCTAGCTTCGACACAGATCTGGATGACTCTAAGTCACAAACCGGATACGTGTATATTTTGAATGGTGGGGCAGTCAGCTGGTGCAGTTGCAAGCAAAGCGTCGTGGCGGGATCTACATGTGAAGCGGAGTACATGGCAGCCTCGGAGGCAGCACAAGAAGCAATCTGGGTGAAGGAGTTCATTACCGACCTAGGAGTTATTCCCAATGCGTCGGGCCCGATGACTCTCTTCTGTGACAACACTGGAGCTATTGCCCTTGCCAAGGAGCCCAGGTTTCACAGGAAGACCAGGCATATCAAGCGTCGCTTCAACTCCATTCGTGAAAATGTTCAAAATGGAGACATAGATATTTGCAAAGTGCATACGGACCTGAATGTCGCAGATCCGTTGACTAAACCTCTTCCTCGAGCAAAACATGATCAACACCAGAACTCCGTGGGTGTTCAATTCATCACAATGTAACTAGATTATTGACTCTAGTGCAAGTGGGAGACTGTTGGAAATATGCCCTAGAGGCAATAATAAAATGGTTATTATTATATTTCCTTGTTCATGATAATTGTCTATTGTTCATGCTATAATTGTGTTATCCGGAAATCATAATACATGTGTGAATATATAGACCACAACATGTCCCTAGTGAGCCTCTAGTTGACTAGCTCGTTGATCAACAGATAGTCATGGTTTCCTGACTATGGACATTAGATGTCATTGATAACGGGATCACATCATTAGAAGAATGATGTGATGGACCAGACCCAATCCTAAGCATAGCACAAGATCGTGTAGTTCGTCTGCTAGAGCTTTTCCAATGTCAAGTATCATTTCCTTAGACCATGAGATCGTGTAACTCCCGGATGCCGTAGGAGTGCTTTGGGTGTACCAAACGTCACAACGTAACTGGGTGACTATAAAGGTATACTACAGGTATCCCCGAAAGTATCTGTTGGGTTGACGCGGATCGAGACTGGGATTTGTCACTCCGTATGATGGAGAGGTATCTCTGGGCCCACTCGGTAATGCATCATCATAATGAGCTCAATGTGACCAAGTGTTTGGTCACGGGATCATGCATTACGGTATGAGTAAAGTGACTTGCCGGTAACGAGATTGAACGAGGTATTGGGATACCGACGATCGAATCTCGGGCAAGTAATGTACCGATTGACAAAGGGAATTGAATACGGGATTGATTGAATCCTCGACATCGTGGTTCATCCAATGAGATCATCGTGGAACATGTGGGAGCCAACATGGGTATCTAGATCCCGATGTTGGTTATTGACCGGAGAGTCGTCTTGGTCATGTCTGCGTGTCTCCCGAACCCGTAGGATCTACACACTTAAGGTTCGGTGACGCTAGGGTTGTAGAGATATTAGTATGCGGTAACCCGAAAGTTGTTCGGAGTCCCGGATGAGATCCCAGACGTCATGAGGAGTTCTGGAATGGTCCGGAGGTGAAGATTTATATATAGGAAGTCCAGTTTCGGCCATCGGGAAAGTTTCGGGGGTAATCGGTATTGTACCGGGACCACCGAAAGGGTTCAGGGGGTCTACCAGGTGGGGCCACCTATCCCGGAGGGCCCCATGGGCTGAAGTGGGAGGGGAACCAGCCCCTGGTGAGCTCGTGAACCCCATGGGCCTCCCCTGCGCCTAGGGTTGGAAACCCTAGGGGTGGGGGGCGCCCCACTTGGCTTGGGGGGCAAGTCCCCCTTGGCCGCCGCCCCCCCTTGGAGATCCCATCTCCTAGGGCCGGCGCCCCCCTAGGGGCCCTATATATAGTGGGGGGAGGGAGGGCAGCCGCACCCAAGTCCCTGGCGCCTCCCTCTCCGCTAGTGAAACCTCTCCCTCTTGTTGGTGCTTGGCGAAGCCCTGCCGAGATCACCGCTGCTTCCACCACCACGCCGTCGTGCTGCTGGATCTCCATCAACCTCTCCTTCCCTTGCTGAATCAAGAAGGAGGAGACGTCTTCCCAATAGTACGTGTGTTGAACGCGGAGGTGCCGTCCGTTCGGCGCTCGGTCATCGGTGATTTGGATCACGACGAGTACGACTCCATCAACCCCGTTCTCTCGAACGCTTCCGCTCGCGATCTACAAGGGTATGAAGATGCACTCCCCTCTCCCTCGTTGCTAGATGACTTCATAGATTGATCTTGGTGATGCGTAGAAAATTTTAAAATTCTGCTACGTTCCCCAACACTCGGGCACCATGTGGAGGTGTGCTTCGCCGCACGTTTCCTTCAGGAGGGCACTGGGCGAGGAGAGCACTGGCGAGGAGCGCCCGGTGCTCAGAAGTTCATTGTCAAGGCGACCCATGAGCTCCAAGTGGCAAGGGCCATACGTGACGACCGCCGCCCACCACCCGGCGTAGCTCCCCATCCTGGCGAGGACGGCGGGCTACACGTCTATGTCGACATTCCAGGGCTCAACAGGGCTGCATCTCAAGAGCGCATCTGGCCTTCGCGCATTGGTCGATGTGAGGGTCCACCTCACAGCTATGTTCGCATGCCATTTGGCTTGCCGGACGCGGCCGCCACCTTCCAGTGCCACCTGCGGAGCATCCTGGTTGCTCAGGAGGCCAGGCACCACGCCGTCTTGGAGGAGATGGCGACGGTACTCAAGGAACCACCCGAGCCCCGGGAGCCTCCTGAGGCTCAGGGCCCTGGCGGCTCGTGAGGAACGACTCTTTGGCATGCATCATTGGCTACTCCAATATCACCCAAGTGGCGTTATCAGGTGACTCTTTCTAGTTCATTCAGTCGGAGGCGCTCCTCGGGCAGCATTATCCCCAAGTAGCACGGGTCTGCCTGTAACGCCCCAAGATCGGAGCTTCAGATGCCTTCCATGATTTCCGATATTCGTCGTATGATTTTTTTGTTTGTTGCTTTCATTTTTGCATCATGTGCATTGCATCATATCATACTGCACCTCTTCTTAAAACTCAACCAATTAAATTGTATGGTTCTTCGATTAATTTAAATCGAGGGATATTCACTATGGTGATTTCTCTTTAAAACATATTCTCCCAATATTTTAGGGAGCTATATAAATTATATTCCAATAATTTGGAATCACCCATAAACACACTTGCAAAATATCCCAATGCCTTTCATATCTTAATTCATGGTCTCCAACCTTGCCATATATTCTTTCATCATATTCCGGAGCTCCACCACAAATCCGAACATTTTTGGACCTTCCCAAACCTCACTTCCTATTCAAATCATTCGAATTTAAATCAAATGAGTTTGAATTTAATCTTTCAATCTTGGCCATTTCTATTTTCTCAGAACGAGCACATTTTTGTGAGTCCGGGAAATTTATCCGTGTGTCCAACTTCTTCCCCAACACTTTCGTTCATCTCTTTTTCTTCTTTGTTATTTTCTGTTTATAGAAAATAAGAGAGAGGAAGAGAGATTGCAGAGCAGCCCACCAGGCCGGCCCATCTTCCCCCGCAGCCCACCAGACCGGCCCACCTCCTCCTTAACCTAGCGCCAGGGAGATCCTCTCATTCGATCCCCATCCCCCCTTTGTCCTCCTTCCTCCTGGCGCCGCTACCACACACAATCACACGCACGCAGCTGCCGCCTCCTGATCCGGCGTCCCACGACCTCCTCCGCCTTTGATTCGGTGCCGCCGGAGGCTACCAGCGTCGCGTCGCCCAGGCGCCGCAGCTCCTCCTCCGCGCGCCTCCTTCCTCCTGCGTCGGCCTCTCCTTCCTCGCACCGCACCACCAGGCCCCCGCCGGCGACCTCGACCTTCAAGAGGCTGAAGCTCCTCCGCCCGCCTCCTATTGTCTCTCTCCTTCCCTCTCTCTTTCTTCTCCTCTGACTTTTCTCTCTCCAGGTGCTCAACCACCACACCACCGGCCTGCTACCTCACCTCCCTGACCCGAATTGGCTTGGTTTTGACCATCTTCGACGCCTCATTGCCGGATCTCGCCGTCAAGTCCATGTCGCCCGCTCGTGCTCCATCGTCAGGTCAAGTCACCGTCACCCCTTGACGCCTCCTCCTGCTGCGTTCGGGCCCCCCTTGGCCATCAGCTCAAGCCACCACAACCTCGAGTGCTCTTGTCCTCCTGTCGAGATGTGCTTGCTCCAGCCACTACCACGAGCACCATGTTTCTTTGCTGCCTCCGTGCGTCTCCGGTTGCTTCTCGCTGCACTATCGCATTGTTGACTCCCTCGCGATCCGCCAAGACGCAGCCCGAGGCCTCCATGCTCGCTGCCAAATTCCACCTTGGCACAACTTGCACCACATGCAGGTGAGATCCTCGTTGGCAGGCCAAGACCGGACCCGTCAAGTACATGATGATGCATCAAGTTCCTACGACCCGTGTACGACTACAGGGATTCACCACGCACCCTTCGCATGCGCCAAGTTCTACTATATGGACCGTCAAGTTCATTTACCGGTGACTCGAACATCTACAAAAACGTGTACCTCTACCGCCGTCTTCGGAATCGCCAAGAACGCAAAGTACCCCGACGCCCGATGCCTAGAACGACTACCGTCGCTGTGGATCTGACAAGACCAAGTGTACGACTACCGTCGACATGGATTCGTCTAGTTCCTCGATGACCGTGTACCACTACCGCTCCCCGAACATGAACGACTACTTCCTCTTCGACTCGTGAACCACTACTTCCTCTACGAATCCGAACCGCTCCGAGAATGCACCTGGAAGGTATAACCGCCAAGACGATGACCCGTGGATGAAAGCATGTGTTGTATGAGATGCATGTTTAGATGTTGTATTCGCCCGTGAACATTAGTTGTTCCTCCTCGTTGCTATGCCGTCCACTCGTGGGAACCCGGCAAATGGGATCACCCCACCATCTCTAACTTGTTCCACACATCCGCACACTTCTCTTTTGCATCGGTATCTCAATCGAGTTATCGGAACCGATATGTTGCCCTAACATTTTTTTTGGATTTGTTGCCGTGGCACCCCTTTCGTTTCCGCCATGATGACAAATGCTTGATAACATGCTCTTATCAACATTTTCATAAAAATTGCATAAAACTTGCAAATGTGATCCGCATCATGATAACAACACCAAGTATGTTTAAATTATTGTTTGCATGAAATTGCTAAATGCACATGGGGATTTTCCGGAATGGTTGTTATTTCCAACCTCATTTAAACTTGCCTAAATGTTTAGTTTACTTATGCTTCACCTCTTGCCATGTTTAAACAACATTTCATTTTGTTGAGTAGTTTAAACGAGAGAGAACTAAATAATTAAATGTGGTGTTTCTTCAATATGCAACTCATTGCATATTGAACTCCACTTAATTTGTAGTATTGTTTGATGCTTTTTGGCATGCCATGCATATTTAAACCAGACATGCATCATACTTGGTTGTGCATCATGCCATGTTTATGTGATTGTTGTGTACTATGTTGCTTGCTTCTTTCCGGGTTGCCTCTCTCGTTAGCTTCGGTTTCGTTCCGAAGTTGTGAGGATTCGTTCGACTCCATCTGTTTGTCTTATTCAATGACTCGTTCTTCTTCCTTGCAGGATCTCAGGCAAGATGACCATACCCTCGAAATCACCTCTATCTTTGCTTGCTAGTTGTTCGCTCTATCGCTATGTCGCACTACCTATCACTTGTTATATCATGCCTCCCATATTGCCATGTCAAGCCTCTAACTCACCTTCCTAGCAAATTGTTGTCTGGCTAAGTTACAGCTTTTGCTCAGCCCCTCTTATAGTGTTGTTAGTTGCAGGTGAAGCTGAAGTTTGTTCCATGTTGCAACATGGATATGTAGGGATATCACAATATCTCTTATTTAATTAATGCATCTATATACTTGGTAAAGGGTGGAAGGCTCGGCCTTATGCCTGGTGTTTTGTTCCACTCTTCCCGCCCTAGTTTCCATCATACCGGTGTTATGTTCCTTTATTTTGCGTTCCTTACGCGATTGGGTGTTATGGGAACCCCTTAACAGTTCGCTTTGAATAAAACTCCTCCAGCAAGGCCCAACTTTGGTTTTACATTTGCCTAACAACATATAACTTTCCCTTGGGTTTTCGCGAGCCCAAGGGTCATCTTTATTTTAACCCCCCCGGGCCAGTGCTCCTCTGAGTGTTGGTCCAACCTAGAGCCACTTGCAGCGCCACCTCGGGGAAACTTGAGGGCTGGTTTTAGCTGTACGTAGTGTTCATCCGGTGTGCCCTGAGAACGAGATATGTGCAGCTCCTATCGGGATTTGTCGGCACATCCGGGCGGCTTTGTTGGTTTTGTTTTACCATTGTCAAAATGTCTTGTAACCGGGATTCCGAGACTGATCAGGTATTTCTGGGAGAAGGAATATCCTTTGTTGACCGTGAGAGCTTGTGATGGGCTAAGTTGGGACACCCCTACAGGGCATAAACTTTCGAGAGTCGTGCCCGCGTTATGTGGCAGATGGGAATTTGTTAATATCCTGTTGTAGAGAACTTGACACTTGATTTATTTAAAATACATCAACCACGTGTGTAAACGTGATGGTCTCTTTTCGGCGGAGTCTGGGAAGTGAACACGGTTCTTGTGTTATGGTTGTGCGTAATTAGTTTCAGGATCACTTCTTTATCACTTCTAGCTTCACGACGGTTGTGTTGCTTCTCTTCTCACTCTTATTTGCGTATGTTAGCCACCATATATGCTTAGTACTTACTGCAGCTCCACCTGATTACCTTACCCTACCCATGAGCTTAAATAGTCTTGATCTCGCAGGTGTGAGATTGCTGAGTCCTCGTGACTCACGAATACTTCCAAACAGTTGCAGGTGCCGATGATACCAGTGCAGGTGATGCAACCGAGCTCAAGTGGGAGCTCGATGAAGATCTTGATCGTTGTTTTGTTTCGTTTCTTGTTGATCAGTAGTGGAGCCCAGTTGGGTCGATCGGGGATCTAGCATTTGGGGTTGTCTTCCTTTATTTTGGTTTCGTAGTCGGACCTTGATTGTATTCTGGATGATGTATGTTTAACATGTTATTTGTGTGAAGTGGCAATTGTAAGCCAACTCTTTATCCCTTTCTTATTCAGTACATGGGATTGCGTGAAGATTACCCCTCTTGCGACAAAACTACCATGCGGCTATGCCTCTAAGTCGTGCCCCGACACATGGGAGATATAGCAGCATTGTGGGTGTTACAAGTTGGTAATCAGAGCCATCCCCGGCCAAGGAGCCCCCTGCTTGATCGAATCGCTGACGTTGTTGAGTCTAGAACAAAATGTGTTGAGTCTTAGGATTATATATATCAGAGATTAGGATTCTTTTTACTCCTCAGTCCCTTCGTCGCTCTGGTGAGGCCTCTTGACATAGAAGTTTTGACTTTTCTCTTCTCAATTTTCATGAAATTGTTTTTAGGATCACGCGGGTATCTTGGAATCGTTCTGATAGTCTTGTGACGAGAACATTGTTCTTGGTGCCTCCTGACATTTTGGGGTTGTGGCAGTGTCCCGGGGAGTTGAGCTCCGAGGTGTTGTCGTTACAATTTTATTGTTGCAGTTCTGGAATACCTAAGTTCGCCGACATCGAAAATCTCTTTTATGCAGTTGTTGGTGAGATAACCTCGACACCACCTAGTTATGGGGTGGGAGTTCGGGAGTACTGCCATAACTTGTATAACGGATGCTTTTCGAAGGTTGAGGTACACGATTTCCGAAGGTTTCTTGGTTATGTGTTGAAGGATGGATACAACTGGATGTAGGGATTGCTAGTTTGGGTGAGATATTATGCTTCCCCTGTATCCCCAACACCTGATTGCATAACCAGAAAGTTTCGGGAGTTCATAAGTGGGAATTCAAGTATCTCGTAGGATATCTTTCCAACAGACACATGATATGACATGGGGTCAATCATATGTTTGTTTCCGCCTTATTCTGTAAGGCAATCCTTTGTTTTGTTTTGTGTTGTGGTATTCGAGTTGCTTCAATGTCAAGTGTTGAATCCATAACTTTTTCCTAAATGGTGTTCTCATATTTCTATGGGAGCGCTAATCCTTCATGATAATCGAGATTGTCATGTCAATCCTTTTCCAACCGGTGTGCTTCTCTTCAAGTGGATCCGATCATTTCAACAGTCGCGAGATCAAATTCTCAGTTCCTTGCATCGGTGTTTGTTTCATCCGTCCCAAGTTGTCTTTGTTTTTCCCGCCTTCCCACCCTTTTTCTTTAAGGACTCAGATTTCTTATTCAAGTATCCTTTTATTGATGGGAAGTCTCTCCATTCTTTTCCGTCAATGTTCTTATTCGGTGATTCTCAGGAAGGTACTAACAGAGCTTCAAGTTATCATTCTTCGTTCTCTTTTCTTTTCTGGTGGATTCAATTCAAGCTTTTGGTGTTGATCATATCTCTTTCCTTATTTCAAATGCTTTCTCATTCCGGTGCACCAATTAATTATTCACCTCAAGCTATTCATTTGTTCTGTAGTGCTGAACATATCTCAGAATATTTGTGTCTCCACTATCAATCTGTTTAAGCTATTTCGAGGTTGTTATATCATTCAAGCCATTTAATTCAACCGGCGCATTATCTCCTTTAAATCGTCAACGGTGTTTCTCTTGAGTGGGCCCTAACCCACAGGTCTTTTCCCAGGATCTTACCTGACTCTTCTAATTTTTTCAGAGTTATTCTCAAATACATTTCAAAGTATGACATAAGTATGAATTGTCATCAGTCATATGTCTTTCTCTAAGATCTCTCAAATTCTTTTCATCTTTGGCTCAACCTTTCCTCTTTTAATCATTCCGGAGTGTCCCAACAATTCTTGATGGTGTTTCTCGTCATCATTCTCGGAGTTTGAAGAACAAAGAAGAGTTTTCCTCCAAATCTTATCCGTTCTCTCAAAGACTCGTGATTCTAGCTTGAGGCCATCCTCTCATAATTGTTTTCGATTGTGAGAATTATTTTCACCCATCCGGAGCATTTCATGAGTTGTTTCCATTTCTTTCCCCTGAAGGCCATCTTTTCAAATATTACTCATTCCTAGCTTTCAGCTCTCATTCTCCAAATCTTACTGGTGCATCATTCAAGTATTCTCTAGCCAGTTCATGATCTCTTCGTTTCACTTGTATCTAAATTCTCTCAAGTATCTTCGTTCACTTTCCAATTCCTCCTGGCGATGCGTTCATTTTCTTCGCTCGTTCTTTTAATCCTACCGGTGGTTCATTGAAGACCTGTCTCAAGTTTGTGCTATATCTATCTTAATCCTTTCTACGAGAATAAGTAGTATGCCAAATCGATTGCTTTTCATCAATCTAAATTGGTGAAGGATACGCATAACGTAATTCTTATTATTGTTTCATCCAAGTGATCTAGTTTCTTCTTTCCAAAATGTTCATCATGTCACATTTTGCGGTTCGAGATGCTTCATCTTTTCTTTCCGGAGTTTCAAGTTTTTCTCGGTTATATCATCGCGAAGCTCCATCTAATCAATGCAAGGATTCATCTTATTCTTTTCAAGCTTCTTTTGCTTGCGACCTTCTTTTATCTATCCGGAGTTCTTCGAGAGTTTCTTCATGGTGGTTTGTCAAAGATTACTTTCATTCTTCAATTGTCCTCAAGATTTCTCTTGAAGTTAAGATCCGCCAAGCTATACTCTCAAATAAACATGGTGTTCAACACATGTCTTGTTTTGAGGAGTTCAAGCATTCTTCATCTTGCATTCTGTAGTGCAGTTCTTCCTATCTTATCTTTTGAGGTGGTGTTATGTCACTCTTGACAATTTCCCTTCGTATGTCATGATTCAACAGTTGTTAAGAATGAGATATTTTAAATCCACCAATCTCTTCGTTGGAGTTATCTTGTGTCATGTTTCACCTAAAGCCTTCCCTAAGGAATGTTGCTCTTATGGTGCTTATAAATGATCCAAGTTTTCTCCTATCCTCTTGGTGAAAGAAGTTTTTCCTCGCCTTGGTGCTCTCACTCAAATCAATGGCTTCCTTTAGTGGATGTTTGTCACCTCATAATGTTGAGATGTTTCCATAAGCACACTACAAGCTTATTCGTTTCGTTGTTGGTTCTCCAACAACTCCATTATAACCTTCTTGGAAGGGTGCTTTCCAAACTCATCGGTGGTACAAGTTGGCATTTTCTTCCCCATTCTATTATTGCAATGGTATATCTTCTATTCTTCCTTCCGGAGGCATTGTGATGTTGCTCTCTTCATCCCATCACCTCATTTTTGCCAAGATCATATTCTTTTCATGCTTATCCAATTAACCGGAGTGTTGTGTCATTTGCTCAAGTTCTTTTCATCTTATCAAGTTTTGCCTCCTTTCTCAACCGAGTGCTGTCTGAAATCTTTCTTACCCATTGTGCCATTATTTCAATAGTTCTGGAGGCAGTGTGTTGTTGATTTCGTCAAGAATCTTCCCAAGTTCATGTTCAATTCCATCCATTTACAGTTGGAGTGCTGTCCAAATTATATCATTCTTATTCCTTCTCTATCTTGTTTTAAACGGAGTGTTGTGGATATCATTCCTCTTCTAACCAGAGTCTCATTCAAGTGCTTTCATTTGTACAAGTTCATATTTTTGCCTTCCATTTCCAACCGAAGTGTTGTCGTTATCGTTCCTTGTACATCTCGTTTCTTGTACATCTCATTTCACCCGGAGTGCTTGCATGTACTTCATGTCCATTGGAACCCTTTTTCTTATGTATTTCAACCTACAAGGTTCTAGTAATGTTCCTTGTTCCTCTTTTCTAATGGAGTGTTTTTCTACTTTGTTCATCTTCGTTGTATTCTTTCTTTCAATTGGTTAAACCTCTCAAGGTTCGTGGTGTCACTCGTTTGTCCAAGAAGCAACTTTGTTTTACCTCTTCATCTTCTGTTTCCCCCCGGTGCCATCCTAGATCTCGGGACGAGATCCTCTTGTAGTGGTGGAGTGTTGTAACGCACCAAGACTGGAGCTTCAGATGCCTTCCATGATTTCCGAGATTCGTCGTGTGATTTGTTTGGTTCGTTGCTTTCATTTTTGCATCATGTGCATTGCATCATGTCATCCTGCACCTCTTCTTAAAACTCAACCAATTAAATTGTATGGATCTTTGATTCATTTAAATCGAGGGATATTCATTATGGTGATTTCTCTTTAAAACATATTCTCCCAATATTTTAGGGAGCTATATAAATTATATTCCAATAATTTGGAATCACCCATAAACACACTTGCAAAATATCCCAATGCCTTTGCTATCTTAATTCTTGGTCTCCAACCTCGCCATATATTCTTTCATCATATTCCAGAGCTCCACCAAAAATCCGAACATTTTTGGACCTTCCCAAACCTCACTTCCTATTCAAATCATTTGAGTTTAAATCAAATGAGTTTGAATTTAATCTCTCAATCTTGGCCATTTCTATTTTCTCGGAGCGAGCACATTTTTGTGAGTCCGGGAAATTTATCCGCGTGTCCAAATTCTTCCCCAACACTTCCTTTCTTCTCTTTTTATTCTTTGTTATTTTCTATTTATAGAAAATAAGAGAGAGGAAGAGAGATTCCAGAGCAGCCCACCAGGCCGGCCCATCTTCCCCCGCAGCCCACCAGACCGGCCCACCTCCTCCTTAACCTAGCGCCAGGGAGATCCTCTTGTTCGATCGCCATCTCCCCCTTCATCCTCCTTCCTCCTGGCGCCGCTGCCACACACACAGTCACCCGCATGCAGCTGCCGCCTCCCGATCCGGCGTCCCGCGACCTCCTCCGCCTTTGATCCGGTGCCGCCGTAGGCTACCAGCGTCGCCCAGGCGCCGCAGCTCCTCCTCCGCGCACCTCCTTCGTCCTGCGTCGGCCTTTCCTTCCTCGCGCCGCACCACCAGGCCCCCGCCGGCGACCTCGACCTTCAAGAGGCTGAAGCTCCTCTACCCGCCTCCTATTGTCTCTCTCCTTCCCTCTCTCTTTCTTCTCCTCTGACTTTTCTCTCTCCAGGTGCCGAACCACCATGCCACCGGCCTGCTACCTCACCTCCCTGACCCGAGTTGGCTTTGTTCTGGCCATCTTCGACGCCTCATCGCCGGATCTCGCTGTCAAGTCCTCGTCGCCCGCTCGTGCTCCATCGTCGGGTCAAGTCACCGTCACCCCTTGATGCCTCCTCCCGCCGCATTCGGCCCCCCTTGGCCATCAGCTCAAGCCACCACAGCCTTGAGTGCTCTTGACCTCCTATCGGGATGTGCTTGCTTCAGCCACTACCACGAGCACCATGTTTCTTCGCTGCCTCCATGCGTCTCCGGCTGCTTCTCGCTGCACTATCGCACTGTTGACTCCCTCTAGGTCTGCCAAGACGCAGCTCGAGGCCTCCATGCTCGCTACCAAATTCCACCTTGGCACAACTTGCACCCCATGCGGTTGAGGTCCTCGTTGGCAGGCCAAGACCGGACCTGTCAAGTACACGATGACGCATCAAGTTCCTACTACCTGTGTACGACTACAGGGATTCACCACGCATCCTTCGGATGCGCCAAGTTCTACTACATGGACCGCCAAGTTCCTTTACCGGTGACTCGAACATCTACGAAAACGTGTACCTCTACCTCCGTCTTCGGAATCGCCAAGAATGCCAAGTACCCTAACGCGCGATGCCTAGAATGACTATCGTCGCTGTGGATCTGACAAGACCAAGTGTACGACTATCGTCGCTGTGGATCTGACAAGACCAAGTGTACGACTACCGTCAACATGGCCTCCTGTTCTCCCTCTCCTTCCCTCTGTCTTTCTTCTCCTCTAACTTTTCTCTCTCCAGGTTCTCAACCACCACACCACCGGCCCGCTACCTCACCTCCCTGACCCAAATTGGCTTGGTTTTGACCATCTTCGACACCTCATTGCCGGATCTCGCCGTCAAGTCCATGTCGCCCGCTCGTGCTCCATCGTCAGGTCAAGTCACCGTCACCCCTTGACGCCTCCTCCTGCTGCGTTCGGCCCCCCCTTGGCCATCAGCTCAAGCCACCACAACCTCGAGTGCTCTTGTCCTCCTGTCGAGATGTGCTTGCTCCAGCCACTACCACGAGCACCATGTTTCTTTGCTGCCTCCGTGCGTCTCCGGTTGCTTCTCGCTGCACTATCGCATTGTTGACTCCCTCGCTATCCGCCAAGACGCAGCCCGAGGCCTCCATGCTCGCTGCCAAATTCCACCTTGGCAAACTTGCACCACATGCAGGTGAGATCCTTGTTGGCAGGCCAAGACCGGACCCGTCAAGTACATGATGATGCATCAAGTTCCTACGACCCATGTACGACTACGGGGATTCACCACGCACCCTTCGCATGCGCCAAGTTCTACTACATGGACCGTCAAGTTCATTTACCGGTGACTCGAACATCTACAAAAACGTGTACCTCTACCGCCGTCTTCGGAATCGCCAAGAACGCAAAGTACCCCGACGCCCAATGCCTAGAACGACTACCGTCGCTATGGATCTGACAAGACCAAGTGTACGACTACCGTCGACATGGATTCGTCTAGTTCCTCGATGACCGTGTACCACTACCGCTCACCGAACATGAACGACTACTTCCTCTTCGACTCGTGAACCACTACTTCCTCTACGAACCCGAATCGCTCCAAGAATGCACCTGGAAGGTATAACCGCCGAGACGATGACCCGTGGACAAAAGCATGTGTTGTATGAGATGCATCTTTAGATGTTGTATTCGCCCATGAACGTTAGTTGTTCCTCCTCGTTGCCATGCCGTCCACTCGTGGGAACCTGGTAACCGGGATCACCCCACCATCTCTAACTTGTTCCACACATCCGCACACTTCTCTTTTGCATCAGTATCTCAATCGAGTTATCGGAACCGATATGTTGCCGTGGCATCTTTTTCGGATTCGTTGCCGTGGCACCCCTTCCGTTTCTGCCACGATGACAAATGCTTCATAACATGCTCTTATCAACAATTTCATAAAAAATGCATAAAACTTGCAAATGTCATCCGCATCATGATAACAACACCAAGTATGTTTAAATTGTTGTTTGCATTAATTTGCTAAATGCACATGGGGATTTTCCGAAATGGTTGTTGTTATTTCCGGCCTCATTTAAACTTGCCTAAATGTTTAGTTTACTTATGCTTCACCTCTTGCCATGTTTAAACAACATTTCATTTTGTTGAGTAGTTTAAACGGGAGAGAACTAAGTAATTAAATGTGGTGTTTCTTCAATATGCAACTCGTTGCATATTGAACTCCACTTAATTTGTAGTATTGTTTGATGCTTTTTGGCATGGCATGCATATTTAAACCGGACATGCATCATACTTGGTTGTGCATCATGCCATGTTTATGTGATGGTTGTTTACTATGTTGCTTGCTTCTTTCCAGGTTGACTCTCTCGTTAGCTTCGGTTTCGTTCCGGAGTAGTGAGGATTCGTTCCACTCCGTTTGTTTGTCTTCTTCATGGACTCGTTCTTCTTCCTTGCGGGATCTCAGGCAAGATGACCATACCCTCGAAATCACTTCTATCTTTGCTTGCTAGTTGTTCGCTCTATCGCTATGTCGCGCTACCTACCGCTTGTTATATCATGCCTCACATATTGCCATGTCAAGCCTCTAACTCACCTTCCTAGCAAACCGTTGTCTGGCTAGGTTACCGCTTTTGCTCAGCCCCTCTTGTAGCGTTGTTAGTTGCAGGTGAAGCTGAAGTTTGTTCCATGTTGGAACATGGATATGTTGGGATATCACAATATCTCTTATTTAATTAATGCGTCTATATACTTGGTAAAGGGTGGAAGGCTCGACCTTATGCCTGGTGTTTTGTTCCACTCTTGCTGCCCTAGTTTCCGTCATACCGGTGTTATGTTCCTTGATTTTGCGTTCCTTACGCGGTTGGGTGTTATGGGAACCCCTTGACAGTTCGCTTTGAATAAAACTCCTCTAGCAAGGCTGTAACACCCACGATGCGGCTATATCTCCAACGTGTCAGAGCACGACTTAGAGGCATAACCGCATTGTAGGCATGTTGCAAGAGGGGTAATCTTTACACATCCCATGTACTGAATAAGAAAGAGATAAAGAGTTGGCTTACAATCGCCACTTCACACAATACATAAATATAGCATTACATCATCCAGAATACAATCAAGGTCTGACTACGGAACCAAAATAAAAGAAGACCACCCCTAATGCTTAGATCCCCGATTGCCCCGACTGGGCTACACTACTGATCAACTGGAAACGAAAATGACACAACGAACACGATCTTCATCGAGCCCCCATCTGAGCTGGGTTGCGTCACCTGCACTGGTTTCATCGGCACCTGCAATTGGTTTTGGAAGTATCTGTGAGCCACGAGGACTCAGCAATCTCACACCCGCGAGATCAAGACTATTTAAGCTTATGGGTAGGAAAAGGTAGTGAGGTGGGGCTGCAGCAAGCACTAGCATATATGGTGGCTAACTTACACAAATGAGAGCGAGAAGAGAAGCAAAGCACGGTCATGAACTAGAAGTGATTAAGAAGTGATCCTAAAACTACTTACGTTCAAGCATAACACAAGAACCGTGTTCACTTCCCGGACTCCGCCGGAAAGAGACCATCATGGCTACACACGCGGTTGATGCATTTTAATTAAGTTAAGTGTCAAGTTCTCTACAACCGAACATTAACAAATGCCCATCTGCCCATAACCGCGGGCATGGCTTTCGAAAGTTCAAAACCCTATAGGGGTGTCCCAACTTAGCCCATCACAAGCTCTCACGGTCAACGAAGGATATTCCTTCTCCCAGGCCAACCCGATCAGACTCAGAATCCCGTTTACAAGACATTTCGACAATGGTAAAACAAGACCAGCAAGGCCACCCGCTGTGCCGACAAATCCCGACAGGAGCTGCACATATCTCGTTCACAGGGCACACCGGATAAGCTAAGCGTACAGGAGCCGACGTAACCCAAGTTGCCAAGGGATGGCCCTGCACGATGCTCTAGTTTGGACCAACACTTAGAGGAGCACTGGCTCGGGGGTTTAAATAAAGATGACCCTTGAGTCTGCAGAACCCAAGGGAAAAAGGCTTAGGTGGCAAATGGTAAAACCAAGGTTGGGCCTTGCTGGAGGAGTTTTATTCAAGGCGAACTGTCAAGGGGTTCCCATTATAACCCAACCGCGTAAGGAATGCAAAATCAAGGAACATAACACCGGTATGATAGAAACTAGGGCGGCAAGAGTGGAACAAAACACCAGGCATAAGGCCGAGCCTTCCACCCTTTACCAAGTATAATATAGATGCATTATATAAGAGATATTGTTATATCCCAACAAATATCCATGTTCCAACATGGAACAAACTTCAATCTTCACCTGCAACTAACAACGCTATAAGAGGGGCTGAGCAAAGCGGTAACATAGCCAAACAACAGTTTGCTAGGACAAGGTGGGTTAGAGGCTTGACATGGCAATATGGGAGGCATGATATAGCATGTGGTAGGTATCGCAGCATAGCAATAGAACGAGCAACTAGCAAGCAAAGATATAAGTGATTTCGAGGGTATGGTCATCTTGCATGAGATCCCGCAAGGAAGAAGAACGATTCCATGAAGAAGACAAACGGACGTAGTCGAACGAATCCTCACAAACGCGGCGTTATCGAAACTAACCCGAACAAGCAACACCGGAAAGAAGCAAACAACATAGTAAACAACCATCACATAATCATGGCATGATGCACAACCAAGTATGATGCATGTTCGGCTTTAAAGAGGCATGGCATGGCAAAGTGCACAAACAATACTACAAATTAAGTGGAGCTCAATATGCAACGAGTTGCATATTGACGGAACACCACAACAATTATTTAGTTCAATCCCGGTTAGGTACTGAACAGTATTAAATGTTGGTTAACATGGCAAGAGGTGAAGCATAACAAACCTATACCATCTAACAATTTAAATGGGGCCGGATATAACCAACAACAAATCCGGTAAATCCCCATATGCATTTAGCAGTTTAAAGCAAACAACAATTTAAACCATCTTGATGTTATCATGATGCGGATGACATTCGCAAGTTTTATGCAATTTTTATGAAAAAGTTGACATGAGCATTATGAAGCATTTGTCACCGTGGTGGAAAGAAAGGGTGCCACGGCGACGAATCTGAAAATGATGCCACGGCACCATATCGGTTCCGGTAGCTCACGGAGATACCGGTGCAAAAGGAAAAGTGACGGAAGCGTGTCAAGCAAGGATGGTGGGGTGCTCCCGGAAACCGGGTGTCCCACATGACGGTGGCAAGGAAAAAGAGGGGCTTCGTGCAACGAAAAACTCCGACACGGAGCAAACACGAGCATCTCATACATCACACATGCATTCGTTCACGGACATCATATCGGGGTTATACCTTCGAAGCATGCAAACGAGACAGTTCGGGTTCGATGGGACGTAGTGGTACTTTCGGTCCTCGGCGACGGAAGAGGTACAGACGTTCTCAAGGCACTTGTCGGTCCGGACTTGGTGTAGTTGTACATGGCAAACGTAGTGGTACTCGGAGTCTTGTCAAACCCAAGCGACGGTAGTCGTACACGACGCGTTGTGGAAGTAGTTGTACTCGCAGACTTCAGCGGCGGTAGTCATTCAGGGTCTTGGTGGTTCGTAGTGTAGCCGTACATGTTCGACGTGGTACACGGTTCGAAGTCGTGCATGTCCCATAGATGTTCAGGGTCACCGTGAGGAACTTGTCGGATCCAGGGTCTCGGTCATTGGTAGTGGTACACGTTTCGAAGGTGAACTTGATGAACTCGAATCCCTTCGGGGTTGTCATGGTACTTGGGGTCTTCGGACCCGCCGGTCTCGTTCTTGCGACAATAATTGAACTTGAAGTTATTGGTTCATGGGTCTTTGGCAATAGTAGTCGTTCCAGGCGCCGGGTGTCGAGGTACTTGGCTTTCTTAGGATTCCTAAGAAGGCGGTAGAGGTACTTGGCGCGTCACAATGTAGTCGAACTTGACGACAAATGGGTCTCCTCGGGGACTTGATGCATCCGAGTTCTTCGGGTTTGTAGTTGTACTTGGCGTTCTGAGTCCGGGTCTTGCCGGTCTAGATGGTCTGAAATGAAAGAAAAAATGCAAGGACCCCGGGTGGCAGCAGCAAGGAAACCATGGTAGTGGTCAGCGGCAGGACGCAGGGAGCTCGAGCGTGAAGCGGGCAACTGGCAGTCGACGCGGGGACGGACGGGTGAGAAGCGAGGCAGAGCAGCGGGTCCTGGTGGCCGGCGTCGCTGGATCTTGCAGATGGGAGGCTTGTGCCTCTGGAGCTCACAGGATAAAGCGGGTCATCCTGGACGGCAGTCATCGGAGGTGCAGCAGCGGAGTCTCCGGAGTTGGCCTCCACTGGCGCGCGGGAGTGCTTCGGGCGACGGAGGGGAGTCCTGCCGGCGTGGTCGTCTCACCATGACCCGAGGTAGGGGAGGAGCGGTCTTGGGGCGGACAGCGAGGGAGGCGCGACCAAGGCGGGTGCAAGGTGGCGGGGACGAACTCGTGGGCACGGGAGCGGGGCCTCACTGGAAGGAGTGGAGGGGCTCGGCGTGCAGAGCTTGGCGGCGACCATGGCGCCATGGATATCGGGCTGTGAGGTCGAGCGAGGGGACGCGAGCTCCTGGTGCTGGCTACGGGGCGCTGTGCGGGCGTCGGGGCTGCGCAGTAGCCATGGATGGGCGGCGACGGCGCGCAGGAGGTGAAGGAGGTGGGAGGCGAGAGGGGCGGCGCAAGGCGGCGGTGCTCGTTGGTGCTGGGGCGCTCAAGATCGAGCGAGAGGTAGCGGGTGCTGGGAGATCGAAGATAGAGGAGGAGGGATCGAGCATGCGACGGCATTGAATGGGCATCGAGGGAGAGAGCAAGGCTACGAGGGAGATGGGGGAGTCGGGCTCCCTAGCGGCGCGAGGGGAGAGGATGAGGGAGAGAACGATTGGAGGGGAGTCGGCCTAGGTTAGGATTAGGTGGGGCGCGACTGGGCCTAGGAGAGGTGGGTTATATGGGCCGCTAGTTGGCCCTCGTGGCCTGCTAGGCTGTTGGGCTCCTTTCTCCTCTGTTTCTTCTTTAACCGAAAAGAAATAGAGAGAAAGGAAAAAGAAGGGGGTTTAGGGAAAATAATTTGAGCAGGAGGACAATTTTCCCGGACTCATAGAAATAAGCATGACCACAGAAAAATAGAAGTGGTAAGATGGCAGGAATTAAATTCAAATTAATTTGAATATAATTCAAATGGTTTTGAATTGGGACTAGGTTTGGTGTGGCCCAACATTGTTCGGATTTTTGGTGGAGCTTGGAAAAAAGGACAAAAGAATTACCGACAAAGTTTGAGAGTCGAAAATCATAAGAAGGAAAGGTCAAGGATTTAACATGCAAGTGGGTTGTGGATAATTCCAAATTAATGGAATACTTTATAATAGCTCCCTAAATATTGGGAGGGTATGTTTTAAAGAGAAACCACCATGTGAGTTCCCTCGGTTTAAATGGACCGAAGATCCATGCAATTTATTTAGTGAGTTTTATAACGGGTTGCACGATGACATGATGCAATGCACATGATGCAATGCACATGATGCAAAGATGAAATGCAATGGACCAAACAAATCACATGACAAAACCCGGAAATCATGGAAGGCACCTAAAGCTCCGGTCTTGGGGCGTCACAAAGGCCCAACCTTGGTTTTACATTTGCCTAACAACCTATAACTTTCACTTGGGTTTTTGCGAGCCCGAGGGTCATCTTTATTTTAACCCCCCCGGGCTAGTGCTCCTCTGAGTGTTGATCCAACCTAGAGCCACTTGCAGCGCCACCTCGGGGAAACTTGAGGGCTGGTTTTAGCTGTATGTAGTGTTCATCCGGTGTGCCCTGAGAACGAGATATGTGCAGCTCCTATCGGGATTTGTCGGCATGTCCGGGCGGCTTTGCTGGTCTTGTTTTACCAATGTCGAAATGTCCTGTAACCGGGATTTCAAGACTGATCGGGTATTTCCAGGAGAAGGAATATCCTTCGTTGACCATGAGAGCTTGTGATGGGCTAAGTTGGGACACCCCTGCCGGGTATAAACTTTCGAGAGCCGTGCCCGCGGTTATGTGGCAGATGGGAATTTGTTAATATCTGGTTGTAGAGAACTTGACACTTGATTTATTTAAAATACATCAACCGCGTGTGTAACCATGATGGTCTCTTTTCGGTGGAGTCCGGGAAGTGAACACGATTCTTGTGTTATGGCTGTGCGTAAGTAGTTTCAGGATCACTTCTTGATCACTTCTAGCTTCACGACCGTTGCGTTGCTTCTCTTCTCGCTCTTATTTGCGTATGTTAGCCACCATATATGCTTAGTGCTTGCTGCAGCTCCACCTCATTACCTTACCCTACCCATAAGCTTAAATAGTCTTGATCTCGCGGGTGTGAGATTGTTGAGTCCTCGTGACTCACGGATACTTCCAAACAGTTGTAGGTTCCGATGATACCAGTGCAGGTGATGCAACCGAGCTCAAGTGGGAGCTCGATGAAGATCTTGATCATTGTTTTGTTTCGTTTCCTGTTGATCAGTAGTGGACCCTAGTTGGGACGATTAGGGATCTAGCATTTGGGGTTGTCTTCCTTTATTTTGGTTCCGTAGTCGGACCTTGATTGTATTCTGGATGATGTATGTTTAACTTGTTATTTGTGTGAAGTGGCGATTGTAAGCCAACTCTTTATCCCTTTCTTATTCAGTACATGGGATTGTGTGAAGATTACCCCTCTTGCGACAAAACTACCATGCGGCTATGCCTCTATGTCATGCCCCGACACGTGGGAGATATAGTCGCATTGTGGGTGTTACACTGCCCCTAAGACATGTATCCTTTTTGCATCTTTGGCTTACCCTGCTGGGGGCGCCCCTCGGGCTGCATCATCCCCAGGCCACTCGGGTCCGGCCCAGTGGCATGTATCGTTCTTGCATCTATCTGAGCTAACCTGCCTCTCTGCTAGGGTCCTTTCATGATTATCACCTGCTTGCCTATTATCCATCGCGGCCACCCGCGCTGCCCATCGACCCTCTACTCATCCCGCAACGGGGCTACTCATGCTGGCACAGCGCTTGTGCTCAGGTCTGTCCCTGCAACTCTGACAAATCTGAGCGGCTGAGCTCTGGCTCGCGGCACGCCCCGCGCACGTCACCTCACCAGGCCCTCAGTCCCTTCATCTTCTTGCGGAACGACCAGTGGCAGACTGGCAGGTGCGGTTGCAACCTGTATTCCTCCCTCGCGCTAACCTGCAAGAACCTCCGGAGGCTGGCGGCGGGTAGCACCCCGGGCTCCTTCTTTTTTCACACAATTCACTTGCACGTTAAAGGGGTGCTCCTGAGCATTGCGACTCAGGAACTCTTACTGGCTCTCCAGCCCTCACCCCCTGGCCTTGACTATGGCATCACGACCTGGCATACCAGCAGCGGCTAAGCTCGCTCGAGGGCCGGGACCCGAGGACGCAGAGCACATAGGAGGACGTGAAAGGAGAGGGAAGCTCGCACGAGCATGACCCAACTGACACACGAAGCTGGCGCGACACAAGGAATCAACTTCGGACCGCTAATATAAGTCTCGCACTCGGATCAGCCAAGCGCTGCGACATGGGATTCCCATCTCTTGCAGCCTTGCTATGGCAACGCCGCCTTCCTTTCCTACCTTCAGGTAGCTGCTTGCATGCTAAAGGGGACCTCTTGAGCATTGCGCCTCAGGAGCTCTTACTGGACCTTGTGAAGGAAATATGCCCTAGAGGCAATAATAAAGTTATTATTTATTTCCTTATATCATGATAAATGTTTATTATTCATGCTAGAATTGTATTAACCGGAAACATAATACATGTGTGAATACATAGACAAACAGAGTGTCACTAGTATGCCTCTACTTGACTAGCTCGTTAATCAAAGATGGTTATGTTTCCTAACCATGAACAATGAGTTGTTATTTGATTAACGGGATCACATCATTAAGTGAATGATCTGATTGACATGACCCATTCCATTAGCTTAGCACCCGATCGTTTAGTATGTTGCTATTGCTTTCTTCATGACTTATACATGTTCCTATGACTATGAGATTATGCAACTCCCGTTTGCCGGAGGAACACTTTGTGTGCTACCAAACGTCACAACGTAACTGGGTGATTATAAAGGAGCTCTACAGGTGTCTCCAAAGGTACATGTTGGGTTGGCGTATTTCGAGATTAGGATTTGTCACTCCGATTGTCGGAGAGGTATCTCTGGGCCCTCTCGGTAATGCACATCACTTAAGCCTTGCAAGCATTGCAACTAATGAGTTAGTTGCGGGATGATGTATTACAGAACGAGTAAAGAGACTTGCCGGTAACGAGATTGAACTAGGTATTGGAATACCGACGATCGAATCTCGGGCAAGTAACATACCGATGACAAAGGGAACAACGTATGTTGTTATGCGGTCTGACCGATAAAGATCTTCGTAGAATATGTAGGAGCCAATATGGGCATCCAGGTCCCGCTATTGGTTATTGACCGGAGACGTGTCTCGGTCATGTCTACATTGTTCTCGAACCCGTAGGGTCCGCACGCTTAAGGTTTCGATGACAGTTATATTATGAGTTTATGAGTTTTGATGTACCGAAGGAGTTCGGAGTCCCGGATGAGATCGGGGACATGACGAGGAGTCTCGAAATGGTCGAGACGTAAAGATTGATATATTGGACGACTATATTCGGACATCGGAAAGGTTCCGAGTGATTCGGGTATTTTTCGGAGTACCGGGTAGTTACGGGAGAAGCAATGGGCCTTGATGGGCTTTAGTGGGAAGAGGAGAAAGGGCCAAGGGGCTGCTGCGCCCCCCCCTCCCCTCTAGTCCGAATTGGACTAGGGAAAAGGGGGCCGGCCACCTCTCCTTCTCCTCCACTTCCTTCTCCCTTCCTCCCCTCTTGGTGGACTCCTACTAGGACTTGGAGTCCTAGTAGGACTCCACATCCTGGCCGCACCAACCTTGGCCGGCCTCCTCCTCCTCCATCCTTTATATACTGAGGCAAGGGGCACCCCAAAGACACAAGTTGATCCACGTGATCATATCCTTAGCCGTGTGCGGTGCCCCCTTCCACCATAATCCTCGATAATATTGTAGCGGAGTTTAGGTGAAGCCCTGCTGCAGTAGTACATCAAGATCGTCACCACGCCGTCGTGCTGACGGAACTCTTCCCCGACACTTTGCTGGATCGGAGTCCGGGGATCGTCATCGAGCTGAACGTGTGCTAGAACTCGGAGGTGCCGTAGTTTCGGTGCTTGATCGGTCGGATCGTGAAGACGTACGACTACATCAACCAAACACTTCCGTTGTCGATCTACTAGGTATGTAGATCACACTCCCCCCCTCGTTGCTATGCATCACATGATCTTGCGTGTGCGTAGGAATTTTTTTGAAATTACTACGTTACCCAACAGTGGCATCTTAGCCTAGGTTTTATATGTTGATGTTATATGCACGAGTAGAACACAAGTGAGTTGTGGGCGATATAAGTCATACTGCCTACCAGCATGTCATACTTTGGTTCGGCGGTATTGTTGGATGAAGCGGCCCAGACCGACATTACGCGTACGCTTACGCGAGACTGGTTCTCCCGACGTGCTTTGCGCAGAGGTGGCTTGTGGGTGACAGTTTCTCCAACTTTAGTTGAACCAAGTGTGGCTACGCTCGGTCCTTGCGAAGGTTAAAACGGAGTCAAATTGACAAACTATCGTTGTGGTTTTGATGCGTAGGTGAGATTGGTTCTTACTTAAGCCCGTAGCAGCCACGTAAAACTTGCAACAACATAGTAGAGGACGTCTAACTTGTTTTTGCAGGGCATGTTGTGATGTGATATGGTCAAAACGTGATGAGATATAAGTTGTTGTATGAGATGATCATGTTTTGTTAAAGTTATCGGCAACTGGCAAAAGCCTTATGGTTGTCTCTATATTGCATAAGATGCAAGCGCCAAATAATTGCTTTACTTTATCGCTATGCGATAGCAATAGTTGCAAGAGCAATAGTTGGCGAGACGACCGTGTGACGACACATTGATATAGATCAAGATGATGGAGATCATGGTGTCATGCCGGTGACGATAGAGATCATGACAGTACTTTGGAGATGGAGATCAAAGGCGCAAGATGATGATGGCCATATCATGTCACATATTTTGATTGCATATGATGTTTATCTTTTATACATCTTATTTTGCTTAGTTTGACGGTAGCATTTTAAGATGATCTCTCACTAATTATCAAGAAGTGTTCTCCCTGAGTATGCACCGTTGCCAAAGTTCGTCGTGCCCAGACACCACGTGATGATCGGGTGTGATAAGCTCTACGTCCATCTACAACGGGTGCAAGCCAGTTTTGCACACGCGGAATACTCAGGTTAAACTTGACGAGCCTAGCATATGCAGATATGGCCTCGGAACACGGAGACCGAAAGGTCGAGCGTGAATCATATAGTAGATATGATCAACATAGTGATGTTCACCATTGAAAACTACTCCATCTCACGTGATGATCGGTTATGGTTTAGTTGATATGGATCACGTAATCACTTAGAAGATTAGAGGGATGTCTATCTAAGTGGGAGTTCTTAAGTAATATGATTAATTGAACTTAAATTTATCATGAACTTAGTCCTGGTAGTATTTTGCAAATTATGTTGTAGATCAATAGCTTGCGTTGTTGCTTTCATATGTTTATTTTGATATGTTCCTAGAGAAAAATTGTGTTGAAAGATGTTAGTAGCAATGATGCGGATTGGATCCGTGATCTGAGGTTTATCCTCATTGCTGCACAGAAGAATTATGTCCTTGATGCACCGCTAGGTGACAGACCTATTGCAGGAGCAGATGCAGACGTTATGAACGTTTGGCTAGCTCAATATGATGACTACTTGATAGTTTAGTGCACCATGCTTAACGGCTTAGAATCGGGACTTCAAAGACGTTTTGAACGTCATGGACCATATGAGATGTTCCAGGAATTGAAGTTAATATTTCAAGCAAATACCCGAGTTGAGAGATATGAAGTCTCCAACAAGTTCTATAGCTAAAAGATGGAGGAGAATCGCTCAACTAGTGAGCATGTGCTCAGATTGTCTGGGTACTACAATCGCTTGAATCAAGTGGGAGTTAATCTTCCAGATAAAATAGTGATTGACAGAATTCTCTAGTCACCATCACCAAGTTAGTAGAACTTCGTGATGAACTATAATATGCAAGGGATGACTAAAGTGATTCCCAAGCTCTTCGTGATGTTGAAATCGACGAAGGTAGAAATCAAGAAAGAGCATCAAGTGTTGATGGTAGACAAGACCACTAGTTTCAATAAAAGGGCAAAGGGAAGAAGGGGAACTTCAAGAAGAACGGCAAGCAAGTTGCTGCTCAAGTGAAGAAGCCCAAGTCTGGTCCTAAGCCTGAGACTAAGTGTTTCTACTGCAAAGGGACTGGTCACTGGAAGCGGAACTACCCCAAGTGATTGGCAGATAAGAAGGATGGCAAAGTGAACATAAGTATATTTGATATACATGTTATTGATGTGTACTTTACTAGTGTTTATAGCAACCCCTCAGTATTTGATACTAGTTCAGTTGCTAAGATTAGTAACTCGAAACGGGAGTTGCAGAATAAACAGAGACTAGTTAAGGGAGAAGTGACGATGTGTGTTGGAAGTGGTTCCAAGATTGATATGATCATCATCGCACACTCCCCTATACTTTCGGGATTAGTGTTGAACCTAAATAAGTGTTATTTGGTTTTTGCGTTGAGCATGAATATGATTTGATCATGTTTATTGCAATTCGGTTATTCATTAAAGTCAGAGAATAATTGTTGTTCTGTTTACATGAATAAAACCTTCGATGGTCATACACCCAATGAAACAAGTTCATTGGATCTCGATCGTAGTGATACACATATTCATAATATTGAAACCAAAAGATGCGAAGTTAATAATGATAGTGCAACTTATTTGTAGCACTGCCGTTTAGGTCATATTGGTGTAAAGCGCATGAAGAAACTCCATGCTGATGGAATTTTGGAATCACTTGATGCTTGCGAACCATGCCTCATGGGCAAGATGACTAAGACTCCGTTCTCCGGAGCGAGCAACTGACTTATTGGAAATAATACATACTGATGTATGCGGTCCGATGAGTGTTAAGGCTCACGGCAAGTATCGTTATTTTCTGAACTTCACAGATGATTTGAGCAGATATGGGTATATCTACTTGATGAAACATAAGTCTGAAACATTTGAAAAGTTCAAAGAATTTCAGAGTGAAGTGGAAAATCATCGTGACAAGAAAATAAAGTTTCTACGATCTGATCGCGGAGACAAATATTTGAGTTACGAGTTTGGTCTTCAATTAAAACAATGTGAAATAGTTTCACAGACTCATGCCACATGGAACACCACAGCATAATGGTGTGTCCGAACGTCATAACCGTACTTTATTGGATATAGTGCAATCTATGATGTCTCTTACCGATCTACCACTATCGTTTTGGGGTTATGCATTAGAGACAACTACATTCACGTTAAATAGGGCACCATCTAAATCCGTTGAGACGACACCATGTGAACTATGGTTTGGCAAGAAACCTAAGCTGTCGTTTCTTAAAGTTTGGGGTTGCGATGCTTATATGAAAAAGTTTCATCCTGATAAGCTCAAACTCAAATTGGAGAAGTGCGCCTTCATAGGATATCCAAAGGAAACTATTGGATACACCTTCTATCACAGATCCGAAGGCAAGACTTTTGTTGCTAAATTCGGAAACTTTCTGGAGAAGGAGTTTCTCTCGAAAGAAGTGAGTGGGAGGAAAGTAGAACTCGACAAGGTAACTATACCTGCTCCCTTATTGGAAAGTAGTACATCATAGAAAACTGTTTCTGTGACACCTACACCAGTTAGTGAGGAAGATAATGATGATGATCATGAAACTTCAGAACAAGATACTACTGAACCTCGTAGATCAACCAGAGTAAGATCCGCGCCAGAGTGGTACGGTAATCCTGTTCTGGAAGTCATGCTACTAGATCATGATGAACCTACGAACTATGAAGAAGCGATGGTGAGCCCAGATTCCGCAAAGTGGCTTGAAGCCATGAAATCTGAGATATGATCCATGTATGAGAACAAAGTATGGACTTTGGTTGACTTGCCCGATGATCGGCAAGCCATAGAAAATAAATGGATCTTCAAGAGGAAGACGGACGCTGATAGTAGTGTTACTATCTACAAAGCTAGAATTGTCGCAAAAGGTTTTCGACAAGTTCAAGGTGTTGACTACGATGAGATTTTCTCACTCGTATCTATGCTTAAGTCTGTCCGAATCATGTTAGCAATTGCCGCATTTTATGAAATCTGGCAAATGGATAAACAAAACTGCATTCCTTAATGGATTTACTAAAGAAGAGTTGTATACGATGCAACTAGAAGGTTTTGTCGATCCTAAAGGTGTTAACTAAATATGCAAGCTCCAGCGATCCATCTATGGACTGGTGCAAGAATCTCGGAGTTGGAATATACGCTTTGATAAGTTGATCAAAGCATATAGTTTTATACAGACTTGCGGTGAAGCCTGTATTTACAAGAAAGTGAGTGGGAGCACTACAACATTTCTGATAAGTATATGTGAATGACATATTGTTGATCGGAAATAATGTAGAATTATTCTGCAAAGCATAAAGGAGTGTTTGAAAGGAGTTTTTCAAAGAAAGACCTCGGTGAAGCTGCTTACATATTGAGTATCAAGATCTATAGAGATAGATCAAGACACTTGATAAGTTTTTTCAATGAGTACATACCTTGACAAGATTTTGAAGTAGTTCAAAATGGAACAGTCAAAGAAAAGGTTTCTTGCCTGTGTTACAAGGTGTGAAGTTGAGTAAGACTCAAAGCCCGACCACGGCAGAAGATAGAAAGAGAATGAAAGTCATTCCCTATGCCTCAGTCATAGGTTCTATAAAGTATGCCATGCTGTATACCAGATCTATTGTATGCCCTACCACTGAGTTTGGCAAGGGAGTACGATAGTGATCTAGGAGTAGATCACTGGACAGCGGTCAAAATTATCCTTAGTGGAATAAGGATATGTTTCTCGATTATGGAAGTGAAAAAAAAGGTTCGTCGTAAAGGGTTACGCCGATGCAAGTTTTGACACTAATCTAGATGACTCTAAGTCTCGGTCTAGATACATATTGAAAGTGGGAGCAATTAGCTAGAGTAGCTCCATGCAGAGCATTGTTGACATAGAAATTTGCAAAATACATGCGGATCTGAATGTGGCAGACCCGTTGACTAAGATTCTCTCACAAGCAAAACATGATCACACCTTAGTACTCCTTGGGTGTTAATCACATAGCGATGTGAACTAGATTACTGAATCTAGTAAACCCTTTGGGTGTTGGTCACATGGCGATGTGAACTATGGGTGTTAATCACATGATGATGTGAACTATTGATGTTAATCACATGGTGATGTGATCTAGATTATTGACTCTAGTGCAAGTGGGAGACTGAAGGAAATATGCCCTAGAGGCAATAATAAAGTTATTATTTATTTCCTTATATCATGATAAATGTTTATTATTCATGCTAGAATTGTATTAACCGGAAACATAATACATGTGTGAATACATAGACAAACAGAGTGTCACTAGTATGCCTCTACTTGACTAGCTCGTTAATCAAAGATGGTTATGTTTCCTAACCATGAACAATGAGTTGTTATTTGATTAACGGGATCACATCATTAAGTGAATGATCTGATTGACATGACCCATTCCATTAGCTTAGCACCCGATCGTTTAGTATGTTGCTATTGCTTTCTTCATGACTTATACATGTTCCTATGACTATGAGATTATGCAACTCCCGTTTGCCGGAGGAACACTTTGTGTGCTACCAAACGTCACAACGTAACTGGGTGATTATAAAGGAGCTCTACAGGTGTCTCCAAAGGTACATGTTGGGTTGGCGTATTTCGAGATTAGGATTTGTCACTCCGATTGTCGGAGAGGTATCTCTGGGCCCTCTCGGTAATGCACATCACTTAAGCCTTGCAAGCATTGCAACTAATGAGTTAGTTGCGGGATGATGTATTACAGAACGAGTAAAGAGACTTGCCGGTAACGAGATTGAACTAGGTATTGGAATACCGACGATCGAATCTCGGGCAAGTAACATACCGATGACAAAGGGAACAACGTATGTTGTTATGCGGTCTGACCGATAAAGATCTTCGTAGAATATGTAGGAGCCAATATGGGCATCCAGGTCCCGCTATTGGTTATTGACCGGAGACGTGTCTCGGTCATGTCTACATTGTTCTCGAACCCGTAGGGTCCGCACGCTTAAGGTTTCGATGACAGTTATATTATGAGTTTATGAGTTTTGATGTACCGAAGGAGTTCGGAGTCCCGGATGAGATCGGGGACATGACGAGGAGTCTCGAAATGGTCGAGACGTAAAGATTGATATATTGGACGACTATATTCGGACATCGGAAAGGTTCCGAGTGATTCGGGTATTTTTCGGAGTACCGGGTAGTTACGGGAGAAGCAATGGGCCTTGATGGGCTTTAGTGGGAAGAGGAGAAAGGGCCAAGGGGCTGCTGCGCCCCCCTCCCCTCTAGTCCGAATTGGACTAGGGAAAAGGGGGCCGGCCACCTCTCCTTCTCCTCTACTTCCTTCTCCCTTCCTCCCCTCTTGGTGGACTCCTACTAGGACTTGGAGTCCTAGTAGGACTCCACATCCTGGCCGCACCAACCTTGGCCGGCCTCCTCCTCCTCCATCCTTTATATACTGAGGCAAGGGGCACCCCAAAGACACAAGTTGATCCACGTGATCATATCCTCAGCCGTGTGCGGTGCCCCCTTCCACCATAATCCTCGATAATATTGTAGCGGAGTTTAGGTGAAGCCCTGCTGCAGTAGTACATCAAGATCGTCACCACGCCGTCGTGCTGATGGAACTCTTCCCCGACACTTTGCTGGATCGGAGTCCGGGGATCATCATCGAGCTGAACGTGTGCTAGAACTCGGAGGTGCCGTAGTTTCGGTGCTTGATCGGTCAGATCGTGAAGACGTACGACTACATCAACCAAACGCTTCCGTTGTCGATCTACTAGGTATGTAGATCACACTCCCCCCCTCGTTGCTATGCATCACATGATCTTGCGTGTGCGTAGGATTTTTTTTGAAATTACTACGTTACCCAACACCTTGGGCCGCTCACCTCCTGGCCTTGACCACGACATCGCGACCTGGCATACCAGCGATGGCTGCAGCCTGCCTGGGACCGGGACCTGTTGGCATAGAGCACCAAGCTATCGCGAGGTTGGAAAGGAGGGACTGAGCCGAAGCAAGACACGTAGTCATAGATCTTCATAAATAAGGAAAGTATTAACAAAAGACACTACATATCCTTTACACGCCCCCATGGGGTTCATCTCGACTCCTCGCAGGGAACAAAAGACGAAAGTTTCTCGGGGCCCTATCTACAGGCGTCACCGCCGACGCCATCATCAACAGTGGGCCACGGGAGGCTTATGCCAAACCCATCCAGATCAACGGCGGCGACGGGTGGACGCCGCGGCTGCGCTCCGGGCACGGCGCGAGCTCAGGGGCACATAGTTGTCGTCACTCATCTCCGGAGTCTCGTCGGGCTCAAGAGAGTCGCTGGACCCCCCAGGAGCCGCCGCTGCTGCTGGAGGAGCTATCGGCAGGTTCAAGGGCGGGCTGAGCGCCCATCACCGCACCGTCCTGACGGCCCCCTCCAGGGCAGCATTCCAGGCGATTGGCCTCCTCGTTGAAGACCTTGAAGAATGGCGTGGAGGCGTCGTCATACTCGAAATGGATGGCGAGCGCCCCCTCTACGCGGCAGACGTGAGCGACCTCACCCCATCCGCGGGTCATGAAGACCTTGTGATGTAGGGTAGAACCCTAATCGACCGATCTTTCATGAAAGGAGCGGATCCTGCGAAGAACACGAAGAACACGAGGGGAATCACGAGGGGAAACACGAGAGAAACACTAAAACCAACAAGAATGATCACACATGCGCTAGATCCATGAACACAAAGGAAGATACAAAATACAAAGTCAACAACGGATGATACAAAGGTAGTCGGTCTTCTCCATGAGGAGGTCTTGATGGGGCCGCCCAAGAGGGGATCTTGATGATCTTCTTTGCAAGGAGCTCTTGAATCCAAAGGGATCTTCTCCGTAGAGGCTGCGGTCTCTCTCGTGGAGTAGATCCGATGTGGATGAGCAATGCTCTATCTCTAAAATGAGCTAAACCAATGTAACCCTAGAAAGAGGGACGAGGAGGAGTATATATAGTCTAGGTGGGCGAAGGGGTACACGGGTCTCGAGCCCTTACACTGTGCGCAGATAGGGGAGGCCAGATGTCCGGGCTTTCACGCGAGCCCGGACATCCGGGCTGGGGGCGGATGTTCGGGCTGGAGGGGTTGGCCTTGCTGCTCTCTGGAATGGCAAGGTCTGGATTTCCGGGATGGAGGCCGTATGTCCGAGAGCTCGAGACACGCCGGATGTCCGGGCTGGACGCCTGATGTCCGGGCCCTTTAGACTTGGCTGCTGGCTCCTTGCTGCTGGTGACACTTCCAGGGGCCGGATGTCCGGGGCCTGGGATGTGTTCTTGACTTCTTCCGTTGGTTCTCTTCATCTGTGAACTTGGGGGCTTGATCGTCTTCACGTGCATCTTCGGGAGGGTCCTCTTGATACCTAATCATGCATAACATTCCAGACTTAGGTAGTAGCCATGTCTTGAGAGGATCATATGTGATATCACTAAGGAAAGAAGTCACCTCATTCTCAAGAGCTCTAGCTCGTGCTCATGGCATGGGTCCTCTTGGCACTTGATGAGACGGTGGTTGGTCCATGGGGATGACCATAGGATGCTCCGCATCATCTCCCCTCCCTTGGGAAAGATCCGACATCGGATCGAAAACCTCATCATCATGGAAACGATTGTCATTGACGGACTTGTAGTTGGACTAAGCGGAAGACATGGCGCAATCCAAGTACTCCAAGTTGTCTCCGGAGTGGTACACATGCAAAAAGAGCAAACACAAATGACACTCGGAAATACAATGGTTAGTGCACACAAAGTGTCCATTATGTAAGGATGAGTCCGTGCGACAAGATTGAGCATGACAAGGTGCATGAAGCTTATCCAAAAGATATGGAATGGTATGCAAAGCATTCATGGGAGCATAAACATTCATTATGCACACAAATGTGTTGTCAATATGATCAATGCAACCATGGTGCAAAATGATGTCATAGTGAGACGATTTATCAATAGCATGAATATGGTAATGGATGCTCAATGTGATGTGATCATGCAATTAATGGTAGGCAATAAGATCATGATGTATGAATATGCCATCAAGGTATATCACAACAAATTTGCTAAGGAAATGCATAAGCTCATATATCATGGATGACATAGAAAGACAAGATGCAACAAGGAAATCATAATATGAGTCAATCCATGCATAAGATGCAAATTTGTCATGTGTATGATATGTCCATCGAGCATGACATGTGTGAGCACAATCAGCAAATAAGGAGGTGTTGGTGTACCAATGCTCGATGTCGTGGCATGAGTGTAGGTTCGAAGGTGCTTCCAATAAGTCCGAGCGCTCCTCAATGTGAAGGTCCATAGAGCCAATCTTCAATGTTGCTCCTCCATTCGCGAGATGTACCATGTAGACAACAAGAAGGAAACAACAATGAAAGAGTGACCCATCCAATATGCATATTTGAGGATGGCTCAAAGGGAAGGAGTTCACCTTTAGGAGATTCTCGGAAATGTTGGTGTTGCACATCGTGTATGCCTTCACATGACCAAACTGTGTCATGACAGTATCGCCTTGTGAATCCTTCAACATGAAAGAACATGACAAACACTCGGAAAAACAAATGAGGTTAGCGGAGATGAAAAACCTATCATTCGTGTGGTAAAATACCCAACAAGTGTATGCATCATGCTCATCATAAAAAAGGACAAGGGAGCATTTCATAGTATGGCGGCATATGATGATGCGAGAACAACCAAATACAATAGGCTCAATCAAGCAAGCATGCATCACAAGTAAAGGGTCGAAGTCTCCACGACCAATAAGCATAGATGCAACAATTGGAGGCAAGCGACAATGAACAAAATATAGCATGTGAGAGGCATGAACATATACGTCATCAACCCAAGAAATCAAGTAAGAATGGAACATGGGTAATGCGACAAAGCAAGCAATCATGTGAATCAAGGAAAGCAAGCTAGTAGCCGAAGATGCAACATACTAGAAGGAATCATGTGAAGTATGTCATGTGTGCAAATAGTGTGTGTGAATAATTCACATGACATAGCACAAGCATGAAAGGGGGATATGAGAAAAATAGGATCAATAGCATGAGGCACATGATAAACATGGCAATAGCAACAAGGATCTCCACCAAGCATGCAAATACACATAGGAGTAGCATAATGGTGAAACATGGGTAGATGCACGCAAGGGTCACAATTGCATGTCAAAGGCATAGAATTAAGCATAGCATGCAAACTGAACATGGTAAAATGAGCATGAAATGACAAGCGGTATATAGCCCATAATCGTGTGAGAGCCAAGTGAGAGAGATGCGCATAGTTGTTGCGCGAAGAGAACGGTCGGAAGGATAGTTCACAGGATCCCAAGTCATCTTTGCTCCCAAGAGCTCGTTTCGTCAACTCTTGGGATTGAGAGGTTGACGAGTATATGTGAGTACCTACACAAAACAAAGACAAAGGGAAAATTGTGTGTGCATGGTATATGTACACATCATCCATCATGATGCATACGTGCTTGTGTTGGTTAGCACAAAATATCCAATGCTCAAATAAATGAGATGTGTGATATAGAAACATGTCATCCATCATGATAGGTTTGTTGTTATGTATAGCATAATGGAGACTCAAATTGCGTAATGCATCACGAGAAATATCTAGAGCATTGTTATTCATGGAATGGATATGGTGCAAGAAATTATGGGAATCATGCAAAGCATGGAATTCATCAAAATCTCCTAATATGTATGAGGAAACTATGGGGGTCTCCTCATGAGCATTAATGGAAACATCACATGGAGAATATTGACAACATCCAAAACAATGCATAGTTGGAACATTGTGGTCATGGCATGGCATAGTAGATGAATTGCACAAATCATGTAAAGGAAGCATGGCAAAGTCATCACAGGAAAAACAAAATCCAATGACCATCATCTCGTCATCGATGCCATAAGTGCATATGGGATTTATTTGAATGGGGCATGCATAGCTACTATGTTGAGATTGAAATGATTCGATATGGGATATCTCACTCATAGCATATGACAAGGTTAAAGGATTGGCAAACATGATGTGACCAATAGAATTTTCACATGATATCCTATGGAGCATAGCATCACAACTAGGCAAATCAACATGCTCATCATCATATTCATCATAAATAGGTAAGTCATGACATGCAAAATTTGCACTAGCATGAAGCATGGGAATAGGTGTGTCAACATCATGCAAGCAATCATTCGCAGAATAGTCCGCTAGTGGGACAAGAGAAGCACCATCACCTATGTTACCTTTGGAGCATCGCTCATGTGTTGTAGGTGAGGTGTCGAAGACCAAGTCGTTGTCATCTTCATCTTGATGGAACCATGTGGGGGGGGGGGTGCATCATCTTCCACCATGGCCATCGTCATCTCCATTGGAGGTATGGACTCGTCGAGGATAGGCGTATCGTCATGTAGGAGACCTAGCACCAAGGAAGAAAACACACTCGGAGTAGAGGTTAAGTCGTTAGAAACCATAGTGGCCTCACATGCCGTGTCAACTGCCTCACTCACTAAGTGTTGTGGCTCACTCACTCCTAGTATGATGCTCTCACTGATATGGTTGGTGGAGTCACTCAAATGGCTCTCAACCTCACATAGGATATTTGGCATGCTCTCATCTATGGGGCTAGTGGTGGTCACACTCATCCTCTCATAGGAAATGCACTCAATGTCATATATGATGGAGTCACTCATCTCACTCATGGGGTGGTGGCTCTCCTCACATGGCAATTGGGGCATCTCTTTATATGTGGGTGTCGGAGAGATGTAGGTGCAAATGTCACCATGCTCAATCATGTCATAGTCGTAGCCGTGGATGAAGGCCGAAGATGGCACATCATCACTCTCCTCTAAGACCAAAGATAAGGTCTCATGTGCGGTCTCGTAGCTTGAGTTGGAGTATGAGTCCAATATGGGTTTCGTCTTCATGTTGTTGAAGAGGTTCATGCTCATTGCCGTAGTTGAAGGGGATGGCCCTTGCTCGACCTTCTTGTCGCCATCTTGTTGTAGGAGGTCCATATGATGTGGCACCTCATAGCTTGTCTCCATGACTGAAGGGAAATTCCCATGCTCGGCCATCTTTCTTGAGGGGCTTCCAAAGATGGAAGTGCCGCCCTCGCTCGTAGGTGGTCGCCTCGTTAGCGAAGATGTCGATGTAGGCAAACTCATGGGAAGTAGGCGAAGATGCCGTACGTCCAAAGGCGAAGATGCCTTGATAGCACTTGGCGAAGATGCTGAAGTGGTTGTTATAGTCGTAGCGCCGTCTTGGTTTTGGTCGTCTCGTGGTCTTCTCTTATGCTCATGAAGGTTGGCCTTGGCGTGAAGTAGGACTTGTTGGTACTTGTTCATTTGCGTTTCGTGAGCATCGTCATGATGATGTTGGCGTTGTTGCACTTGAGCTCGTAGTAGATGTCGTTCATCGTCGTCGTGCACATGTTGCTTGGAGGTGACCTGCCCTTCATGACGAGGTGGATCATGAACATGATGGTGGTCGCCATGGAGATGTGGACATGGACGACTTGCGCTTGTATCGCTTGGGCGCTCTGAAGATGATCTACTTGCTCGCCGCCTCCTTGAAGATGACGAAGGGGAAGTAGACTTGATCAAGGTCTGAATCTCCTCCATCCTTGCATCTTGCGCCTTCTTTTGTACGGAAAGCTTGTTGTCGATGTAGTCCCTTTTCCTCTCTTCGGAGTGGCGAATGTCAATGGAGATGTTCTCGATGCGCTCTCTCAATCTTGATTGTGCGCCTTGCATTTGTCGTTGTAGGTCAAAGATTGACGCTTTGGTGATGTAGTTGTTCACACTGGTGTTGTTGTGGAAGACCGGAGATGAAATGCCTTGCCTATCCATCACAATACTCGAGAAAATATGAGTGAGAGAAAGAGAAGAACGAATACCAAATGTACCTTGATCGAAGTTGAAAGTGGATCAATGATCACTCCAATGTGTAACAAGGAAATAGCACAATTGGTATGAATTCTTGTCGGTTTCTCACACCTACACAAATAAGGCTTATGGTGGAGCTCGGTGAGGATAGAGGCACAAATTTTTTGATGTGAAATGTTAGCAAGAGTCAATAATGTTGAAAGAGATTCACAAATTCGCAAGTGAAACAAGTAGACCAATAGCAAAATGTGGCACACAGAAACACACACACGGATAGATAAAAGGGGTCATGCAACCAAGGATGAGCACAAAATGTGGAATCCACGGAAAACACTCGTGTTGCATAACTCAAGAGAGACGCTAGCACGATTGCTCAATAGGCGGATACGACACTTGTGCACAACCTATAGGATGCAAAAATGCAACAACTTCTATCCCAAGTATGCTATGTATATGATGTTCCGGTGGTATGATCCAAGATGATCGGATATGACAATCTTATGCAATGTGGTATGATGCTATGTCACTTGCTTACAAGCTTCTTTTGTTTTTCTCTTTTGCTTAAAAGATTTTTCTTTCTTTTTCTTTTTTTTGTATATGGACACTTTGCGAAATGCACAAACCAAGATAGTGATTGGGTATATACGGGAACAATCATGTGACACAAGGGATGATATGCTACCAATATGATATGGTATGTATGCGATGGAAGGTGTAGATCACTAATGTGCACAAGTAACGTTGCCATCAATACTCAAATGGCTAGTCTCGATAGGCAAGTAATGCAAAATGGGCTAGGGGTTAACAATGCAATGGCAAGGGAATATACAATGGAGGGATACCACGATACCAAGATGATATGGAGGTTACCATCCGTCTCGATGATGAGTGGCAGTGATCTTGATGGAGATACCAAGATGATGGAGACTCGTCCCTAAGTAGCCGAAACACCTTAGGAAACAGAAAAACCGCGAACTCAAAATCTCAAATGTCAAATGTCAAATGGTGGTAGCGGGATGCGGTGGTGGTTTTGTGGAAGCTCAATGGAATTGCAGAATAGCAATGATAGGCTGTGCGAGTAGGCAATGCGGAAGTGGAGGGTAAGGTGGTGGACTATACACGGTGTCAGAGTTGTAAGCACGTACCCTAAGTAGCCTAAACACCTTAGGAGACACAACTCACAACACAAACAAAATTGGGTTAAGGTGTGGTCGTGGAAGTGTATGGTGGTCAAGCCTATGCGGAAGTTATGGTGGTGGTGGTTGATGAAGAAGCAACCGTCCCTAAGTAGCATAAACACCTTAGGAGACTCGAATCACTCCTCATGCAACCACTAATGCTATAAGGAACAAAATTGGTTATGTTGCGGAAGTCGGTGGTGGTTATGCGGATGATATGATGGAAGCCCTAGGCAAAGATGCCAAAGTTACAAAATTTTGATGGAGTCAAATGGTGATGGTAATATTTTTGTGGGAAGGGGGATGTCAAGAGCTTTTCAACGAGCTAAAGAATGTCAAAAACGGACTCCGGATGAATTAGTTATGGACAAAACGGTGAAATGGGGAAGGCAGAAATCCCAGGGGCCGGATGTCCGGGGTGGAGCCCGGATTTCCGGGGTTGTGTGTCCAAAACCGAGCAGATTTGGTGCCCCAGGAGCCGGATGTCTGGCCAGGGACCTGGATGTCCGGCCTGATGGCCCGGATGTCCGGCCCGACGAATCCAGATCTCGTTTGGGGCGGAAATTTTCGAATTGGGGCGGAAATGGATGATTCCAAAGGCAAAATTGGAGAGATTTCGTGGATGGAAAGTGGGGAAAAGTGGGGACATGCTAGATCCACTTGAAACCAAGCAAATCCATGGATCAAATCCAACAAAACTTCATCAAATGAACAAATCACAAAAAAAATTGGGGGCTATTTTTGTGGGGAATTTTCGAATTTAGGACGAAATCAACAAAATTAGGCTAGAAAACAAAGAGGGGGGCTCCGAAATCGTGATCAACGTGGCTCACGATACCAAGATGATGTAGGGTAGAACCCTAATCGGCCGATCTTTCACCAAAGTAGCGGATCCTGTGAAGAACACGAAGAACACGAGTGGGAAAATGAGGGGAAACATGAGAGAAACACTAAAACCAACAAGAATGATCACACATGCGCTAGATCCATGAACACAAATGAAGATACAAGATCCAAAGTCAACAACGAATGATACAAAGGTAGTCGGTCTTCTCCATGAGGAGGTCTTGATGGGGCCGCCCAAGAGGGGGTCTTGATGATCTTCTCCGCAAGGAGGTCTTGAATCCAAAGGGATCTTCTCCGTAGAGGTCGCGGTCTCTCTCATGGAGTAGATCCGATGTGGATGAGCAATGCTCTATCTCTAAAATGAGCTAAACCAATGCTAACCTTAGAAAGAGGGACGGGGAGGAGTATATATAGTCTAGGTGGGCGAAGGGGTACACGGGCCTCGAGCCCTTACACTGTGCGCAGACAGGGGAGGCCGGACGTCAGGGCGTTGGGCCGGATGTCCGGGCTTTCACGCGGGCACGGATGTTCGGGCTGGGGGGCAGATGTCCGGGCTGGAGGGGCTGACCTTGCTGCTCTCTGGAATGGTGAGGTCCAGATTTCCGGGCTGGAGGACGGATGTCCAGGAGCTGGGGACGCGCCGGATGTCCGGGCTGGACGTCGGATGTCCGGGCCCTGTAGACTTGGCCGCTGCTCCTTGCTGCTGGTGACACTTCCAGGGACCGGATGTCTGGGTTCGTGGCCGGATGTCCGGGGCCTGGGATGTGTTCTTAACTCCTTCCGTTGGTTCTCTTCATCCGTGAACTTGGGGGCATGATCGTCTTCATGTGCATCTTCAGGAGGGTCCTCTTGATACCTAATCATGCATAACATTCCGGACTTAGTTAGTAGCCATGTCTCGAGAGGATCATATGTGATATCACTAAGGAAAGAAGTCACCTCGTTCTCAGGAGCTCTAGCTCATGCTCGTGTCATGGGTCCTCTTGGCACTTGATGAGACGGTGTTAGGTCCATGGGGATGACCATAGGATGCTCCGCATCACCTTGCCTGGGGAGATGACCTCAACCTCTGCTCCCGTCGCTGGGGTGTCGCACCCGGCATGCTGCAGCCACAACTCTAGTGGCACCCTCGGCGGCATCTTTTCGGTGAAGAACAACAAGAACCGGATCCACATGCGTGGTGGCATCGCCGCCCACACCACGAGTTCACGCAAGGAGCCCTCAGCGTAGGTTAGCAGGGCGGCAGCGCGTGCCACCACTGCACAGCCACTGCGGCCATGGCGCGAGGGGCGTCGGTCCCTACCTCCTCCTCCGGAGCCCTCTGCCTGGGCGTACAAAGGCAGCAGATAGCCGGGGGGAGGCCATTCGTACCAAGGCCTCGTCACCTTCGGCCTCACAACGACATCACGCGAGTGAGCTAGCCTCTTCTTTGGCGGGAGAAGCCCAAGCTCTTCGCAGGGGGCTTTTCCCTTCTCGACGGCGGAGAACCTCCGTATCGACGCCATAGGTGATGCGGCGAAGCAGTGAAGCAAGGAGGAAGAAGAAGAAGCGCAAGGAGTGGAGGAAGAGATGGATGACGGGGGTTCCGCCCCCCCTCCCCGTTTATAGCCAAGGGGAGGCCAACCGCCAGCCTCCACGATCTAAGGTAATGATGACCTTTTTTGCATGCAACATGGACTCGTCAAGTCGGGCAGTTGCCGAGGTAGTGTGAGGAAGCAGAGACGCCCATGTCCCGTCAATCGCCACGCGTCAATCAAGGCCGCAAGCAGTAAGGGCCCATGGCGCTCCACACTTGACCCTTGGCTTCACTGCGAAGCCAAGCACGAGCGCGCCTTGGGCCCGAGGGCTACTATCGCCGTTCTGGGAACGGGGGTACCCAGACTTGCATACCTGCGTCCTAGGGCGTGGCTCCACCAGCGGCCTGGTACGGACCATCTTCATCAGCAAACACTCAAGACCCTCGCGAGGGGCCAAGCCTTGCGAGGCGGACGACACAAGACCTCCTCAGGGGCAGCCTCACTAGGCTAGCTCACGAGGAGCATAGAGATCAAGGCGGGGGGAACCTCGTGATGTTTCCGTGACGTGAGCCATGATGACCAAGGCCAGGCGAGCGCCAGTAGGCGTAGAGTGCCAGTTTCCTCTTTAATGCTAAAGAGGCAAGCCCAGGCGAGGAGTTCCGAGGCATCAGGCAAAGGTTTCCTTATCGGTGTAACGAGACCAAGACCAACATGACGGCAGGATGGAGGTCATCACGGAGCCCAGGACAGCATCACCACCAGAGCCTTTGGCAGGCCAAGACCACCTTTTGTCAGGATAGATTGTACTAGCTATCCCCCTTCAAATTTGCCGTTGTGGGATCCCTTCCTGCCTAATATTTGGGAAGAGGACCAGGGCCTCTATAAATAGGACTAGCCACCACCATAGGAGGAGGGGTCATCTCATCCAATCTGGAGAGGAACCAGACCATCCACACACACACAAGCTCATCGAGCTCAAGAACACCTCTCCTCAGGAGGTTGTTCTTCCCTTGTACTTGTTCATCCCCAGCCTACAAGGCAATCCACCACACCACAATGGAGTAGGGTATTACACCACAACGGTGGCCCGAACCAGTATAAACTCTTGTGTATCTTGTTCCTTGGGTTCGGCGAGCTAAGCTTTGAGATCATTGCGAGAGTGTGGGCTAGGGGGAGAGATATCTTCGTGCGCACCCTAGAGTTCGAACCTCAAGGGTTTTGTCGCAACCCGTAATCTGACATATTGTCTGCAAGAAAGGAGGGAAGGAGCGCATGTGCGTTGATTTCACCAACCTCAATAAGGCTTGCCCTCAAGACCCCTTCCCGCTTCCACGCATTGATCAGATCGTCGACTCCACCGCTGAGTGCGACCTGCTGTGTTTTCTGTACGCCTTCTCGGGCTACCACCAAATCAAGATGGTGGTGCAGGATGTTGAGAAGACAGCCTTCTTGACCCCATGCGGGGTGTATTGCTACACCTCCACGTCATTTGGGCTGCGTAACGCCGGAGCAACTTTCCAACGGCTGATGCACATCGCTCTAGGCTGACAGCTCGGGAGGAATGCCGAGGCCTACGTCGATGACATAGTGGTGAAGTCTCGGGAGGCAAGGACCCTTTTCGAGGACCTGGAAGAAACATTTGCTAGTCTGTGCAAGGTAGATCTGTGACTCAATCCGAAGAAATGTGTGTTTGGTGTCCCCTCAGGCAAGCTGCTGGGCTTTCTGGTGTCGCACAAAGGGATCAAGGCAAACCCAGAGAAGGTCAAGGCAATAGAAAGGATGAGCCCACCACAAACCCTCAAGGAAATGCAAAAGATGGCAGGTTCTGTGACCTCACTAGGGCGCTTCATCTCCAAGCTGGGAGAACACTCCCTCCCATTCTTCAAGCTTATAAAGAAGAAAGGACCATTCGAGTGGACTCCGGAGGCTGATGCGACATTCCAAGAAGTACCTCACTAGCCCGCCGGTGATGGTGGCGCCATGCCCCCTCGAGCCCTTGGTACTCTACCTGGCGCTGGTGGCGGTCCGGGAGGAGCGCCTGGCCAAGGGCTCACGGAGCAGCACCCCGCACCCAGTCGAGACACAGCGGCCTCAGGATGGTGCTCCTGAGGCCTTGGCTACCTCAGTAGATGACCAAGCTCCTCGGGACGGTGCTCCTGAGGCCTCAGCAGCCCCAACGAGCGACCATGCTCCTGAGGCCATCCAGTCTCAGGAGGTACAGGACTCCACCAACACCTTCGCCCTCGTCGAGCACCCAGTGTACTTTGTCAGCACAGTGCTATGCGATGCGCGGGCACACTACCCTATGCAGCAAAAGCTCTTGCTCGCACTCCTCGTGGCCTCCCGCAAGTTGCGCCACTACTTCCAGGGCCACCCCATCAAGGTTGTCTAAGCTTACCCCCGGAGAGGGTGCTCCGAAGCCCCAATGCTGCGGGGAGAGTCACCGAATGGAACATAGAACTGCAGGCATTCCAGTTGGAGTTTAGCACCACCAGAGTTATCAAGGGTGCAGCACTCGCCGACTTTGTGGCGGAGTGGACCAACGTCCCCAGCCCTGAAGTAGACGAGGACCGGACCCTCTCACCTGGAAGCGAGGCTCCGGACAGTTGTGTCATGTACTTCGATGGCCCATTCGCGTGTCAGGGCGCGGGGGCTGGAGCCGTGCTCATCTCACCCACCTAGGACAAGCTCTACTACGTTGTGCAGCTCTGTTCCAGCAGGGCGAGAAGGTCTCCAACAATATTGCGGAATACGAAGGCCTGATCGCCGGTCTCAAGGCTGCTGCAGCCTTGGGGGTGAAGCGCCTCACCATCAAGGGAGACTCCCAGCTCCTCGTCAACTTCTCCAACAAAGTATATGAGCCGAAGGACGAGCACATGGAGGCATACCTCGAGGAGGTACGTAGAATTGAGAAAGAGTTCTTGGGCCTAGAATTGCATCACGTGCCGTGCGGCATGAACCAGGAGGCAGACGACATCACCAAGAGGGCATCTTGGCACCTACCACAAGAGCCTGGTGTCTTCGAGGAGCGGCTCTTCAAGCCATCAGCAGCCCCCTCCACCACGGAACCGGCAACGCCTCAGGAGGAGCTCCCCCCAGCACCACCCTCGGGCGCACCTGCTTGCGGTCCAACCTCGGGGGCCCGTCTGCTCCTCGCACTCCAGCCTCAGGAGGGGTACTGGACCGGGGAGTTTAAGGCGTACCTTCTCCAGGGGACACTCGCCAGGCCATAGCCTATTGCATCCGGGATGGTGAGTGTGGGTGTCAAAACAGGCGGATCTCGGGTAGGGGGTCCCAAACTGTGCGTCTAAGGACGATGGTAACAAGAGACAAGGGACACAATGTTTACCCAGGTTCGGGCCCTCTCTATGGAGGTAATACCCTATGTCCTGCTTGATTGATATTGATGAATATGAGTGTTACAAGAGTTGATCTACCTCGAGATCGTACTGGCTAAACCCTAGAGGTCTAGCGTGTATGGCTATGATAATCCATCTCCTCTATCCGGACTAAGTCCACTGGTTTATATAGACACCAGGAGGATCTAGGGTTACATAAGGTTGGTTACAAAGAAAGGAATCTACATATTCGGTCGCCAAACTTGCCTTCCACACCAAGGAGAGTCCCATCCGGACACGGGTGCAACCTTCGGTCTTTGTATCTTCACAGCCCATCAGTCCGGCCCATGGCTAACAGGCCGGACGCTCGAGGACCCCTTAGTCTAGGACTCCCTCAGTAGCCCCTGAACCTGGGTTCAATGACAAGGTATCCGGCGTGTAGTGCTTTCTTCGGCATTGCAAGGCGGGTTCCTCCTTCCGAACTCCAAAATAGTCTTCGAATGAATTGATCGTGTCCGGACCTGTAACACACACCACACACAACTGTAGAGAGAATATAATAATACACAAGTACAATCTACAGACAACTTTTACAACATGACATCACGTCCATCAGGTCCTAATTTTGAACCGTTTTTTGCCTATCGCTCCATGTTTCGAGACGCGGTTGCCATTGGCACATCTTATCAAAGCAGAGATCGTGTCCCCTTATCATGGGATTATCATCAATACGGGCATGGGTAACCCAACCGTGTCGTTTTACACAGCCCTTGGGAGTAGGCGAATTTTGAGGCGAGTGGGGCGGCGTTCAATATTCACTGCCCTTATAAGGAGATAAGATTCCCCTTTCTTCTCCCACGCCTTCTCTCTTCTCCTGCCTTTCCACTCTTGAGCTCCAGCGCCCAAGTTCTCATGTGTTTCCCACTTGAGAAAGCACTCCAACCATGTCCGGATCAGGAGCTGGTGGCAAGTGGATGGCTTCTTCTGTCAAGAGGAAAGACATCAAGGAGCTTCGACAGGCCGAATACCTAGCCAAGGAGATCGTTCACCGTCTCCCGGACGAAGGATAGATCGTCCCTACCCCAGAGCCCCATGAGAGGGTTGTATTTCTCACACACTTCGTCCGCAGGTTGGGATTCCCTCTCCACCCATTTGTCCGCGGACTGATGTTTTACTACGGGCTAGATTTCCATGATCTAGCCCCCAATTTTGTCCTCAACATCTCAGCATTCATAATCGTTTGCGAGGCATTCCTCCGTATCCCGCCTCACTTCGGCCTATGGCTGAAGACGTTCAATGTAAATCCGAACATGGTGAGAGGCCAACAAGCAGAGTGCGGAGGCGCCATAGTGCGCAAGATGCCCAATGTGATATGGCCCGAAGGTTCCTTCGTGGAGACGGTGAAGGGGTCGCAGTCAGGGTGGTTCTACATCACCAAGCCGCGCGACACCAACTGGGCGGCGGCCCCCGAATTTCGATCCGGAACTCCGCTGCGGCTTACCTCCTAGCAAGAGAAGGGCCTCGCCTGGGGCTCTTCGAGCGAGCTGACTGGGCTCCAGACGTGCGTTCAGAACATGCTAACCAAGAGGATCAAACTCGTCAACGTGATCCAGGTTATGCTCATTCGCCAGATCCTTCCATGCCAACACCGGACTTGCTTTTTGTGGGAGTTCAATCCGGCCAAGCATCAGACACTACGAGAGCTCTTCGGCACAATGCACGAAGATATCTAGAAAGTTCTCTTCAAGGCCGATGAGACACCACCGCCCACGACTGAATATCGCAGGCTCAGCTTAAAGCGCCAGGCCAATTCGGTAAGTTCTTTCTTGTATTCAAGGTATAGCCTTTACTGGCATATTTTGGGAAGGAGTCTAAGCCTTCCTATCAATTTTCAGGCCTGGATCGACATAGCGGAGCGGATTAATTATCCCGCTCCACTTCCCGAAGATGAGGAAACCCCACTCCTAATGAAGATGCTATTCGCGGCGCCTTATGATGTGCCGGAGAAGAAGGCCAAGAAGACGGCCAAAGGGAGCAGGAGCGGCCTTCGCCGAAAGAATGCTTCGGACATGTCGTCCAAAGACGAGACTGACTTTTTGGTCACCGAAGACGATGGTGAGGAGGAAGAAGAAAGCGGCTTCCCCCCAGAGGGGGGAAAGAAGAAAAGAGAGGCCTCCACAAATCTGGAGGCGAAAGCACCCAAGAGGGGGAAGGGCTCCCTTGCGGATAACTCCGCATGGGATGCCGAAAGTAGTCCGGAGCGAATGCCCCGGACCAAGCCTCGGTCTGCCTCGTAAGTACCAAAACTATATGCACCTCCCAATACCCCGCCTTTCTAGTTTGTAATATTAACATGTTTAAACTATGCCATTGTAGTCTAGCCCGCGACGGCTCCTCGCGATCCTCGGCAGAGGATTCGCTAGACTCAAAGGAGATGGCTAGCATGTCTCCGCCGCCCGCTCATTCGGCCTCACCCAAGGGTGATGACGAGGTGGCGTCCCAAAGGATCTTCCCCGACCAGGGGGAGATTCCGAAAATCATTAAGGTGGCGCCACAGGATGACTCCTCGGCTGCCGGACACATGGGGGAGAAAGCCCCCATGGAGGCTGGCAATGCGGGCCAAATTACCATCGGCCCTCAGCCAGATACCGTTCCAGAGACCTACACGGCTCCAAAGTCTAGCGAAGGGCCTTCCCCGAAAGGAGGAAGTGTGTCAGTTCCACCGGTGACCTCTGTCCAACCAGAGGCACCGGATAATCTTCTGCAGGCGCTGCGAGGCGCCTCCATTGTGGATGAGCACCGTATCCTTATGGGTACGGTGATTGAAAAGGTTCAGCCCACCAAAAGCGGACTGACCGATGCCTGCACTAGCCTTTTAACAGGCTTTGAGGTAACCACTGTAGAAAAAATATCACAATGTGGACAGTAGCCCCCGATGCTCTGTTCGGTGTTCGGAAACGAAAAGCCGAACAGGGGATCAAAATAATCTTCGCAGGAGTCTAACATAATATGTCTTTGTGATTAAGCAGGCGTCACTACTGGCTGCTGCTGCTCACCCTGCGGAGGTCTCTGGACTGAAGCAGAACCTGGAGCGGGCCGAGAAAGAGCTCGGCCTCGTGAAGAAGTAGCTGGTGGACAGTAAAGGTATGCAGTGACCTGCGTTTATGTTTAGGAAGAATGAATGGTTCGTGCTTGACTAAAGTTCCATGAACTTTATTAGGGGCCACGACTGAGGTGGCGGCTCTTAAGAAGGCATTAGAGAAGGCCGAGAACAAAGTGGCCAAGGAATGCACCGCGCGCGAGAAGCACGAGGCCCGGGTCGGCGAGGTTCAGCAAGAGCTCCAGGACGCCGTCAAGAAGTGCGAGTCCTTGGAGCGTGATTCTAAGACGCAAGTGTCCGAACTTGCGAAGGACCTCCAGAGCGCGCAGGAGGCTCGAGCCGAAGCCTAGAGCGCCTTTCAAGAAATCCAGGCGGCCCGGAATATCGCGATAGGTAAGGCTTTCAGTATGCAAAGCAAGTCTGTGGAGGAAGCGTTCCTTTTACTTACCAAAATTTGGGGCTCTCTAGGGGCGTTTACGGATTTGCCGCGCAGCGTATCAGACGTTGCCGAGTTCTATCGAGCCAAGGAAGGGAGTTCGATGGAGAAGCTGTTCTGGTCCCAATATCTTGGACCCGAACATCTGGTGTCCTTCAGCGGCTAGCTAAAACGGCTGGTCGAGATGCACAAGGCGGCCGAGCTAGCCATGAAGGACCTGATAGTCCGACTATGGCATGCTGTGCCGATACCTAGCAGCTACTTCAGACTTGTGAAGCGGCTTGTTGATGCCTGCCCCCGGCTTGAGGTGACAAAGCGGTCGGTCTGCATCGAAGGTGCACGGATGGCCTTTGCCCGCGTCAAAATGCACTGGGCGAAGATGGATGCCAAGAAGGTAATGATCGAGGGGCCACCTGAGGGCAAGGAGCACCGCCGACCTAAGATGTATTTTGATGGTGTCCTGGAGGGGTCCCGCATTGCGGACCACTGTGCGAAAGACATTATCTTTGAATGAATGTACTCGAGCTCCCTCTGCTTTGTATAAAACAAGTTGTTTATGCAATATGATGCTTGTTATGTTTTTAAATTTTTACTTCCTGTGCGGCCGTGTTGTATGAAATCTGAGGGTTAACCAGTCGTCGGCTTCTGCCCCCATGTAGGTAGTACGGGGGTGTTCGGGATAGAATCTAAACAATCTTGAAGTATTTAGATGGTCCTTGAAGGAGTTGTTTAGCGCAACGAACCAGGCAACAAGACTATGCGGCTGTAACGCCCTCAATTAGCCATAGGAGTGCGACAATAAAAACATGGGCACAACCCCTAGTATCCGAACTAGAGTGCTATAGGCGTCTAATCGGGAAGTACCGATCCTTCGTGTAATGCGGAAGAAATCTCCAATGGTTTGCAACCTCCGAACAGCTGACCGGCTCTCGCCGCATCATGACAGTCAGTTTTCGGCTTTCTCTACTGAGGTTCTCCTTTGGATAAACCAAGGCACAATCGCAGTAGTTCTCCCTTTACTACCTTAGCCGATATAGCGGAACATAAGGTAGCAAGAACAGGAGCCGGGCAACCCAACTATTGACCAAAGACATGATTCGGAGCCAATGCATATAATGCTAAATTCGGGGTGCCGAACTATACTTATAAAATGTGTTCGTACTTTTTGTTGCCATAGTGTGGGGTGCTATGTAGCCCCTGGCGAACATGAAAACGTACCAAAGTGTACGGGTGCTACCTAATAGGGTTATCCACAGGGGAGCTAAAAAAAAAGAAAACAGAAAAGGTACGAAGGTAAAAGGCTGGAGTCCTACAGCTCTAGCCGCGGAATGTTCTCATTGTAATTTAATTAGTACGTCAAAGTGCATTGACATAGGTAGTGCGATAAGCCACATGCTATTTGACATGCCGAAACCAAGGGAGAGCTGCATCCGGGTCCTGAAAAATAGGTAAAGCTATCGTTAACGGAATCGCCTAAAAAGTCCCCCATATGTCTGCGTTTCTCGTCGTCTTGGTGTGTTTATCCTTCCAGAGGACCGATGATCAGAGCACCAGATGGTGCCTGTGGGATTGAGACCTGCAAAGGAAACAAGTAAAAGTGAAAGTATGTGTGTATCTGACGTCGGTTGAGCCGTACTACGGACCACAAGCTAGTTGTGCCTCCATCGATGCCCATGGGATTTTGAGTGTGTAGTTATGTATGCGCGACACGAATGCCATTACTTGATCGGAACTGCAACGGAGGCCGGATTGCTAGTAGAGCTCCTGACGAGCCGAGCTCTCCTGCTGCAGAATACTTCGGACCCTCTTAATGGTATCCGTGGGCTCGTCAGCCAAATTAAGGCTCTGCCTAAGAAGGTCGCACTGTACTTCTGCTGCTAGGGCAGCTGTGTGCTCTTCTGTATGGAGGGAGCGTTTCGTATTCCCGTTGACTGTTATGACGCCGCATGGACCAGGCATCTTGAGCTTGAGATAAGCATAATGTTGTAATGTATTGAATCGAGCAAATGCAGTTCTTCCGAGCAGTGTGTGATAGCCGTTGTGGAAAGGGACGTTATCAAATATTAACTCCTCGCTTCGAAAGTTGTCCGGAGATCCGAAGACAACCTCTAGTGTGATTGAGCCCTTACAGTGAGCCTCGACACCTGGTATGACTCCTTTGAAGGTAGTCCTGGTGGGCTTGATCCGAGATGGGTTAATGCCCATTTTTCTGCGTTGTATCCTAATAGAGCAGATTAAGGATGCTACCTCCGTCCATGAGGACATGAGTCAAGTGGAACCCATCAATTATTGGGTCTAGGACAAGTGCGGCTGAGCCACCGTGACGGGTACTAGTCGGATGATCCCGGCGATCAAAAGTGATCGGGCATGATGACCATGGATTAGATTTTGGGGCGACTGGCTCTATCGTGTAGATGTCCCTGAGCACACGCTTGCGCTCCCTCTTGGTGATGTGGGTAGCGTATATCATGTTCACCATTTTAACCTAAGGGGGAAACTTCTTTTGTCCCCCTGTGTTCGGTTGCTGGTGCTCTTCATCATCGTCCTTGCTTTGCGATCCTTTTTCCCTGTTCTCGGCGTTTAATTTGCTGGCCTGTTTAAAACCCCAGCAATCTCTATTTGTATGATTGAGTGGCTTGTCTGGGGTGCCATGAATCTGGCACGGACGATCAAGTATGCGGTCCAAGCTAGATGGGTCTGAATTGTTCTTTTGGAACGGCTTCTTCCGCTGACCGGACTTAGAGCCCCTGAATCGGGCATTGACTGCCGTGTCCTCGGTGTTATCGCTATTGTTTCGACGTTTGTATCTGTTGTGTCGAGACTTGTCTTTGCTAGTTTTAGCTTCAGGGGTACCGGCATCGCTTGCATTCTTTTTGCTATGGGCCAACCAACTGTCCTCACTCACACCAAAGCAGGTCATGAGTGCCGTGAGTGCTGCCATGGATTTTGTCTTTTCTTGGCCCAGGTGGCGAGCGAGCCATTCGCCGCGGATGCTGTGTTTGAAGGCTGCTAGGGCTTCGGCATCCGGACAATCGACGATTTGGTTCTTTTTAGTTAAGATCCAGAATTTCCTGGCGGACTCTCCGGGTTGTTGGACTATATGGCTTAAGTCATCAGCGTCCGGAGGTCGAACGTATGTACCTTGGAAGTTATCGAGGAAGGCCTCTTCAAAGTCCTCCCAGCTGCCAATAGAATTTGCAGGCAGACCGTTGAGCCAGTGTCGAGCTGGCCCCTTGAGTTTAAAAGGGAGGTATTTGATGGCGTGGAGGTCATCACCGCGGGCCATATGAATGTGGAGAATGAAGTCTTTGATCCACACCGCGGGGTCCGTGGTTCCATCGTATGATTCTATATTCACAGGTTTGAACCCTTCTGGGAATTCATGATCCAGGACCTCATCGTTGAAGCAATGAGGGTGTGCGGTGCCTCTATATCGGGCCGCATCGCGACGTAGCTCTGATGGAGTCCGTCTGTGGTTTTCGTCCCGTGCGTGACTAAGTTTGTCACGTCCGAATAGGTGGCCATCATCGCGTGTCGAGGCATGCCCTCGTGATCCGTAGATTGATCCAGTGTGTCCTAGTTTATTGTTTAGGGTTTGCCGGAGGTCATATGTATGCCCCTGGGTTGGTTTACCTCTGCCCGTGCACCAAGGCGGGGCTGGCTGGTGTTCGGCGTGAGTTGCCGTTTTGTCTCGACCGCGCGGTGGTCGGTTAGCCGCATTGTACGATGGAGGTATGTAGTTCGGCGCCTCCTCGTCAAACTAAGGTAGCAATTTGTGCTTTGGGTAGCTTTTGGTTGGGCGCTTGAGGCCGTACTCTTCGACTGCTAGGACATCGGTCCATTTATCATTGAGCAGATCTTGGTCAGCTTGAAGCTGCTGCTGCTTCTTTTTCAGGCTCCTTGCAGTGGCAATTAGTTGGCGTTTGAAGCGCTCCTTCTCAAGAGGCTCCTCAGGCATGATGAAATCCTCGGTGCCGAGGCCCACCTCGTCCTTGGAGAGTGGAAGGTAGTTATCGTCCTCCGAATCTTCATGCGTGGCCTATTTACCGGGGCTAACCTGCCCGCCCTCCCGTTCATCTTGTTCATTAACTGTATCGACGGGGTCTTTGTTGTCTTCGACACCTTCTGGCGTGTTGTCTTCTCCTGTGCCGGTGTTGTTGTCTTTACTGCCGCGTGACTTAGAGCGGCGCCGCTGACGCTGGCGCTTGGATTGTATTTCGGAAGGTTTATCCTCAACCGGATCTTCCTTGTCATCGTCGCTGTTCTCCTTTGGTGCATCCGCCATGTATACATCATACGAGTAAGTGGCCATCCAACGTCCGGTGAACGGCGGGTTCTGGGCCTCTTCTTCTCCAGCATCGTCGTCCATACCGTCGATGTCCTCAGAGTCATAATCAAGTTCGTCGGTCAAATCCTCGACTGTGGCTATGAAGTGGGTGGCGGGTGGGAAGCGAAATTCTACAGCGTCAGCCCCTAGTTCGAGCCGGATATAGTTCGGCTGTGAGTCCTCCGCCAAGGACAGATTCTTTAATGAGTTTAGCACATCACCCAAAGAAGAGTGCTGGAAGATGTCTGCGGCGCTGAATTCGAAGACCGATAAACGATCAAGCTCAGCGTCTGCGGCCTCACGTGGTTCGAAACTTACAGCTGGAGACGGGTCCGGAGTTCCGCTGACAGAGACGTCGTGAGAGGTTAAGTCTATATGCGGCTCCAACGCCGTGGAATCTGTGGCCTCCGTGGTGGGGTTGATCCTCCCGTCCTTGGGTGGCGCAGCTTGCTCCGGATCTAGGGCCAGAGCAGTTATAGGAGGAATCTCCCAGATGCAGCCTGATGATAGATTTAGGTCATGATCATCGGGGCGACCGGGAGCGGCTACCACGGTCTCAAATCCGGCGAAGATCAAGTCTCCATGGGTGTCCGCAACGTAGTTCATGCTCCCAAATCCGACCTGATGACCAGGGGCATAGCTTTCGATCTGCTCTAGATGGCCAAGCGAATTGGCCCGAAGTGCGAAGCCGCCGAACATGAAGATCTGTCCGGGGAGGAAAGTTTCTCCTTGGATAGCGTCATTATGGATGATTGAAGGGGCCATCAAACCTTTTAGCGACAACACAGTGGAACTCTCAATGAAAGCACCAATGTCAGTGTTAAAACCAGGGGATCTCGGGTAGGGGGTCCCGAACTGTGTCTAAGGTCAATGGTAACATGAGACAAGGGACACGATGTTTGCCCAGGTTCGGGCCCTCTCTATAGAGGTAATACCCTATGTCTTGCTTGATTGATATTGATGAATATGAGTATTACAAGAGTTGATCTACCTCAAGATCATAATGGCTAAACCCTAGAGGTCTAGCGTGTATGGCTATGATAATCCGTCTCCTCTATCCGGACTAAGTCCTCCGGTTTATATAGACACCGGGAGGATCTAGGGTTACATAAGGTCGGTTACAAAGAAAGGAATCTACATATTCGGTGGCCAAGCTTGCCTTCCATGCCAAGGAGAGTCCCATCCGGACATGGGTGCAGTCTTCGGTCTTCGTATCTTCACAGCCCATCAGTCCGGCCCATGGCTAATAGGCTAGACGCCCGAGGACCCCTTAGTCCAGGACTCCCTCAGTGAGATTCACCGAAAACGGCCGAACGATGTCTCTCTACGGTGCATCTCCAGGGAGCAGGGACACGAGATGCTGGCCGACATACATGGCGGGGATTGCGGGCATCACTCTTTGTCGCGCACCCTCGTGGGAAAGGCGTTCCATAGTGGGTTCTACTGGCCCACGGCACTCAATGACGCCACGAGCTGGTGAGATCCTATGAAGCCTTCCAGTTCCATACCAAGCAGATCAACCAGCCCGCACAGGGTCTCCTGACGATCCCGCTCTCTTGGCCGTTCGTGGTCTGGGGGCTGGACATCTTGGGCCCATTCCCTCGAGTGCCCGGGGGCTACCGCTACCTCTACGTCGCCATCGATAAGTTCACCAAGTGGGCGAAGGTGGAAGCTGTCCGCACCATCCCAACCGGCTCGGCAGTCAGGTTCATCAAGGGCCTCATGAGCCGGTTTGGAGTCCCAATCACATCATCACCGATGATGGCTCGCAGTTCACTAGCAACCTTTTCAAAACATATTGTGCTAACCTTGGAACACAAATATGCTATGCCTGACACTACAAAAAAAAGACACATCCGTGACATTTTGGGCCGAACGAATTTTTTCTATCATACTTATGACATTTCTATGACGATTATTGTGACAAAACCCGGTATCATCATAGATGTGGTGGGCTCCTACTTCTATGACAAAAAATCATGACAGAAAATGGGCTTTTCATCCTGGGTGGGCAGGAGATGCAGCTGCATGACATTCTTTGGGCCGTCCATGACGGAAAAACTCGTGGTAGAAGAGAGGGCGAGGAAAATATTAGGGAGTTCCCAGTTACGGTGGGTGGTCGGGGCTGAGCAATGCACGGAGGTTTGCACATTTGTCTCATACACGTACGCGTGTGTGTGCGAGGTGTTGCGCTCTAACTGAACCCGAGTGAGGCGTTGGGCTCTAACTGAACCCGAGCGATTGCACTAGCTATGTTACTGAACCCCGATCGATCCCTTGTTGTTAACTGAACCCGAGTGATTCCTTTTCTACTGCTGCTAACTGAAGTAGATTGATGTTGCCTCTTGATGAATAGTGAGCGTTGTTGGGGGTTTGGATGAACAGTTCCCGGTGGGGGGTTGGATGAACAGGGCCCCATGGTGTTGCCGCTAGATGAACAAGACTCCGATCGAGCCGGTTGGGGGTCGATGAACAGGACCCCGTGGAGGGCTGGATGAACGGGACGACCCCGTGGAGGGCTGGTTGAACAGTAGCCGGTGGAGGGCTGGATGAACAGTGGCCCGTGGAGGGATGGTTGAGCAGGACCCCATGGAGAGGGCTGGTTGAACAATAGCCGGTGGAGGAGCGGTGGAGGCTGGATGAACAGGAGCCCATGGATGAACAGTCCCAGGTGGAGGCAGGAGGGGAGACATCGTGGATGAACAGTCGCAGGTGGAGGCTAGAGGACGTCGACGGTGGATGAATAGTAGCCCGTGGAGGCAGTCGACGGTGGAGATGAATAGTATCCCGTGGAGTCCCATTTTGCGGTACGCCACACCCCTCCCAATGAACAGGACCCCCGTTTCGACCGTAGCGCTCCAACACAAGTCTGTTTCCTCCGTTTTGCGGTACGCCACACCCCTCCCGATCAACAGGACCCTGTTTCGACTGTAGGAGGTCCAAGAGAAGTTCGTTTCCTCCATTTTGCGGTACGCCAGACCCCTCTAGATGAACAGGATCCCGTTTCTACCATGGCCGGTCAAACACAAGGAGGTTTCCTCCATTCTACGGTATGCCAGGCCTTGTTTTGATCGGTTCTTCCGTCCAAGCTGGTTGGCTCCCGATGAACACGATGATGACATAGTTTCTCCGTTCTGACCCAGCCATGTACACGAGCCCTGGCCATACGTATGCGCGAGTAGGCGTTCGAGACCCCGCCCGTATGTACGTACGTGGCCATATTTTCTTTCTTGCACCCTGGACGATGTATGTACGTGTACACGATATTAACGGGACTACGTGGCATGCTATGTGCGCGCCTCTACTACGACACGTGCGCACCTCTACTACGACACGTGCGCACCTCTACTATGACACCTGCCCTTCCTTACACGGCCACGGTTCATCGCTGCGGCCTGCTGACAGACCGATCGACCAGTATGTACGTACACGTTCGCGACCAGAATGACAACGCTACGTACGCTTTGACCAGGTGGGTCCCGATTGTCAGGCACTTCCTTGCGTGCGAAGATGTAGCTGGTGTATCCCAGCAGTCACGGGGCGAATCATTTTTTTTCCCGTAATATGGACGCACTTCCTTGCATGCGAAGATGTAGCTGGTGGGTCCCAACAGTCAGGGGGAAACATTTTTTTCATGAAATACGATGGCCTGTCTGGTGGGTCCCTGATGTCAAGCGGAGGAATCATTATTTTCCGTGTAATAAGGAGGCACTTCCTTGCTACTGCCATGGACCCAGTTGTCAGCCTCTCCATGTACATTACTCTTCCGATGGAAGTCGTTCCTTGACCATGTTGACCTACCGAGAGCACCAGGGTGGTGGACGACGGCGAGGCCCAGGAAGAGAGCGATGCGGAGCCGGGGAAGACACGGCAGTGGAAGACCACGTGGAGAGGAGTATGAGGGTTCACTGGTTCGGCTGCAGTGTGAGGCTACCGTCGCCGCAGAATAATAGGGGGTGTGGGTGAGTGGATGGTCTGGCCAGCTCTGGGAGTAGTAGGGGCGGTGAGGCCTCCGCGACAGCACAGACGGCCACGGGAGGCAGGAGCACGCAGCACGACTGGTGCTGGTTTGTGTGGCTGGAGCAAGAATACCAGAGGTTGAAGAAGCACTACGGCCGTTGGATGGACATCGTACGGTCACTGGATCTAGAATCATTCATATTGACTAAGTTGACAAGGCCCTCCGTCCCCGTCAACTTAGTAGGCCCACAAGTCATCCTCCCACTATGGTGGGTCCCAACTAGCAGGGGGAGTATTCAATTTTTTGTGCGTAATAAGGAGGCACTTCCTTGCGTGCGAAGATATAGCTGGTGGGTCTGACCTGTCAGCGGGGGGAATGTTTTTTTCATGTAATACAGAGGCCCTTCCGATGGGTCCCAACTGTCAGGTGGAGGAATCATTATTTTGCGTGTAATTAGGAGGCATTTCCTTGCGGGTGGCCGTGGACCCAGCTATCAGCCTCTCCACTTATAGTCCACTTCCGATGGATGTCGTTCATTGACCACGTTGACCACGCCGCGCCGAGAGCACCAGGGCGATGGATGACAACGAGGCCTAGGAAGGGAACGACATGGAGATGGGAAGACGCGGGAGTGGATTTGCAGACGGAGAGGTGTACAAGGGTTAACTGGTTCTGGTGCGGTGTGGTTCAGTAGTCGGTGGAGAAGAACAGGAGGTGTGGAAGGGTGGGTGGATGGCCTGGCCGGCGGTGGGGTAGCGCTTCACAGCGAAGCGTGCTAAGCAGAGCTGCTAGCAGCAGGAGGCGGGCGCAGGTGGTCCGAGCAGCGCTGGAGGAAGAAGATGAGAGATTGAATATGGATGTCGGTCGTTGGATGTAAATCCAATGGCTAACGATGTCAGAATCATTTCTTGACTAAGTTGACAATGACTTGTGTTGGCTTCGACCTATTGGCCCACATTTCAGCCTCAAAAAATGTGGCACGCATTCAACCCATTTTTCAGAATTTACAGTCAATTTGATCTCTCTTTTTTTAGAATTACAGTCCATTTGCTGGGCTGGGTGAACAAATAATGTAGCGTCCATGCGGCCCATTTATTTTTTTCCTAAAAAATTACAGGCCATTTGCACTTTCTCGAAATACATGATTTTGCTGCGCTGATTCTAATTATAACGTTGGGTTGGGCGCAACAATGTTATTAAAAAATAAACAGGGCTGGGCATTTATAAATATATGTAAATAATAAGTGATTTATTATTACATTGGTCCTTAAATCTTACCAAGCTTTTCTACACAATCACCAGGATTTTCGTTGCCTTAGTGTAAAAAAATCCAGGATTTTATTGTTAAGAAATTATTTTTATAAGTTAAAAAGATGTGGGATATTGTTATCTAATATATGTAAGTATCTGTTAAATATATGATGACAATAATAATAATATATAATAACATATAAAATAATTTAAATATATATAATATAGTTAGAAGGGAAACATAAGTTGGACCAGGCGTTCCTATACTTACATAGAAAAATAGAACAGACCTCTGCGTTTTCTTCAAAAAAAACATAAGTTGGGCTGCCGATGTTTCAGGAAAAATAAAACCTCAAATGGGAGGTCCATAGGCCGGTCGATACATGACGGCCCTCAAGAAAATACAAACCAGCATGTCGTCGGCTGCACATGTTAAAAAAGAAAGCCTAGACAGGGCAGCCCACAACCCAGTTGATACTTGCTGCCCCAGTGATAATAAATGATACCTGCCAGCTCCCCGGCTTCGTTGTGAATTTATCTCCTTTGGTAACTACGTTGAAGCACCTAAAAATGTAACTATGTTGACAAACCCATGGGCCCCAACGTCAGTATAGCATTAGGAGGAAGTATTTTTTTCAATCAGGCACTTGCTTGCATACGGCTATAGACCTGGTGGGTCCCGACTGTCCACCTCTCCACATACAGTCGTCTCCAGATTCCCCTAGTTTGTTCAGCATATTCAGAACGGCAGACAGCGGCGCCGCGGCGAGCGCACAAAGGCGCAGGATGAGATCGAACCACCTGAGGCAGTGCCTTATTTGTAACGAAAGTACTTAACTAGCCAAGTGGCCAAGTGACACTACCCGACAGCTATTCCGCCCGGGTTCGATTCCACCTGATGCAGGGAAAATATCTTCAAATTTTTTGCCTCTACCATTATAGACATGTGGGTCACCATTGTCATCTACGCACACCACGTCCAACACTTGCCAAAACTTTGTCCCTTGTTTTCTCTGTTTTTTGCACACTCGACATTGTGTGGGCATTTTGAAAATAGCATATCTTTTTGATTGTGCATCATATGAAGATGTGCTATGCATGACTGTTGATCAACATGATGTTAACTGGCGGTAGTTCCATTTTCGACCATGAATAAAACTTCCAACATGATGTTATCCCTGTTTGTAATGGTCGTGTTAATATAAATGCTCTGCCTCTGAAAGTTGTAGTTTCTTCTTTGAAATTGAACTTGCAGTTTCTTATCCGAAACTGGAACTTGCAGTTTCTTCTCTGAGAATCACATTGCCTACAGTTTTACACTCCTATGAAACTACATTTTTTCAAGTGCTAAAAATAGATCTCTAGAATTCATAAAATACTTCATATGCTCAATACTGCAAACATGAAATTCAAAAGGCATTCATATCTAAAAGTACTCTCAAAATACACAACACAAAACACAATTCACAACCTGCAAATACTGACAACCCTAAGCTCCTCCTAAGAATTCACAACTTGCTCGACTATTGGGCTGGGGGCAGTCCCCTCCTATTCCTCGGCGGCGGACAGCCGCCCCGTGAGACGATGTGAACAACAAGGGAGAGGATGGCGGGGAAGCGTTGTTAGGGCCAACTGCTTTTCTCCTCTTGCAGTTGGGTTCGGTCGACGAAGACTCCATCGGCTCGCTCTGGCACGACACCCTCATAAACGGCACCTTGTAAATGCTCAATCCTTCAATCTCTGGTGGATGCTCCATCTGGGATCGATACTCCCACCACCGCTCCCTCACGATCGGATCCGGTGAATCTATTTGCTCCATGCTCCAGAGGAGCAGCTCTATGTACTCCTGCATAACTCCCTTCAGGAGTATCGCCACCTTTTTGCTCTGTTGCAGATATTTGGCCATGGATGTCGCCATCGCCGCTAGTTGGTCCTTGTTGTCAAACCAAGATTGTATCTCCAACATCCTAGCTAGCTTCATAGGGTCGCCCTCTGCGATCCTCACGTATCAGTTGTACTCCTCCATCGATCTACTTCTCCACAGCACCTTCACTCATCGTCGGTGGTTTTTGAATGGAAGTGGAGAGGAGCAGCGCTGGTTTTGGGTTAGAACAGGAGAGGAGCGATGCTGGTTTTGGATTGGAACAGGAGAGGAGGGGCGGCGGTTTTGAAATGGAAGAGGAGATGAGCGGTGCTGGATTTTGATTGGAACAGGATAGGAGCAACGCTGGTCTTGGAAGTATTTTTTTGTTTTGCGTATTTTAAGTCAAAGTTTGACCACGTACTGTATTTGACAAGCAAATGTGAATGCATGTCACCAAAAATTGTATCGTTTGGTTCGTATCCGAATGTACTTTCAAATTATATTATTTTTGTAACGTATAACATATATTTTATTTGTGAAAATCATGGTCAATTATGACCCAGAATAAAAGGGAGACTAGTTAATGTGGGATCGCTTTCTTAATTGAAGGGTAAATTGATTTTGATTTTGATCCAGTCACAGCGCGCCGGCCCTCTCGTCCAATCCTAAATCGCTGATGCACGCTCCTCTCCCTCTTCTCCATTGCAAAACCACCTCCTCTCCTCTCCATCATCTCCATTCCAAAACCACCATCTCGCCTCTCCCTCTTAACAATTGCAAAACCACCTCCTCTCTTCTCCATCATCTCCATTCCAAAACCACCATCTTGCCTCTCCCTCTTCTCCATTGCAAAACCACCTCCTCTCCTCTCCATCATCTCCATTCCAAAACCACCGTCTCGCCTCTCCCTCTTCTCCATTGCAAAACCACCCCCTCTCCTCTCCATCATCTCCATTCCAAAACCACCATCTCACCTCTCCCTCTTCTCTATTACAAGACCACCGTCTCTCCTCCCATCTTCTAAAGCTAGCACCAGACCACTTTGATACGTCTCCAACGTATCTACTTTTTCGCACACTTCTCCTCTTGTTTTGGACTCTAATTTGCATGATTTGAATGAAACTAACCCATACTGACGTTGTTTTCGGCAGAACTACCATGGTGTTATATTTGTGCAAAAATAAAAGTTCCCGGAATGGAACGAAACATTTTGAGGATTTTTTATACCAATAATAAGAATTTCTGGAGCCAAGACCCACCGGAGAGGGGCCCCTGGGTGGGCACAACCCACCAGGGCGCGCACCCCTCTCCTGGCGCGCCCAGGTGGGTTGTACCCACTTGGTGGCCCCAGTGATGACCCCCCTGATACTATAAATTCACATTATTCCAGAAAAAATAAGGGAGAAAGAATTATCGCAATCCACGAGACAGAGCCGCCGCCAAGCCCTGTTCTTCCTCGGGAGGGCAGATCTGGAGTCCGTTTGGGACTCCGGAGAGGGGGGTCTTTGTTCTTCGTCATCACCAACCCTTCTCCATCGCCAATTCCATGATGCTCCCCACCGGGAGTGAGTAATTCCTTCGTAGGCTCGCTGGTCGGTGAGGAGTTGGATGAGATTCATCATGTAATCGAGTTAGTTTTGTTAGCGTCTGATCCTTAGTATCCACTACGTTCTTAGATTGATGTTCCAATGACTTTGCCATGCTTAATGCTTGTCACTTTGGGCCCGGGTGCCATGATTTCAAATCTGAACCATTTATGAATTCATCATTATATCCATGTTTTAGATCCGATCTTGCAAGTTATAGTCACCTACTATGGTTATGATCCGGCAACCCCGGAGTGACAACAACCAGGCCCACTCCCGGTGATGATCGTAGTTTGAGGAGTTCATATATTCACTATGTGTTAATGCTTTGTTAAAGTTCTCTATTAAAAGGAGGCCTTAATATCCCTTAGTTTCCAATATGGACCTTGCTGCCACGGGAGGGTAGGACAAAAGATGTCATGCAAGTTCTTTTAATAAAGCATGTATGACTATTTATGGAATACATGCCTACATTATATGGATGAACTGGAGCTAGTGTCGTATCGCCCTAGGTTATAACTATCTCATGATGAATATCATCCTACAAGTCACCGATCCAATGCCTACGAATTTATCCTTATTGTTTCTGCTAAGTTACTATTGCTATCATCACTATTACACTTGCTACAAATTACTGCTATCATTGTTACTGTTATTGTTGCTGCTATCACTATTATCAAAACAGTCAAACTACTTTTCTACTAATCACTTTGCTGCAGATAATTAATCTCCAAGTGTGGTTGAATTGACAACTCAGCTGCTAATACCTTCAAATATTCTTTGGCTCCCCTTGTGTCGAATCTATAAATTTGGGTTGAATACTCTACCCTCGAAAACTGTTGCGATCCCCTATGCTTGTGGGTTATCAAGACCTTTTTCTGGCGCCGTTGCCGGGGAGCATAGCTATATTTGTTGAGTCACTTGGGATTATTATCATATTATCACTATGAAGTATCTGAAGGATCCAAAGACTAAGATTTATCCCTCTAAGACGAGGGGAGGTAAGGAACTGCCATCCAGTTCTTCTTTAGATTCACATTCTTTTATGAGTAAACTTGCAACACCACCACATGCTATCAATCCTGATATGTCGCAAGTTATTGATGATGCTTATGATGATGCAAGTACCTTGCTTGATAATGATGATGTGCCACTTGGTGAATTTCTTGATAAACAAACTGCTAGAGTTATACAACATGATGTTGTTGAATCTGATGATGAGCTTGAAACTAAAACTCCTAAAACATCTGCTAGAACTAGCCTTCCTAGATATGAATTGCCTAAGATATCGGAATGTTATGTTATGAGTGAAGAAGCAACTAGAGATATTCTTGCTTGTAATGATAGAGATGATCTAGAGAAATTACTACAAAAGTATAAAGAAAAATCTCTGAATGCTAGAATGAAAGGTGATCCTAAGTTTGCTACTTCACCTATCTTTATTGATGATAAGGATTATGAATTCTCTGTCGACCCAGAGCTAATTACTCTGGTTGAATCTGATCCATTCCATGGTTATGAAACTGAAACTGTTGTGGCACATCTTACTAAGTTGAATGATATATCCACCTTTTTACTCATGATGAGAAAACTCGCTATTACTTTATTCTCAAATTAGTTCCTTTCTCGTTAAAGGGTGATGCTAAAGCTTGGTACAATACTCTTGCTCATGGTTGTGTGCGTAGTCCCCGGGATATGGTTTATTACTTCTCTGGAAAATATTTTCCTGCTCATATGAAACAAGCTGCCTTACAGGAAATATTTAACTTTGTGCAAACTAAAGAAGAGAGTCTCCCACAAGCTTGGGGGGAGGCTTTTCCAGTTGCTTAATGCTTTGCCTGATCATCCTCTTAAGAAAAATGAAATACTTGATATATTCTATAATGGACTAACCGATGCCTCTAGGGACTTCCTAGATAGGTGTGCTGGTTGTGTTTTCAGGGAACGAACTATTGCTCAAGCTGAAGAATTATTGAATAACATATTGAAAAATTATGATGATTGGACCATTCCTGAACCACCGCTGATGGAGTCATGTACCTAGGGTAGGGTCACAGACCTGATCTAAGTACCCTGCACAAGGACACCCTTAGAAGAGATCACCTTCCAGTCGACCTACGAGGAACTCACTCGACTGACTTGAAGGACTCGACCACGAAGACTCACTCGACCACCAGAAGATCAAGAGGCACTCTGCACTGCAACGGTCTATAATTAAGTAGACTTTATGATAGTAAAGACACTTTATGTGGGGCGTTACCAGTAACGCCCCGGACTTAATGTACCTTAAACCCTTCATTACGTGGGTTGGTTGGGGTCCTGGCGCACTCTATATAAGCCACCCCCCTCCACAAGCAGAAGGGTTCGGCACTCTGTAATCCATATACACATAATCCACTCGACCGCCTCCGGGCTCCGAGACGTAGGGCTTTTACTTCCTCTGAGAAGGGCCTGAACTCGTACATCTCTTGTGTTTACAACCTCTCCATAGCTAGGACCTTGCCTCTCCATACCTACCCCCACTCTACTGTCAGATTTAGATCCACGACAGTTGGCGCCCACCTTGGGGCCGGTGTTTTAGCGATTTTGTGGAGAAGTTGCGATTCTTCCGAGTACTTTCATCATGGTAGCTGCTGGAGTTTTGGTCGAGGGTCGAGAGATTCGTCTCGGTGCTCTCACCTTCGTCGCCGACGACTCCGCCTGGCTCCAGGAGGCTCCACTCGACGTCGATGCGCTCCCCGTCCGCGGTGCGATGCATTTTCGCGCATGTGTCCGCGGCGTTCTGCTGCGACAACCGTCGACCCCATATCGGTCGACTCCCCTATCGACCACCCTCCCGGTCTCCCGCCAGCGCAAGCGCTCGGGTCGGTCGAGGCTTCAGCGGTGGGTGAGACACGCGGTGGCTCGCCAGACGGCCACCACCCAAGTTGCCGCAATCGAGCCCGACGAATCTCTCTACGGCTTGTTCGATCTGTCGACTGGCTCCGTAGAGACTGCATCCGAATGCGATAGGAGTGATCCAGCAGCGGAAATCCTGATGGTCGACGGGCCTCGCAGCCCCCCTAGCTTCGCCCGTGATGGTGGGGCAGGCGACGGAGGCGACCCCGCACGAGACCACGAAGAATACCAGCCCGAGCCACTCGACTCTCTGCAAAGAGAGGAACTTCGCCGCAGGAACATGGATGCCCTGCATACTCCCATCGCAGGAGAAACCCCCGAGGCTCGCGCCTTGGAGGAGGCACATTTGGCCAATTTGGCTGAACGCGCTCGCCTGGAGAATCTTCAGCGAGCACTCGACGAGCGCGCGCGGCAACGAGTTCCCGACGCCAATCAACGTTAACTCTTCCCGCCGACTCAGGTATATCGAACCCCAATCCAGAATTTAGCAGCTGTGACCCGTATAGCAGAGTCCATCCAGCCCTCTCAGTCGGAAGCTGGCAGAGGCTTGATGCAGATCAGGGATCTGCTCCGGGCAGCAGGAGATCAGAATTCAGCCGTGTCGCAGTCGCGCAACAGAATTCACAGTCGATCCGTCGCTGCGAATACGGTTCAGTCGGCTCACAGTCCCAGATCGCCTCCGCGGCGTGAAGGGCGCAAGAATCGGCGAGACCAATATGGAGACCGACACGACCGAGATGATAGGCGTCGATTGCCCACTTCCCCTCCGAGGGGTGGGTCCTACGCTCCTCGGCAGCAAGATGACAGACGTCAGCTCAGTGCGGGGCGAAGAGTTCCAGTCGACCCCAGAGAACCAGGCTTCGACGCGCGATCCATTATCGTGCAAGGCTTGGTCGACAGGAACAGAGCCCATCGAGGTGGACTCGACAGAGATGCGCCCACGAGCAGTCGAGTGCACGTTTCTGGTCCGGAATGTTTCAGCAGAGCTATCAGAGCCGCAGTGATTCCTCCCAATTTCAGGTTGGCAACAGGAGTCAGCAAGTTCACCGGTGAGTCTAAGCCTGAAACTTGGCTTGAGGACTACTGAGTGGCGGTTCAGATTGGTGGTGGGAATGACGAGGTGGCCATGAAGCATTTGCCCCTCATGTTGGAAGGTTCTGCCAGAGCGTGGTTGAATCAGTTACCTCCTAGCAGCATTTACACTTGGGAAGATCTGTCCCGAGTGTTCGTCAGAACGTTTGAAGGAACTTGCAAGCGACCGGCTGGATTGACGGAGCTGCAAGTCTGCGTGCAGAAGACCAATGAGACTCTCAGGGAGTATATTCAGAGATGGATCACTTTGCACCATACTGTGGAGAATGTGTCTGATCATCAGGCAGTCTGCGCCTTCAAGGATGGTGTCAAGAACAGAGAATTGAGTTTGAAATTTGGTCGAACCGGAGACATGACCTTGAGTCGGATGATGGAAATTGCTACCAAGTACGCCAATGGCGAAGAAGAAGACCGACTCCGAAGCGGCAAGCACAAGCCAAGCCAGTCGGAGAAGGGAAACACCAGTCGGAAACAGAAGCGGAAGGCTGAACCGGCAGCTCCTGGAGAGGCTCTGGCTGTGACTCATGGAAAATTTAAAGGGAAACCAAAAGGATCCTGGAAACCTAAGAAGGTAAAGGATAAAGAAGGGAACGACGTGATGGATATGCCGTGTCACATCCACACGAAGAAAGACGAAGAGGGGAATATCATTTACCCAAAGCATACCACTCGCCAATGTCGACTCCTGATCCAGCAGTTTCAAGGAAAACAGTCTAAAGACAAGGAAAAGGAGTCGGACAAGGCCGAAGACAAGGAGGACAGTGAGGAAGGATATCCGCATGTCAACTCCACTCTGATGATCTTTGCAGATGTGGAAAGCAAGAGTCGATTGAAAGTCATTAACCGCGAGGTGAACATGGTTACCCCAACAAAAGCAAATTATCTGAGATGGTCCCAAACACCCATCACATTCGACCAATCTGATCACCCGACTCATATTGCCACCCCTGGGAGGCAAGCTTTGGTGGTCGATCCAGTTGTCGAAGGCACTCGACTGACAAAAGTGCTGATGGACGGTGGTAGCGGGCTGAATTTGTTGTATGCAGACACACTGAAAGGAATGGGCATTCCGAAGTCCCGACTGAGCACCAGTAACATGAGCTTTCATGGAGTTATACCAGGGAAGAAAGCCGAGTCACTCGGCCAAATAGCTCTGGACGTGGTGTTTGGTGATTCGAAACATTTTCACAAAGAGAAGTTGACGTTTGAGGTCGTGGATTTTCAGAGTGCATATCATGCCATTTTGGGGAGACCAGCTTATGCACGGTTCATGGCTCGACCATGTTACGTGTACCTCAAATTGAAGATGCCCGGCCCCAAAGGAGTGATCACTGTCACCGGTGATCGGAAAAAGGCAGAAGAGTGCTTTCAGAAGGGCTCAAAGATTGCTGATTCCCAGGTGACAGCGGTCGAGTTTGAAGAATACAAGCAAAATGCAGATCCGAGTGATTTGCTGCAATCCAAGAAACCCGCCACAGAATCTGCATTTCAGTCGTCGGGTGAGACGAAGCCTGTTCACATTCACTCGACCGACCCCGATGCAGCCCCGACCCACATCTCCACAACACTCGACCCAAAATAGGAAGAAGCGCTCATCCAGTTCCTCCGTGAGAACTGGAACATTTTTGCATGGAAGCCCGCTGACATGCCAGGTGTTCCCAGGGGACTGGCTGAGCATCGCCTAAGAGTCGACTCATCAGCAAAACCAGTCAAAGAGCATCTTCGGTGGTCCGCCGTCCAGAAGAGAAAAGCCATTGGTGAGGAAGTGGCTCGACTGTTGGCGGCAGGATTTATCCGAGAGATATACCACTCCGAATGGCTCGCTAATGTCGTCATGGTTCCTAAGAAGGACAAATCGCTCCGAATGTGCATTGATTTCAAGCACATCAACCGGGCCTGCCCGAAAGATCATTTTCCTCTCCCTCGCATAGATCAAATTGTTGACTCGACCGCGGGATGCGAGAGATTGTCTTTTCTAGACGCCTACTCCGGGTACCACCAGATCTGTCTGTACGGACCCGACGAGGTAAAAACAGCTTTCATCACTCCATTCGGGTGCTTCTGCTATATCACCATGCCATTCAGCCTCAAGAATGCCGGAGCCACATTTATGCGAATGATTCAGAAGTGTCTACTCACTCAAATCAGTCGGAATGTGGAAGCGTATATGGATGATATCGTCGTAAAGTCACGAAAAGGTTCTGACCTGCTCCCTGACCTCGCCGAAACATTTGCCAACCTCAGAAGGTATGATATCAAGCTCAATCCATCAAAGTGCACATTCAGAGTTCCCGGTGGCAAGTTACTCGGTTTTCTCGTTTCCGAGCGAGGGATCGACGCTAATCCAGAAAAGATCGGCACTATTCTCCGAATGAAACGCCCTATGCGAGTGCACGATGTCCAGAAGCTTACTGGATGCTTGGCCGCATTAAGTCGATTCATCTCACGACTCGGTGAAAAGGCATTGCCTCTTTACCGACTAATGAAGAAGGCAGACAAGTTCGAGTGGACTCCAGAAGCTGATGCAGCGTTTGCCGAGCTAAAAGCTCTGCTCTCCACCCAGCCGGTGCTTGCTGCTCCAATCAGCAAAGAGCCTCTATTGCTTTATATCGCAGCCATAGGACAAGTCGTCAGTATAGTGCTTACGGTCGAGCGGGAAGAAGAAGGAAAAGCTTTCAAAGTTCAGTGCCCAGTGTATTATTTGTCTGAAGTCTTGACTCCATCCAAGCAGAGATATCCTCATTATTAGAAGCTTGTGTATGGAATATACATGACCACAAAGAAGGTTGCTCATTATTTCTCTGATCATTCCATCACAGTCGTCAGCGACGCTCCACTATCAGAGATTTTGCACAACAGAGATGCAACTGGTCGAGTGGCGAAATGGGCGATTGAACTTCTTCCCCTTGATATCAAGTTTGAGGCAAAGAAAGCCATTAAGTCCCAGGCAATAGCAGATTTCCTCGCCGAGTGGATTGAACAGCAGCAGCCGACTGAAGTTCACTCGGAGCATTGGACCATGTTTTTTGATGGCTCTAAGATGTTGAATGGTTCCGGTGCCGGGGTTGTCCTGGTTTCCCCCAGAGGAGATAAGCTCAGATATGTGCTCCAGATTCACTTTGATTCCTCCAACAATGAGGCAGAGTATGAGGCCCTTTTATACGGATTGCGCATGGCCATTTCACTCGGCGTCCGTCGCCTGATGGTCTATGGCGATTCAGATTTAGTGGTCAACCAAGTGATGAAGGAGTGGGACGTGAGAAGCCCAGCCATGACTGGATACTGCAGTGCAGTGAGGAAGCTGGAAAAGAAGTTCGAGGGGTTGGAGCTCCATCATATACCCCGACTGAAAAATCAAGCAGCTGATGATCTAGCAAAGATAGGTTCCAAGAGAGGAGCCATTCCGAGTGGTGTGTTCTTAGAGCATATACACACTCCGTCAGTCAAAGAAGATCCTTTCACCGAAGAAGCTCCACAGCCCAAGAGTGCCACAGATCCGACTGAGGTTGAAGTCCCAGCAGTGGTCAACTTGGTCATGGAGGCCTTGGTGGTCATTCCCGACTGGACAGTTCCGTATATCGCGTATATCCTGAGAAAAGAGCTTCCGGAGGATGAGGAAGAGGCTCGACAGATCGTCCGTCGATCTAAAGCCTTTACCGTAATCAAAGGACAGTTATATAGAGAAAGCGCGACTGGAGTTGGTCAGAAGTGCATAACACCAGAAGAAGGTCGAATCATCCTTAATGATATCCACTCGGGGACCTGTGGTCATCATGCGTCCTCTCGGACCATCGTGGCCAAAGCATACCGAGCTGGATTTTACTGGCCAAAGGCGAATGAGATGGCAAAGGAAATAGTGGATAAGTGCGAGGGATGTCAGTTCTACTCGAATATGTCGCACAAGCCTGCATCAGCTCTGAAGACCATTCCACTCGTCTGGCCTTTCGCAGTATGGGGGTTGGACATGGTCGGTCCTTTGAGAACAGGTCGAAGTGGCTTCACGCATGTACTGGTGGCAGTCGACAAGTTCACCAAGTGGATTGAGGCTAAACCAATCAAGAACCTTGACGCCGGTACTGTTGTTAGCTTCATCAGGGAACTGATATTCAGATATGGAGTCCCACACAACATCATTATGGATAATGGGTCGAACTTTGACTCGGAGGAATTCAGGGATTTCTGCAACTCTCAAGGCACACGAGTCGACTACGCTTCAGTCGCCCATCCGCAGACGAATGGACAAGCAGAGCGAGCCAATGGCCTGATTCTCAAGGGATTGAAACCCCGACTGATGCGTGATCTCAAGCATGCAGCTAGAGCGTGGGTCGACGAACTTCCCTCGGTGCTTTGGGGACTGCGGACCACACCTAATCGATCGACCGGAAGAACTCCATTCTTCTTGGTCTACGGAGCTGAAGCAGTCTTGCCGAGTGATCTTCTCCACAATGCTCCTCGAGTTGAGATCTACAAGGAAGCAGAAGCTGAACAAGCACGGCAGGACGCAGTCGACCTTTTAGAGGAAGAAAGGGAGATGGCTCTGATCCGATCGACCATCTACCAACAAGATTTGCGTCGTTTCCACGCCAGAAATGTGAGGGGTCAAGCCTTCCAGGAAGGAGATTTAGTTCTCCGAGTGGATCAGAAGAAACATCACAAGCTTGCCCCTTCTTGGGAAGGACCCTTCATCGTCACCAAAGTTCTCCACAACGGGGCGCACCGTCTTTACAACATCGAACATAATATCGACGAGCCTCGAGCTTGGAACACGGAACTACTCCGCCCATTTTACACTTAAGTTTATCACTCGGATGAGTTGCAATAAAGTACTCCTGTAGTTCATGGATTTCAAAATAATAGTGTCATAGTTCCTCCATAATTTTTGTCACTTTTTATTTTGTCCAATAAAATTTTCCCCTCAGTGGGTGACTTAGCCGCGAATCCGTTTCGCCTAAGTTTGTAAAAATCCTTACCGAGTGGTGAGCTAGACTCCCACTCGGAGGCTTAGCTGCGAATCCGTTTCGCCTAAGATTAAATAAAATCCTACTGAGTGGTAAGCCAGACTTCCACTCGGGGGCTTAGCTGCAGCCTAGTGCTCGCCTAAGTTATCAAAATCCTACCGAGTGGTAAGCCAGACTTCCACTCGGAGGCTTAGCTGCAGTCCAAGTACTCGCCTAAGTTATAAAATTCCTACCGAGTGGTAAGCCAGACTTCCACTCAGAGGCTTAGCTGCAGTCCAAGTACTCGCCTAAGTTATAAAAATCCTACCGAGTGGTAAGCCAGACTTCCACTCGGAGGCTTAGCTGCAGTCCAAGTACTCGCCTAAGTTATAAAAATCCTACCGAGTGGTAAGCCAGACTTCCACTCGGAGGCTTAGCTGCAGTCCAAGTACTCGCCTAGGTTATCAAAATCCTACCGAGTGGTAAGCCAGACTTCCACTCGGAGGCTTAGCTGCAGTCCAAGTACTCGCCTAAGTTATAAAAATCCTACCGAGTGAAGAGCAAACCTCTCACTCGGGGACTTAGCTGTAGTCCAAGTACTCGCCTAAGTTATAAAATTCCTACCGAGTGGTAAGCCAAACTTCCACTCGGGAGCTTAGCTGCAGCCCAGTGCTCGCCTAAGATATAAAAATCCTACCAAGTGAAGAGCAAACCTCTCACTCGGGGGCTTAGCTGCAGCCCAGTGCTCGCCTAAGATATAAAAATCCTACCGAGTGAAGAGCAAACCTTTCACTCGGGGGCTTAGCTGCAGCCCAGTGCTCGCCTAAGATATAAAAATCCTACCGAGTGAAGAGCAAACCTCTCACTCAGGGGCTTAGCTGCAGCCCAGCGCTCGCCTAAGATATAAAAATCCTACCGAGTGAAGAGCAAACCTCTCACTCGGGGGCTTAGCTGCAGCCCAGTGCTCGCCTAAGATATAAAAATCCTACCGAGTGAAGAGCAAACCTCTCACTCGGGGGCTTAGTTGCAGCCCAGTGCTCGCCTAAGATATAAAAATCCTACCGAGTGAAGAGCAAACCTCTCACTCGGGGGCTTAGCTGCAGCCCAGTGCTCGCCTAAGATATAAAAATCCTACCGAGTGAAGAGCAAACCCCTCACTCGGGGCTTAGCTGCAGCCCAGCGCTCACCTAAGTGGATTAAGGAATAAGTCGACTGCAGTGAGCGTCTTGCTTTGAACCTGCAAAAGACATTTCAAGCCAAAAGCAATCATATTCAAACATCAAATTCAAGTTCGGAACGATACCTAAAGGAATCGAAAGTGCTCAGGCATTAATCCTGTTAAAGTTTATCGGTTACAACTCCACTCGGCATACCGAGGCAAATTTAAAGCGTGGAGCTTAAAAGAAGTTTTTTACCCCTCCTGTGGAGGGCTGGAAGGTGCAACAAACTCATCAAGATCAATTCCATCTGCGATCCGAGTGGCAGCAGCAATGAAAGTTTCCATAAAGGACCTGAAGTCGTGTTTCTTGGTGTTGGCCACCCGGAGGGCTGCCAGCTTGTCTTCTCGCGCATCTTTGCAGTGGACTCGGGCCAGACACAGAGCAACATCTGCACCGCACCGAGCCGAGGACTTTTTCCACTCCTGCACTCGACCACTGACCGTGTTCAAGCGAGCCATCAGCGACTCGAGGTCGTTCTGGAGTGTCTCCCTTGGCCAGAGCGTTGAGTCCACGCGAGATGTGGCGACCTTCAGTCTTGCAAGATAGTCCACGACAGCTGCAACACGGGACTCCAGTCGGAAAACATTCATGGCAACTTCGTCGTTCACCGAGGAATTGACGGGGTCAAGGTTTGGTTCCAGCCGGCTAGTCTCTTCTTCAAAGTCTTGACAAAATTCTGCAAGGCCGATCACCGAGTCAAGGCAATGGTCGAATGGAAAAATCACAGTTGAAAATGATTGTTGAGCGTAAAGGTTTACCTTCAAGCATAAGGAACAGCTTCTTGGCAAGACCACTCAGGAAGGCCTCCAGATCATTTTTCTTCCCAAGAGCAGCTTTCAGATTGGTATTTTCTTGTTCAAGCTTGGTGACTGAAGCTAACTTCTCGTCAGCAAGCTTGATCTTCTCAGCTAGTTCAAGGTCTTTTTTCTGTTGGGCCTCCTTCACCTTACCTGCAAGTTACAGCAAGATCAGATTTTGAAACAAATAAAGGGAAAAAGCAGTCGTCGAGGTCTCACCAAACATACCTTTGGTCTCCTCCTTTGCCTTCGTCAGATTCTCCTGAACCAGCTTCAAATCCAGCTCGAGCTGAATGTGCTTGTTTTCCAGCTCAGTGTAGCGAGCTGCAAGGTCACAGGATCTCTGCAAAGAATCAATCGACTAAATGTCAAAGATAATTCACTTCCGAGTGGAAAAGGAAAAATCATGCGTTTCTAAGACTACAGCCGAATACAAGCATTCGACCGTAGTCTCGGGGACTACACCCAGTGGGTGCACTCAGAGTGCCCCCACTAATCCTATTGAAGACAGAGTCGACCAGTCGACCTCAAAAAAAAACAAAAAAAACAAGATGTATTCTTTAAGACTGTAATCGACTACAAGCAGTCGACCACAGTCTCGGGGACTACACCCAGTGGGTGCACTCAGCGTGCCCCCACCGGTTTGCAAAATCCAGTCGCCATAGTCGAATGACGGAAAGACTGAACTTATAAAGCCTAAGGCCGACTGCCAGCAGTCGACCTTAGCCTTGGGGACTACACCCAGTGGGTGCACTCAGTGTGCCCCCACCGGTTTGCGAAATCCATTCGCCATAGTCGAATGACGGAAAGACTGAACTTATAAAGCCTAAGGCCGACTGCTAGCAGTCGACCTTAGCCTTGGGGACTACACCCAGCGGGTGCACTCAGCGTGCCCCCGCTAACACGGAGTTTAAATCGACACACCCAGTGGGTGATTACTATAAATTCTGGAAAGAAAAGTTTTTGATAGCATATCCTAACAGAACAAGCGGTGGTCGACTGACCTGAACATTGCTTTGAAGGGCGGAACTGGCGTCGTAAGCTGCCTGGCTCGCATCCCGGATGGTCTTCAACTGCTCCATCATGATCCCTGCCTGGCGTATCGCCTCCTTCGCGGCGCCAGCTCGGTCCTCTGGGACGTGGTGCGTCGTGAAGAGGGAGGGCTGCAGAGCACTCGTCAGTGGATCTGTGAAGGACACAGTGTGTCGAGTGGTGTTCTCCTCCTCCGCGACCAGAGTCTCAGGCACCATCACATCCTGGGGCACCCTGCCGGCAGACGCTTTCCTACTCCTTCTGTGCTTCAGCGGTTCCTCATCTTCATCATCATCAGGGAGAGTGATAACAACATTGGATGGAGCTACAGAAAAGAATCAGAATTAGAGATCATGAGTCAGTCGACTAGAAACGGTGTTAAGAGTATAGTACCAGGCTTTGAGGTTGCTGCGTCCTCCATCTCATGGTCGTCAGCCCGGGCTGAGGTCTCGGAAGTAGCAGCACTGCAACTCCAAAGAATCAGTCGACTAACTCCAGCGCCAACCAGAGATAAAGTTCGCACAAAACAAGAAGACTTAAGCAGCATGATTACCCTGATATGGTGGGGATGGACACCTTCATCTTCGGCAGGAGCTTGGTCGGCTTTGACGGGGCCGCCCTGGGCTGCTTCGACGCCTTTTCAGTCGGCGCCGGAGAGGTGGTCCGAGGGCGCTTAGTCGACTGTGTAACAGTCGCAACCCCCTTGCCACGTTCAGTCGCAGGGTCATGGACAAGCTTCGACCGCCTTTCCGAGTGCGGTGGTGCGACCTCCTCCTCCTCTTCTTCGTCCTCACCATCATCATCATCATCGTCATCATCATCATCATCATCCTCGGCGGCGTCCGAGTCCCACTCCTCCTCCTGGCTCTCGCCCCCGCTCGCTTCTCCCTCCTCAGTCGGAGCATGTGCTCCATTGGGCATCGAGTACAGCTCAGTGAGGACCTGATAGACATCAAGACAAAGATCAGTCAACCGATCGGCAGAGAAAACAGAAATAAATGTGACAAGAATACAATGGGAAGTGGAGCAGACATACCTTGTTTGGATCACTGTGGTGGTCGAGTGGAGGAATCCTTCTGGCTCCGCGAGGGTTATCCTTGTTCCCAGTAATAGCGGCCATCCACCTTTCCAGAGTGGCATCGTCGACTGCTTCTGGATTGACCCGAGTCTCATCCTCAGTCCTGCGGTACAACCACATGCAATGGCTCCGGAACTGAAGAGGCTGGATACGACGCCTAAGAAAAACCTCCAGGAGATCCATACCCGTCACTCCCTCCCGAACCAACTGAACTACACGCTCCATCAGCATCTTAACATCAGCTTTCTCCTCCGGAATCACCTTCAGAGAGGAGGGCTTGTTCACTCGGCCCATGGTGAACTGAGGGAGTCCACTCGACTGCCCCGGCGTCGGCTGATCCTGGCAGTAGAACCAGGTCGACTGCCAGCCTCTGACTGACTCGGGAAATGTCATGGCTGGGAAGGTGCTCTTGTTCCTCACCTGGATCCCCAGACCCCCACACATTTGGACAACTTTGGTTTTTTCGTCGCCTGGGCTCGCCTTCTTCACGGTCTGGGAGCGACACGTGAATATGTGCTTGAACAAGCCCCAATGCGGTCGACAACCCAGAAAACTCTCACACATGGACACAAACGCGGCAAGATAGGCGATAGAATTCGGGGTGAAGTGGTGGAGTTGCGCTCCAAAGAAGTTCAAGAAACCACGGAAGAAAATGCTCGGCGGCAAATAAAATCCGCGGTCGACATGGGTAGCCAGAAGCACGCACTCACCCTCTTTCGGCTGGGGCGGCCACTCTTTCCCCGGAAGCCTTGCAGCTCCATGAGGGATCAGGCCCTCGTTGGCCATGTCGAGGAGATCCGTCTCCGTGATGGTCGATTGGATCCAATCTCCCTGGACCCAGCCTTTCGGCAGGCGAGATCTAGACGAAGACCCGCCGCGACTGGTGGATCTCCCCTTCGCCTTCTCCGTCGCCGACGCCTTCTTCGCGCGTTCCAGCGCCGCCGTCTTCTCCTTGACCATGGCTGCCGGTGAGACGCGCGAGGAGAAGTTGTGCGGAGGCGAGAGCGAGCGCATTGGGCAGAGACGAAGGGAGCAGAGAGAGAATGCTGAGGCACTGCTCAAAAAACCCTCGCCGGGCGCGTTTATAAGATCCCTTCCGAGTGGATGACAGGTCGGCCCGGTCGGTCTAATCATATCCTGAAACAGTTGCGTGGACGTGATACGTGGCGAAAAAAGCGGCGCGGGGATCGAGGCGTCTATGCCCTGTCCCATCCGAGCGTCACGGTCCGCCCCACTTCGCGCGCTTCCCCAAATTTCGTATCCCGCGGAATCCGCGAACAGCAGATCGGTCTGCCAGACACGGGATTTCCTGCGATCCGTCGCTCGGAAATCGTCGAAGTCCAAAAGATCACTCGACGAAGGAAAAGAATGGATCGAGTCGACTGAAGAAAAGGTGTTCACTATCAACAAAGAGATTTTTTGGTTCAAAACAACGCATGACCAGTATGCGAAGGCTAATCGGAAACAGCATCAACTCCTTCATCACTCAAGCCTCAAACCATTCGGGGGCTAATGATGGAGTCATGTACCTAGGATAGGGTCACATACTTGATCTAAGTACCCTGCCCAAGGACACCCTTAGAAGAGATCACCTTCCAGTCGACCTACGAGGAACTCACTCGACTGACTTGAAGGACTCGACCACGAAGACTCACTCGACCACCAGAAGATCAAGAGGCACTCTGCACTGCAACAGTCTGTAATTAAGTAGACTTTATGATAGTAAAGACACTTTATGTGGGGCGTTACCAGTAATGCCCCGGACTTAATGTACCTTAAACCCTTCATTACGTGGGTTGGCTGGGGTCCTGGCGCACTCTATATAAGCCACCCCCCTCCACAGGCAGAAGGGTTCGGCACTCTGTAATCCATATACACATAATCCACTCGACCGCCTCCGGGCTCCGAGACATAGGGCTTTTACTTCCTCCGAGAAGGGCCTGAACTCGTACATCTCTTGTGTTTACAACCTCTCCATAGCTAGGACCTTGCCTCTCCATACCTACCCCCCACTCTACTGTCAGATTTAGATCCACGACAACCGCCTAAACCCACTCCGAAGAAGAGGGGTATATTATATCTCAGTCCTGAAGATATGCAAGACGCAAAGAAATCTATGAAGGAAAAAGGTATTAAAGCTGAGGATGTTAAAAAGTTACCTCCTATTGAAGAAATACATGGGCTTAATACACCACCGATGCCTAAGGTGGTAGAGGTAAATTCTCTTATGAACTTTAATGAAAATCATAATCCTCACAATATGCATCCTAGTCAATGCCTTTATGAGTTCGAGAAATACATTAGAAAACAAGATCACTTCAATACAAATGTTATGAAACAATTGAAATATAATTCTGATATGATTGCTCGCTTGGGTGACTTGTTATTTAGAATATAAAATGATGTTAGAGCTGTTGGAAAACATGCTTCTATGGTTCAAACTCAACTAGAACAAGTTGCTAAATATCAAAGAGAATTGCTTGATGAAATGAATCATAATATGCATGACTTTGCTGTTAGAGTTGCAACTAGGGGAGGTAAAATGACTCAAGAACCACTTTATCCCGAGGGACACTGTCGGTGTCAAAACCGGCGGATCTCGGGTAGGGGTCCCAAACTGTGCGTCTAAGGTTGATGGTAACAGGAGACAAGGGACACGGAGTTTTACCCAGGTTCGGGCCCTCTTGATGGAGGTAATACCCTACGTCATGCTTGATTGGTATTGATGAATATGGGGGTTACAAGAGTTGATCTACCACGAGATCGTAATGGCTAAAACCCTAGAAGTCTAGCATGTATGATTATGATTGCCTCTACGGACTAAACCCTCCGGTTTATATAGACACTTGAGGGGACTAGGGTTGTACAAAGTCGGTTACACAGAAAGGAATCTTCATATCCGCACGCTAGGCTTTCCATCCATGCCAAGGAGAGTCACATCCGGACACGGGAGAGAGTCTTCTGTCTTGTATCTTCATATCCCATTAGTCCGGCCCATGTCCAGCAGGTCGGACGCTCGAGGACCCCTTAATCCAGGACTCCCTCAGTAGCCCCTGAACTAGGCTTCAATGACGAGGTGTCCGGCGCGCAGATTGTCTTCGGCATTGCAAGGCGGGTTCCTCCTCCGAATACTCCAAAACAGCTCTCGAACACAGAGAACGTGCCTGGCTCTGTAAAACAAACACCACATATATCCGCAGAGATTATAATATTTCATGAGTCCGATCCACTAACAACTTTCATAGCATGACATCATGTCATAACCCGGTCATTATTTCGAACCGTTTTTAGCCTCCTGCTCCATGTTTTAAGATGCAATTTTATTGGCACATCTTGTCAAAGCAGAGATCATGTCCTCTTATTATGGTATTCTCGTTAATACGGGCATGGATAACCCAACCGTTTCGTTGGCACGATCCCTTGGGAATAGGCAGGCTTTAAGGCCTATGAGGAGGCGTTTGATATTCATCGCTTTTATAAAGGGGCACAAACCCGTCTTTCTCCTCTGCGCCTACCTCTTCCTCAACCTTTCCAACCTCGACTTCCAGCACCCAGGTTTCAACTTAATTGCTCCGAGCCTCCCAGGTCATGTTCGGGCCCAACCTTCAAGGCCGGTGGGTGGCCTCCTCTGTCACACAGGAGGATATCGCGAAGCTCCGAGCGGCAAGATATCTGACCGCGGAAATCCTCCACAGACTCCCTGCTAAGGGGCAGGTTATTCCTACTCCCAGATCCGATGAGAGGGTCATATTCATCCCCCACTTCCTCCAGGGGATAGGGTTCGCTCTCCATCCCTTTGTTCGTGGTATCATGTTCTATTACGGGCTAGACTTTCATGATCTAGCTCTGGACTCCTTCCTTCACATCTCGGTGTTTATTGTCATGTGCGAGGCCTTCCTTTGTATTACCCCTCACTTTGGTTTATGGCTCAAGACCTTTAATGTGAAGACGAAGGTAATCGAGGGGAAGCGCGTGGAAAGAAGAGGACCGCCTCCGAAGATTTGGAGGTAGAGGCTCCTAAGCGAGGGAAGATGTCTTTGCCAGGCGGTTCGGGTTCAGAAGACGACGTTGACGCGCAATTCCTCCGTAAGGACAAGCCTTTAGCCGAATCGTAAGTGAACAAAGGTGTCCCAAACATCTCCCGTTCCTTTCCGCTTACAAGGGTAACATCTAAAATATATGTTTGCAGTCCGGAACGCAGTCTTCCTCAACAGTCCTCCTCCTCGGGGGATCTTCTTCCAGAGATGATGGAAAGCGAGACGCCTCCATAGACCCTCTCGCCCAATAGGGCGGATGACCTTGAGGTGTCGTCCTGGAGGATTTCTCCTAATCAACAAGTGGTGCGAGGGACAATGAAGACCACGCCCGAAGGTGATACTTCGGCAGTCCAGGGTCCGGGACATGCAGCCCCTTCGAGGACCAACAATAAAGGCCCCAAACTATCCGGTTTACAGCCGGAGACGACTCCAGGGTCGAGTAAATACATCCCTTTGAAGGGAGTCCATACTCCCACCGCCGCTTCCAGGAATTAGGAGGCACCGGATACATTGATGAACGTGTTGCGACATGCGTCCATCTCAGAGGAACATCATACCTTGATGGGTATGGTAGTTGAGAGGATTCTGTCCGCGAGAAGAGAATTGAATGAAGCCTTCATGGGCCTGCTAAGAGGCTTCGAGGTATGTAATGTAATATCTTCAATTGCACTCTTCATGTGAAAATGCACCTGTGTATAGATAGTAGTCCCTGAGACTCTGGTTGGCGTCCAAAAGGGCGCGATAAGAGGATCAAAAAAGATATGCCTGGGAAATAATACAACTAATTGGAACACGTGATGTTTCATCCATGGCGACTGCCCGTGCTACAAAGGTTGCAGATCTGAAGCAGAAACTTGATGTGGCGGATGACGACATCACGCTTATTAACAGGTGGCTTGACGAGGCGCAAGGTATGTTTTGGGGCAGTCAGTATATGTATGTATAATAATATGAGCATGAAGTGGAGAATTATATACTGAGATATGCATAACTACAGGTGGTGTTGCCGCGGTTGAGACCCTGCGGGCTGAGCTCGTCCGTGCCAAGGAGCAAGCTAGGATGAGTGATGCAGTTGCCAAGAAGGCAACTGCTGAGTTAAAAACTGAACAGGCTGCTCAGCGCCAATGCGAGGAGAGAATATCTACCATGGCGTGCGAGCTAAAGGATGCCACTGTCCGATGTGAATTCATTGGAAAGGATAGCAAAGTCAAAACGACCGATCTCGACAAGGCCTTACAAGAGGCGAGAGAAGCGCGGTCCGAGTCTAGAGTGGCTTAGGAGGAGATTCAGAAAGCTGGGGAAATAGCGCCCGGTAAGCCTTCTTTTTACAGACTAAATTCGGTGATCCGAAGTATGCCCCGCTTAACCAAATGTGGAGTTCTCCCGACGCATTCTTGGACTTGCCGAAGAGTGTCTCCAATGCTGTGCAGTTTTACCAAGCCCAAGAAGGACATGCAACGGAGAAGCTTTTCTGGTTGCAATTCAGCATGCCAAAGCGTCTGTTGTTGCTGAATTAACAGATGGCCCAGTGGGCCGAGCTCCACAGAATATCCGGATCTTCCATGAAGGACGTCGTGATCTGGCTGTGGCCGACGGAGCCAATTCCGAGTAGTTATTTCGGTTTGGCGCAGTGACTTGTTGATGCGGTGCCGCGTATCAACGCTGTTAAGCGGTCAAGGTGCATTGAAGGTGCATGGATGGCCCTTGCCCGGGTCAAGACGTACTGGGCGAAGATGAAGGCCACCGATATTGCAGCAAGGAGTCCATCCAGGGGCAAGGACCATCACACGCCGGAGCATTATTTTGAGGATGTCCTTGAGGGCGCCCGCTTGATAGAGGGTTAGTGCTCGAAGGATATGATTTTCGAGTAATTGTACCGAAATTTTAAAAACAATATTATGATATATTATAGGCTATGCTTTTTTCCTGAAAGTTTTGGTTCCTCTTGTGCGGCCGTTTTTTGTATAATCTGAAAGTTTTCTAGTCGTTGTCTTCAGCACCCTCGCATATAATACGGGGGTGTTTGTAAAAGCACTTGATCACTCTTGCCCCAACGTCTTGGTCCATGAAGGAGGTGCCAATGCAGCGAACTAGGCAATCGGACTATACGGCTTTAACACTTTCACTTAGCCATAGGAGTTTGACGGTGGGTCTATGATATAGCCCCTAGTATGTACGCGGTTATCCGAATACGGTGCGTTACATAGGTGACCAGAAGAATGGTCATTCGTGTAATACAGAAGGAATCGCGAAAGATTATGATAAGTCATCGAGTGGTTGACCAGCTCTCGCCGCATCATGACAGTCAGTTTTTGGCTTTCTCTACTAAGGTTCTTAACGAGGTGAACCGGAAACACAATCGCAGTAGTTCTCCCTTTACTACCTTAGCCGATAGGGCGGAACGTAAGGTGGTAAGCACAGGAGCCGGGCAACCCAACTATTGACCAAATACATGATTTGGAGCTGATGCATATAAGGTCAAACTCATGACGCCGAAGTATGTTATAAAGTTGTTCATACTTGTCGGCAACTCATATGTTTCCATATCGAGCCCCTGGCAATTTGTGTCGAGGTGCGTGCGTGAAATAACCGAAGAAGCAAAAATTCAGTTCTTAGAAAAAGCAAATACTGAATGCGGACTATGTTCACTGGAATCTGATTGACGCGTTAAACACAATCTATCAGATTATAATGCCGCTACCCGGACTATTTAACATGACGGGGGTCGAAGGCTGAGGAAAAAGGCACTTTACATGTTTGAAATAAAGAGTGTGGTCTACATTAAATTATTTGGACCTCCTGTCGCACGTCTGCGTTGCCTTGCCTCGGCGAAATGACTCCTTGGCCGGAATAGCCATTGGTCATCTGTACGAAGCCGAACTCAGAAAGAGTCCGTAAGATGATTAGACTTTGAGTCACCTTTGGTAAAATATAGATGATAGTTAGAAAAAAGGGGAAAAGGCTATGGGAGTGCGGACCGTATTGTAGGCCTGTCCGTATTGTGCCTCCATCGATGACCAGTGTATTTTAAGTGCATAATTATGTATGCGCGGTACAAACTTCGTAGCTATTTGAGGCGAATGACGGTGGCCGAACTGCTAATCCAGCTCTGAGATTGATCAGTCCTGTTTAATAAAGACCGGCGGCTTGTTGGCCGATGGGATACGCGGCTTGATGGAGCCGCTTTGTACTTCGACTGCAGTAGCCGTAGTATGCTCCTCTGTACGGAGGGAGCATTCTGTGTTTCCGTTTATCGTGGTGATGCCGCATGGACCGGGCATCTTAAGATTTAGATAAGGATAGTGTGGGACTGCGTTAAAACGAGCAAAAGCGGTACGCCCGAGCAATGTGTGATAGCTACTGCGAAACGGGACAATATCGAAGGTCAAGCCTTCGCTTCGAAAGTTCTTTGGCGAGCCAAAAACGACATCCAATGTAATTGAACCCGTGCAGTGAGCTTCTATGGCGGGTACTGCTCCCTTGAAGGAAGTTGTGGTGGGATTGATTCTTGAAGGATCAATGCCCATTTTGCGGACAGTGTCCTGGTAGAGTAGATTAAGGCTACAGCCTCCGTCCATAAGGACTTTCATGAGATGGAACCCGTCGATAATTGGGTCGAGGACCAAAGCGGCCAAAAATTCGTGACGGATACTGGTTGGGTGGTCTTTGCGATCAAAAGTGATCGGGAAGGCCGCCCATTGGCCAGATTTTGAGGCAACCGGCTCTATGGCGTAGGCGTCCCGTAGTGCGCATTTGCACTTCCCCATAGGGATGTGCATCACATGTACCACATTTACTATTTTTTCTTCGGGGGAAATTGCTTCTAACCCTCGGTGTTCGGTTGGCGAGTCTCTTCGTCGTCGCTGTCACTGGGCGACCCCTTCCCCTTGTGTTCGGCGTTGAGCTTGCCGGTTTGTTTGAAGACCCAACAACTTCTGTTGGTATGATTGGCTGGTTTGTTGGGGGTGCCATGAATTTGGTAGGGTCTATCCAGTATCTTGTCTAGATTGGATGGTCTGTCTCTGTTTGCCTTGAATGGCTTTTTCCGTTGACCGGGTTTGGAGCCGCTGAATCCGGCGTCGACCGTCGTGTCTTGTGTTCCTTCATTATTATTTCAACGCTTGTGTTTATTGCGTTGTGGCTTGTCGTTGCCATCTCGAACTTTGGAAGTGCCTGGATCACTGGTGATGTTGCTTCTACGAGCGAGCCAGATGTCCTCTCCCGTGCAAAAGCGGGTCATCGGAGCGGTAAGGGCTGCCGTGGATTTTGGTTTTTCTTGTCCGAGGTAGCGGGCGAGCCATTCATCTCGGATTCTATGTTTAAAGGCCGCGAGGGTATCGGTGTCCGAACAATCGACAATTTGGTTCTTTTTAATTAAGAACCTCGTCCAGAGCTTCCTGGCCGACTCCCCGGGCTGCTGGATAATGTGACTTAGGTCATCGGCATCCGGAGGCCGGACATATGTACCTTGGAAGTTATCGCAGAAGGCGTCTTCCAAATCTTCCTAGCTGCCAATGGAATTTTCGGGCAGGCTGTTCAACCAGTGCTGAGCTGGCCCCTTGAATTTTAGTGGGAGGTATTTGATTGCATGAAGATCATCGACGCGGGCCATATGAATATGGAGAATGAGGTCTTCAATCCATACTGCGGGATCTGTGGTTCCATCATATGATTCGATATTCACGGGTTTGAACCCTTCTGGGAATTCATGTTCCATTACTTCATCAATGAAGCAGAGGGGGTGTGCGGCGCCTCTATATCGGGTCAGATCGTGACGTATTTTCAGATGGAGTCCGTCTGCGGTTTTCGGCCTAGACGTGATTGTCCTTGCCATGTTCAGCTTGATAGTCGTCGTCGCGCGTCGGGGCATGCCCCTGCGATCTGTAGATCGATCTGACCGGACCTGCTTTATTCTTCAGGTCCTGCCGCAGGTCATACGTGTATCCCCGAGCTGTTTTATCTCTGCCTTTACAACGAGGTAGGACGGGCTGGTGTTCGGCTTGAGTTCCCGCTTTGTCCCGGCCACGTGGTGGTCGATCAGCCACATTACGCGCTGATGGTATGGGCTCAAGTGCCTCATCATCGAATTGAGGTAGCAATTTATGCTTCGGGTAACTTTTGATTGGGCGCTCGAGGCCGTATTCCTCTGCTGCCAGGACATTAGTCCATCTATCGTTGAGCAGATCTTGATCAGCTTGAAGCTACAGCTGCTTCTTTTTCAGGCTCCTTGAAGTGTCTATTAGCCGTTGCTTAAAGCGCTCCTGCTCGAGAGGTTCCTCAGGCACGATAAAGTCTTCGTCGCCGAGGCTCACCTCATCCTCAGAGGGTGGAAGGTAATTACTATCCTCCGAGTCTTCGTTTGCAGCATGTTCATTAGGGCTTACTTGCCCATCCTCCCGATCATTTTGTTCAGAGCTTTGCTCGACGGGGTTTTCTTGGTCTTCGGCATCATTCGGGGTATTGTTGTCTCTCGTGCCGGTATTGCTGTCTTTGCTGTGGCGCGATTTAGAGCGGAGCCATTGGCGCTTTGGTTGTATCTCGGGAGGTTTATCCTCTACTGGATTTTTCTCATTATCGCTGTCACCCTCCTTGGGTGGCCATCCAGCGTCCGGTAAACGGCGGGTTTTCGGCTTGCTCCTCCCCGGCATCACCGTCCATACCGTCGATGTCTTAAGAGCCGTAATTGAGCATGTTAGTTAAGTCCTCAACTGTGCCGATGAAGTGGGTGGTGGGTGGGATGTAAAATTCCCTGCTCTCAGCCCCTAGTCCGGGTTGGGCATAGTTCGGACGTTGCTCCTCTGTAATCACGAGGGATCGCATCAAGTCCAGAGCCTCGCTTAAAGGCGAGGTTTGTCGAGGGAGAAAAGAATCCGTGGATTATGGTGGAAAGGGAATTCCTTGGCCAAGCTCACATGACGCTGACTCCGAGAGTTCGGAGCCAGTATCCGGGGAAGGGTCCGGCTTTGTGATGGTTGCCGGCGTCACTGCTTCCTCCGACTCTCCCATATTGGGCCTAGTGGTCACGGATAGTCCGGCGGTTTTAGAAATCCCGTCTTCGGTCCTGGCAAGGCGCTGCAGCTCTAAGGCAAGAGCGGACTCTGGGGTCGTGAATCCTTGGAAGATCAAGTCTCCTTGGATATTAGCGACATAATCCAGGTTTCCAAAACTAATCTGGTGACCTGGGGCGTAGCTGTCGATCTGCTCCAGATGGCCAAGCGAGTTGGTCCGCAGTGCGAAGCCGCCGAATACGAAGATCTGGCCGGGGAGAAAAACCTCCCCTAGGGCAGTATCGTTGTAGATAATGGATGGAGCCATCGAACCTGAACTCTCAATGAAAGCACCAATCTCGGTGTCAAAACCGGCGGATCTTGGGTAGGGGGTCCGGAACTGTGTGTCTAAGGTTGATGGTAATAGGAGACAAGGGACACGAAGTTTTACCCAGGTTCGGGCCCTCTTGATGGAGGTAATACCCTACGTCCTGCTTGATTGATATTGATGAATATGGGGGTTACAAGAGTTGATCTACCACGAGATCGTAATGGCTAAAACCCTAGAAGTCTAGCATGTATGATTAAGATTGTCTCTATGGACTAAACCCTCTGGTTTATGTAGACACAGGAGGGGACTAGGGTTGTACAAAGTCAGTTACACATAAAGGAATCTTTATATTCGCACGCTAGGCTTGCATCCACGCCAAGGAGAGTCCTATCCGGACACGGGAGAGAGTCTTCTGTCTTGTATCTTCATAGCCCATTAGTCCGACCCATGTCCAATAGGTCGGATGCCCGAGGACCCCTTAATCCAGGACTCCCTCAGACACCCTAAAAGAATTTAACAAGATTCACAAAGAAACAACACTAGTGCACCTAGTCCTTCAAGGAAGAAAAAGAAAATGAAAATGATAGGACTTTGCACACTTCTAGTGAACCTGAAATAGAGAAACCTCCTGATAATGAAAATGAAGTTTCTATCTCAGATGCTGAAACTTAATCTCGTAATGAGCACTCACCTAATGATAATGAAAAAGATAATGATGAGGTTCATTAAGACTCTCAACCAACCGATGATAAAAACCAGATAATGATGTTGAGATAGAACCACCTATTGATCTTGATAACCCACAACCTGGAAATAAAAGATATGACAAAAGAGACTTTGTTGCTAGAAAACATGGTAAAGAAAGAGAACCGTGGGTTGAAAATCCTATGCATTTTCCACCCAACTCAACTAAAAAGAATGATGATGAAGAATTTGAATGCTTTCCTGAAATGCTGAGGCCAATCTTTTTGTGTACTCGCTTGACTAATATCCTGAAAATGCCTCCCTATGCAAAGTATATGAAAGACATCATCACAAATAAAAAATACCAGAAGCTGAAATCTCCACTATGCTTGCTAATTATACTTTTAAAGATGGAGTACCTAAAAAACTTGGAGATCCGGGAATTCCAACTATACCTTACTCTATCAAAAAGAGTTATGTGAAAACTGCCTTGTGTGATTTAGGAGCCGGTGTTAGTGTTATGTATTTCTCTTTATATAAAAGACTTGATTTGAATAAACTCACACCTACTGAAATATCTTTGCAAATGGCTGACAAATCAACTGCCGTACCTATCGGTATCTGTGAGGATGTGCCCGTTGTTGTTGCTAATGTTACTATTTTGACTGACTTTGTTATACTTGAGATGCCTGAGGACGACAACATGTCGATTATCCCTAGTAGACCCTTTTTGAATACTGCAGGGGCTATTATTGATTGCAATAAAAGCAAGGTCACTTTTCATATCAATGGTAATGAGCATACAATGCACTTTCCGAAGAAACAATTCCAAGTGAATGGTATTAATGTTATTGAAAAATCTCTGACAATCACTATTGGAAGTTTTCAAATACCTCTACCTACTGTCAAAAAGAAATATGAAATACTTATTGTTGGGGAAATGCATATCCCCATTGAGGTAACTTAGTGATTTACAAAAGTTCTTCGGTTTCATACTAATCGAAAGTGGTTGTTAATAAGACTTGATCAACCTTATTAATGAATCATTTTTGAACGGTATGAAGTTGATGAATTTAGTAAGCACTACTTTCTGTCCTTACTTTTTATTCTCTATTTTTATTTGTTAAATAAAGTAAAATGCCATGTTTTGTCTGTTTTCTGAATTTCCTATGCAAGAAAAAATGACCCAAAAATAAAAGTTCTCGAAATGCCCTAAGAATTTATATGATTTTTTCCTAAATATATAGGAATTTTTGGTGCAAAAATAACCAGAGGGGGGTGCACCAGGTGGGCACAACCCACCTAGGCGCGCCAGCACCCCCTGGCGTGCCCTGGGGGGTTGTGGTCCCCACGTGGGCCCCCTCACTTTTCTCTTTATCCCACATTGTCACTTACCTCCAGAAAAAAATCACTCTTGCTCTCTCTCTCTCTCTCTCTCTCTCTCTCTCTCCCGTGTTCTTGCTCATTTTGCTGCCAATTTCGATCTCTTTTCTCGAAGCTCCATTTCCGAAACTGTTTCGGGAGATTGTTGCTTGGTATGTGACTCCACCATTTGTCCAATTAGTTTTTGTTTGAGTGCTTTATACTTTGAATAATTAGCTACTCTTGGTGCTGCTATAGATGTGCTTGCATGTTGAATTCTTAGTGTTCTAAGTAGTTTGAATGCTTGCTATGGCCTCTATGTATCCCTATGAGTAGTTGCTACTAGTTTTGTTGGAAAAAATTTGTGAACTAAAAATTCAGATATCTTCAGGAAATATGGCTCAAGGAAGAACTCCGAGGGTGTTATTGGGGAGTCTTCTGAAAATGATCTCCACCCTCGGAGGTTGGCAGAGGTACGGCCGTGCGAATGGTCGCACATCCCGTTCCTGCAAGAAGCTAGAATTCATGAGGTGTTCATGCAATTCATTGCCAATGCCGGTCTCACCGACTTCATCACAGATGAGTGTGACCAGCACCAAATCCTCAAAAATATGTTTGTTCAAAGCTTTACTTTCCTGCCTAGAAATAATCCTCCTGAAGTGAGCTTTGATTTATATGCTGAAAATCATCAGATACCACTTACTGAGTTTTGTGACATATGCTTGATCCCTTCTGACGGGAGCTTGGCCGAGCCTAGGCCGACTGAGTTTGAGGATTTTTGTCGCACTTTGACAGTGGGTGATGAGAGGAGAGTGTCAGCCATCACTGCCGGTGGTTTACATTTCCCTGCTGTCTGTTACTTTGCATATTTCATTACCAAATGCTTGCTTGCTAGGGAGAAGGTGGGTGCACTTAGTTCACCAGACCTTGTTGTCTTACATCGTGCAATTGAGGGCGACAACACGTATAGCTTGGGAGCTATCGTGGCTCGTCGCCTACACCTTAATAAATCCCAGGGTAAAATACATGGTGGGATTTTTGCTACTCGTTTGGCGGCTCACTTCGAAGTTGAGATACGCCCTCATGATTTCCCTTTGACCAAAGTTTACCTAGACCGTGCAGCCATGGATCACCATCACTTTCTTGCACATGATCGTCCTGACATTGCCATTCCCTATAACTTGGTCTATAACATTGACACTCGTGATGTTATCCCCTTTCCTGCACCTGCTTTGTTTGATTCTGTTGCCAGGGGCGGATACCGGATTATGCCTGCAGACATCCTCGCCTACTGGAACACCCACGCTACTGCAGAGGCTGCACAAGCACCTCCACAGTGGGATCAGTGGATGCCCGCTCCTCAGCAGTGGGGTGAGTGGATGCCTGCTCCTCAGGATCCATACTACCGTCCAGGCTACTGATTCACTAACAACTTAGGCCAAAAGCCTAAGCTTGGGGGAGTACGTGTTTCTCACCGACATTATATTTTCACATATCATTCTATCTGTCGGTGTTCACACTTTTTCATTGTATCATCCATGCTTAGATTTATTTTCTTGCATTCTTCTTGTGTGTTTGAAAAACTTTAGAAAAACCAAAAAAAATTAGTTGTAGTTAATATACTTTCTACGCATGCTTAGTAGTAGCACTAAAAAGAAAATCCAAAAAGATTTCCTTGTTATTCTTTTGCTTGTTGGGAGCTTTCCCGTGTAAATAGTTTTTCTCATTTTTGATTTTTATTTGCTTGTTAAAGAAAACCAAAAACTCCAAAAATATTTCAGTGTGTTTCTCTGAATCTCTTTTCTTTTATTCGAGTTGTACCGAAGAGAAGACCACGATGAAAATGTTGAGTAGCTCTCATATGAATAATTGTTGAACTAATAAGAGCCCATTTTACCTTGTCTTCTCCTGTTGAATAAAATGTTTGCAAATTCCAGCTTAGTCCATGGCACTCTTGCACTATTATTATTTTCATATCATTCGGTCGTGCAAGTGAAAGGCAATAATGACGACATTCGATGAACTGGCCGTGGCAAAGAGAAACTGGTGTGAACTCGACTTGTCATGTCTGTGTAAATATGTTTAACCTAGTGCCCATGCTTCAGCCCATTATGATTAAACATGTTTGCAATGACAATTAGAGATTTTAGTTTCTCATGCCATGCATAAGTAGCTGGGAGTTAATAATGATTTATCTTGGATATCAACATAGTGTTAAGATGATTGTGATGTAGTATGATGATATGGTATCCTCCTCTGGATGTTCAAGTGGCTTGACTTGGTACGTGTTCATGCATGTAGTTAAATCAAAACCAACATAGCCTCTATAATATTTATGTTCATGGTGTTCATATCCTACTCATGCTAGTGTCCAATGTTACTTATGCATAATGCCTGGTTATGATCGTTGTAGCTCTCTAGCTGGCTGCTTCCCAATCTTAAATTGCTATCCTTCGCCTGTACTAAGTGGGAATTATGCTTGTACATCAAAAACCTTGAACCCAAAGTACTCCAGATGAGTCCACCATACCTACCTATATACGGTATTACCCTGCCGTCCTAAGTAAATTTGCATGTGCCACCTCTAAAAACTTCTAAAAAATTATCTATTTTGTGTGCCTGGATCATTCATGGAATGACAGGAGGTGGTTGATATCTTCCGTGCTAAGCATGTTATCCTCAGGTCGAGTGTTTATTCACTCGCCATCGCACGAGGAAATGGGCGGTAATAGCGATGCCCAGTCCCAAACTGCAAAATACAAAAAGAGTTCATCTCTTACATAATCAAATAAAAACTCCCAATGGAGTCAAAACCTTTACTTTCTGCTTGGGGACCGCCGCTAGCATGCTTAGCATGGAAGATGTTGATAACCGATGGTTGTGAAGTGAATAAGAAGGGTGCATGTCTCAAAATATCATGTATCTCTATTTTAAAAACTAAGCTCCAGCACCTCTGCAAATCACTACTTCCCTCTATGAAGGGACTTTCTATTTACTTTTATGTTGTGTCATCACCTTCTATTAACAAGCGCCAGAAACTGAGTACAGCGCAGCGGTCATGATTTATGCATTGTGTATAGCTAATGTTGGGTGCATCATTACTGGATCTTTTCTACCATGAATTACAATGTTTAGCCGCTGCTTGAACTTCGGAGGTGCTCTGCATTTATGTTCTGCGGTCTCAGAAAGGGCTAGCGAGATACCATTATTGTCATATTATATCATGGATGTTTTGACAATGTGTTGTTATTTGAGATATCTTATTATTGCTCGCTGGCTAATTATGTCATTGATATGAACCATTATAATCTTTAAGAGTTATTGTTAACATGGTTAGTTATAATGTTGGTTGAAACCCTGGGTGTTGTTTAAGCTTATTTATGCAAACAAGAGTAAAATAGTTCGTAAAAGTTTTTCTTTCTCACTTTCATTTTATCAACTGAATTGCTTGAGGATAAGCAAAGGTTTAAGATTGGGGGAGATGATATGTCTCCAACTTATCTACTTTTTCTCACGCTTTTCCTCTTGTTTCGGACTCTAATTTGCATGATTTGAATGAAACTAACCTCGGACTGACGCTGTTTTCAGCAGAACTACCATGGTGTTGTCTTTGTGCAGAAATAAAAGTTATCGGAATGGAACGTAACTTTTTGAGGATTTTTTAATACCAATAATAAGAATTTCTGGAGCCAAGACCCACCGAAGAGCAGGCCCTAGGTGGGTACAACCCACCAGGGCACGCCCCCCTCTCCTGGCGCGCCCAGGTGGGTTGTACCCACCTAGTGGCCCCACTGATGACCCCCTGATACTATAAATTCAAATTGTTCCAGAAAAAAATAAGGGAGAAAGAATTATCACGGTCCACGAGACAGAGCCGCCGCCAAGCCCTGTTCTTCCTTGGGAGGGAAGATCTGGAGTCCGTTTGGGGCTCCGGAGAGGGGGGTCTTCAATCTTCGTCATCACCAAAATATCTCCATCTCTAATTCCATGATGCTCCCCACCGAGAGTGAGTAATTCCTTCGTAGGTTCGCTGGTTGGTGGGGAGTTGGATGAGATTCATCATGTAATCGAGTTAGTTTTGTTAGGGCATGATCCCTAGTATCCACTATGTTCTTAGATTGATGTTGCTATGACTTTGCCATGCTTAATGCTTGTCACTTTGGGCCCGGGTGCCATGATTTCAGATCTGAACCGTTTATGAATTCATCATTATATCCATGTTTTAGATCCGATCTTGCAAGTTATAGTCACCTACCATGATTATGATCTGGCAACCCCGGAGTGACACCAACCGGGCCCACTCCCGGTGATGACTGTAGTTTGAGGAGTTCATGAATTCACTATGTGTTAATGCTTTGTTCCGGTTCTCTCTTAAAAGGAGGCCTTAATATCCCTTAGTTTCCAATATGGACCACGCTGCCATGGGAGGGTAGGACAAAAGATGTCATGCAAGTTCTTTTAATAAAGCACGTATGACTATTTACGGAATACATGCCTACATTATATCGATGAACTAGAGCTAGTGCCGTATCGCCCTAGGTTATAACTATCTCGTGATGAATATCATCCGACAAGTCACCGATCCAATGCCTACAAATTTATCCTTATTGTTTCTGCTAAGTTACTATTGCAATCATCACTATTACACTTGCTACAAATTACTGATATCACTATTACTGTTACCATTGCTGCTGTCACTATTATCAAAACTATCAAACTACTTTGCTACTAATCATTTTGCTGCAGATAATTAATCTCCAGGTGTGGTTGAATTGACAACTCAGCTGCTAATACCTTCAAATATTCTTTGGCTCCCCTTGTGTCGAATCTATAAATTTGGGTTGAATACTCTACCCTTGAAAACTGTTGCGATCCCCTATACTCGTGGGTTATCACACTCAGAAGACATCTATGGAGAGGATGCATCAGCGAATCAGGCAGATCGCCGGTGGTGACCATGCAAAGTTAGCCAGGTTGAAGGAGATCCTAACTTGGTTTGACAATGAGTGGGATATTTCATGGACGGTGAGGGCTATGTGGCAATGTATGCTAAATAGCGAGATGGTGGCGATGAGGGCGGCGATGTACTCCTCGGCGGCAGTCACGCCGCAATCCTTCGAGTTCATCGAGTATCTCGTATGGGAGATGGAGCAGACAGATTCGCCCGAGGCGAAAGTCAGGCGAAGGTGGTGGGCGTACAGGTCGAACGTTGAGCGCGCAGAGGTGGTGGGCGTACAGGTCGTTCATGAGGGTGCACAGCTAGTCGGAGCCACAGGAGTATTCGTTCTCCCACCGCAAGAGGAGGCCGGATGGCGCGACGTCGCTTCCCCACCGTTCTCCATGGTTCCCTCGATGCTTGCCTCATTTCAACGGCGGCTGTAGGGTTTAAGGTAAGCTTCGCACTAACCTAATCTTCCATATGCTCATGCTTACAATCAGCGTGACAGCTAATGAAAATCATGCTTACAATTAGTCTCCGAGTACTACGCCAATCACCCTAAAATAGCTCTGGACCTTTGGGTCAAAGTTGTGACACTGTGTACAAATAAAGAAAAATAGATTGGTGCTTCTTTCATAAAAGAGTACTCCCTAGAAAACTTCCAATATAAGCTACTAGTATTTGGTTAGAGGATTTGTTGCCGAGGAAGATCCGTCCACAGAGAGCGCCACACATCCCACCGGTGGTGGTGGATGCCAATGCGTGCAAGGAGCATGGTTGGTGTCGCTAATTTTTACTTTGCACACCTCGCACTCTGCATATATGCCAGTTCCATCCGTACATTTGTGTAGTTCCACCAAAATGCAGCTGAATAACCCTGTTTGCACAGATAATGAAAAAGTGTGATTACATTATAGTGGCACTAGTTGATCAAACATACACTAATAAATAGAAGAAAATATTGTGATAGTATCATAGTATGCCATGCTGCGAGGGCGAGATGGGCCCTACGGCGCGTCAAACGGTACGCCTCATACTGGAAATCGACCCAAGTCTCCCCGATACACCTTCTGTCAGTGATGAACATCAGTGTACAGCGGTAGTACAAGGAGGGGCCTTGAGAAATTCCAATCTCTATTTTTGTGCAGATCAACTAAAATTAAGCACCCTAGTTTGCAAAAAGGCTTAAACATTAACAATGGGACTAGTTGATGAAACATATACTAACAAAGAGAAGCACTTTCTTTATCTACATTGGAAATGAAATGATACAGAGGAAACTCGCTCTATTTTAACTGTATTATTAATTCATTTTATCAGTGGCACTAGGGTTGAGCAGGTGGCAAACGAGGTGTACCGTGCGTTGCAAGGATGGAGGCCGGGGGTGCTTAGACTTGGATGCTAAAGCTAGCTCTTTCAGTCCCTATCTTCCCCCCTGATGTTTCTCTGGTAGCATTTGGATTGTAATCCAAACTTGGTCGAGCTGGTGCTGCGTCGCCCTACCTGCCTAGCTTATGTGGCAAACTTGTCTCCTGCTAGTACTCAGTCTATTCTAGTAGTAGTTGCATAACTGCCCGTTTACACTAAGATGTTGTCAGATAATGGTTCTCTATGGTTGGTTTTCTTTAATGAAATCGTAGGAATCCACCTCTTTCGATATATAAAAAAATCAGTGGCACTAGCGGTGCCAAAACATTGCCTCAAATTAATAGTGCCAGTAGATTAAGGTGCAAAATAATAACATTACTGCTTTATCATGGCAGTGGCAAAAAAGTAGCACAAGAGAAGACTCAACATGCAGGATCTTTGGCAAACGGTCAGACCAAAAAGGAACATACCTCGTGATGGGAACCATATCTGCAGTCAATGCCATCATAGAAGGGGTCACTCCAGTCACCAACATGAATTATTTAATTCATGGGACCTTTTGGTGCAGTTCACCTAAAATGAAGCGATGTCCCATGAGCCAGCAGCTTCTTCTTTATTTTTTTAAGAAAAGGGCTCTGTCGGATCTCGGGTTCTGGCAAAATCCTCAAGATTCGAACACTAGGGTGCGCACGAAGATCTCTCCCTACCAACTCACGCCCTCAACCTTGCCACGATCTCTAAGCTTAGCTCGACGAACTCGCAACACAAGAGACACAAGATTTATACTGGTTCAGGCCACCTTTGTGGTGTAATACCCTACTCGAGTGTGGTGTGGTGGATTGCCTCTCGAGATGAGGATGAATAGTACAAGGGGAAGAACGGCCTCCTGAGGTGAGGTGTTCTTGTGCTAGGTGGGTGTGAGGACGGGTTGGATCTGGTCCAAGTTGAGATGGTTGAGGCTCTGTTCGTCCGCCCCCTCCTACTGTGGTGGCTAATCCTATTTATAGAGGCCCTGGTCCTCTTCCCAAATATTGAGCGGGAAGGGAGCCAATAATGGCCGATTTGAAAGGGGACAGCTACGACAAGTTATCCTGGCAAAAGCAGTCTTCGCCTGCTAAAGGCTCTGGTGGTGATGTAGCCTTGGGTTCCATGGTGACCTCCGTCTTGCTGTCCTGCTGGTCTTGGTCTCGTTGCGCCGATATGGAAACATTTGCTTGATGCCTCGGTACTCTTTGCATGCGCTTGCCTCCTTAGCACCAAAGAGGAAACAAGGACATTGTGCACGCTGGCGCCCGCCTGGTCTCGATCGTCATGGCTCACGTCATTGGAACCTCGCGAGGTTTGCCTTGCCTTGATCTCTCCGCCCCTCGCGAGCCAACCTGGTGAGGTTGCTCCCGAGGAGGTCATGTATCGTCCGCCTCGCGAGGGTCTTGAATGCTTGTTGGTGAAGATGGGCCATACGGGCCCGCTTGCAGAGCCATACCATGGGCCACAGGCAGGCAAGTCTGGGGACCCCCATTCCCAGAACGCCGACAGTAGCCCCCGGGCCCAAGGCACGCTCGGGCTTGGCTTCGAGGTGAAGCCAAGGGGCAAGTGCGGAGCGCCGCAAGCCCCAATAGCCTGCGGCCTTGGTCGACACGTGGCGATTGATTGGACGTGGGCGTCTCTGCTTCCCCATGTTGCCTCGGCAACTGCCCGACTTGACGAGTCCCTACTGCATGCAAGGAAAAACCATCATTACCATTGATCGTGGGGGGCGCTGGTTGGCCTTCTTCTTCTATTAACGGTGAGGGGGCAGAGCCCCCGTCGCCCATCTCTTCCCATTCCGCTCGCTTCTCCCTCTTTGCTTCATTGCCAGTGGCGGCACCTATGGCGCCGATCTGAAGATTTTCCGCTGCGGAGAAAGGAAATATTCCCCGCAACGAGCCAGGGCCACTCCCGCCGAAGAAGAGGCCGGTCCACCATCGTGGCGTGGTGGTGATGCATGAGGTGACAAGGCCTTGGTACGAGCGGCCTCCTCCTGGGTATCTGTTGCCCCTGTTCGCCCAAGCCGAGGGCTCAGGAGGAAGAGGCGGCGAGCGGTGCCGCGCCCGCCGTGGCCATGGTCGCCATACCGCGGTGGCATGCGTCACTGCCCCTGGAGTCCACGCCGTGAACTCCTCGCGCGAACTTGTGTTGTGGGTGGCGATGCTTCCGAGCACTTGGATCCGCTTCCCCTACTTCTTCTCTACCGAGATGCCGCCAAGGGGGGCCCTCGGGCTTTGGCTGCAGCACGCCGACTGCGATGCACTGGCGATCGGAGCGGAAGTCGAGGCCATCCCCTCGGGCAAGATCTTCATGACCCGAGGCTGGGGTGAGGTCGCTCGAGTGTGCCGTCCAGAGGGCGCCCTCGCGATCCACTTCGAGTACGACGGCGCCTCCATGCTGTCCTTCAAGGTCTTCGACACAGAAGGCCGCCGTCTTGAGTGCTGCTCCGAAAGGGGTCGTCAGGACGGCGTCGCGGCAGGGGTAGGGCCTGCCATCCACGTCGCCAGCGGCTCCTCTGGAAGTAGCAGTGACGCCTGGGAGTCCAGTGATTCTCCCGAGCTCTACAAGACTGGGGAGACGAGCGACGACAGCTACGTGCCCCCAAACTCTCGCCGTGCCCAAAGCAAGGCTGCGGCGGCTGGCCGCCGCCGCCACTGATCTGGATGAGGTTGGCCCCATCCTCTCATGGCCCACTGTTGATGATGCCATTGGCCACCGGGGCGCGTGTAGATAGGGCTCCTAGAAGTTCTTTCCCTTTGTTCCCTGCGAGGAATCAAGAAGTACCCCATGGGGGCATGTAAAGGGTCTGCAATGTCCTTTGTTGATATTATCCTTATTATGACATTGTGCGCGCTCCGTTTCGGCTCGGCTTCCCCTTTCCAACCTCGCGATAGCCTGGTGCTCTACACCGGCAGGTCCTGGACCCTAGGCAGGCTTCAGCCATCGCTGGTATGCCAGGTCGCGATGTCGTGGTCAAGGCCAGGAGGTGAGCGGCCCGAGGTCCAGTAAGAGCCCCTGAGATGCGATGCTTAGGAGGTCCCCTTTGGCGCGCAAATAACCGCTGAGAGGTAGGAAAGGGAGACTACATGGCTGCGGCGGGGCAACACAAATGAGAACTCTATGCCATAGCGATTGGTTGACCCGAGCGTGAAACTTATCTTGGTAGTCCAGGGTCGGTCCTTCGCGAGACGTCAGGCTTGTGCGTTGGCGGTCGTAGCTTAGCCAGGTCAGGCCCGTACGAGCCTCCTCCTCTTCCCACGCTCTCCTTCGTGCTCTACGTCCTCAGGTCCCGGCCCTCGAGCAAGCTCAGCCGCCGCTGGTATGCCAGGTCGCGATGTCGTGGTCAAGGCTAGGGGGTGAGGGCTGGAGAGCCAGTAAGAGCTCCTGAGTCGCGATGCTCAGGAGCCCCCCTTTTAACGCGCAAGCGGATTACATGGGAGAAGAGGGAGCCCACAGTGCTGCCTGTGGGGGGTCCTTAAGAGGTTCCTGCAAGTCAGCACGAGGGAGGGCGCAGGTTGCCGTTATGATAGCCAGGCGGCCACTGATTGCTTCGCAGAGAATGGAGACACTGAGGGCCTGGTGAGGTGGCGCGCACGGCCAGATCTCAGCCGCTCAGATTTGTCGATGTTGCAGGGATGGACCCAGGCACAAGCGTCGTGCCAGCTTGAGCAGCTCCCGTGGTAGGTGACAATCAAGCAGGTGACAGTCATAGATAGATTAAGCATGGAAAGCAAACATGCCACTGGGTCAGGCCCAAGCGGCTTGGGGATGATGCAGCCCGAGGGGCGCCCCCAGCAAGGTAAGCTAAAGACATAAACAAGAAGGGATACATGCCACAGGGACGGACCCACGCGGCCTGGGAATGATGCAGCCATGAGGGCGCTCCCAGCTAAATAAACTTGGAAAATGTCACCTGATTCTGTTGATGAAGGAATGTTGGGGCAACTGAAGGTACATGGCGAAGGGGTTTCTCCTCACGAGCCACCGGGGCCCTGAGCCTCGGGAGGCTCTGGAGGCCTAGGTGGTTCCTTGAGGACCATCGCCATCTCCGCCAGGACTGCGTGATGCCTGTCCTCCTAACCTTCCATGATGCTCCGCAGGTGGCGCTGGAAGGCAACAGTTACGCTCGGCAGGCCCGACGGCATGCGAACGTAGCTGTGAGGTGGACCCTCATAGCATCCAGCACGCGAAGGCCTGAAGCGCTCCTGAGATGCGGCCCGGTTGAGCCCTGGGATGTCGATGCATGCATGCAGCTCACCACCTCACCTGGGTGGGGAGCAACGCTAGGTGAGCGGCGATCGCCGTGCATGGCCCTCGCATCCTGTAGTTCCTGGGTGGTCTTGGTAATGAACTCCTAAGCGTTGGGCGCTCCTCGCCCTGTGTCCTCCTGAGGGAAACATCCCGAGAAGCACGCCTCCAAATGGTTCCTGAGCGCCTCCCTCGTAATGTTGGCAAGGTCTAAGGCCCTCCAGAAGAGAGCCCTCGAGCCCTGACTGAGGAGGGCACCGGGTGCGCCTTCCTATGCGACAAAGGGAGGCGCCCCAGGAGCGGGCGCTGATCCTGACATGGCGCCACTTGCGGTGCCGCTCTCCTGAGGCCCAGTACAGAGTAGCTGCTTCTTCTTCTTGGGGATGGCCTTAAGAGGGTACTCGCCCTTGCTGTCGGGGTCGTTGATTGCTATAGCTTGGAAGGCACGCTCGAGGGATCACACCGCGTCTCTTTCTTCGCAGGGGAGTGTGATGATTCCATCGCTTCCTGGCATCTTGAGGATGTTTGTCAGGACCCCGACTCAATGCCACATCGATCTAACATGTAACACCTCATATCACTTTGCGGCCTCACTCACGGTATCCCCACGGGTGTCGCCTTACCTTTGCCCGGGACCGTTTGCGCATTTTGGCACACGTATATGATGGTGTCGCTAGCATCCATATGATAAGGAGCCCGGGCTGACATGGCTAGTCGTAAACCCAAAGTGGCACTAACTTACAGGGACAGGCATCCATGACCCAGCATCGAACGTGTCGGTCATCAACGAGTGAATCCAGGCTGTAGCACTAGGCTAACAGGACTCCGGTGAACCGGGCTGTAGCGGGCTAGCAGGACTCCGGTATTCATCGCGTGACATTTCCCCGAAGGGGCAGACACAGGATCGAAGAAGGACACATGCCGGCCTGCCTAAGTGTTCCGGAGCAGTAGCAAGCTACCAGGGCTCAGTGGAAGCACTAGGAGACATTTCCCGGTAAGAGAGGCTACTAAGAATAAACAACTAGATAGTCAGATCCCACACATAGCAATACACATTACACGTACAAATAACATGCAAGTATGTGCTGTACAACATGGCATCACAGCATAACTCAACAATCATATAGATAAAGGCTCAGAAGAGCCATCATAGCATTTATTGCAAACAGGGGTCACAAAACCCATCATACAGAGCATACAAGCAACAAGCGGAAGCATTACATGTCTGGGTACAGACATCTACAAATGAAAAAGGCTGAAGAGCCTGACTATCTACAACATCCGATCAAGATCGTAGCTGAGGTACTAGCTACTAGTCGAAGTCCACGAGAACACTAGTAAGACCGAAGTCTCCGCTGCAAAAACATAAATGAAGCAACATGAGTACAAAGGTACTCAGCAAGACTTACATCAGATCCTATCATACATGCATTTGTATCAAGAGGGTAATGTGGGGTTTAGTTGCAGCAAGCCAGCTTTGACTCTGTGGCTATCCTGTTCTACGACTACCAGAAACTCTGGAGGTGAGACAATGTACACGAGTCCACTAATCACCATACAATACACTACTATGGATTCATCCCCGTCTCCCTACGAGAAGGCCCTCCATAGCACTCACACTTGTCTTGAGCATTTTAGAGTATCCACTTTAGGTTGTCTATGTACCATGTAAGCATCCAAGAAGTCCATAACCGTGGACCCGGCTATTCGAATAGATCATGTTAACCCTGCAGGGGTGTACTTCTTCACACACGCTCTCGCCACTTACCGCCATGTACACGTCATGTATCTCGGCAACCTTCAAGCGGAAGCCTGGCGAGGGTGTCGGCCACGACCTGACTAACCACACAAGACTCTAGCCCAGGTTTATCGCCTATTCGGGTTCCATCCGCAAGGAGATCCGGCCGGGGTGTCGCTTACGGCCCCAAACGATGTGTACAGGGTTCCCGAGCCCACCATCCGGGTGCCACTCGGTACACCAGGCCACGTGTGCCTAGTCTGTCCCAAGCCCACCCTGCCGGGTGCCACTTGGTAGAAAAATAGCACTACCTACAAACACCAGAAACTAGTTGCGACTCCTGGACAGAGACCAAGCTGGTTAATAAGTCGAGAGGGGTCGAGTTACCGGAACCCAATGTGTGGTAGTATCGAGTCATTGGACAACATACATAGAACTCAGTGCTTAAGGACGGTTCCAGTGAGACAACCCACCATGTACTCCTACATGGCCTCTCACCGCTACCTTTACCAAATCGTGTTCACACACACTTCACTCTCAGCATCAGAGCATATCGTAACACTCCAATTCATTCCCAATGAACCAGACCTGACACAACTCTAAGCAATAGCAGGCATAGCATGGTAGGAACACAACAATGGCTTCAATCAACTCCTACACATGCTAGTGGGTTTCAACTATTTACTGTGGCAATGACAGGTCATGCAGAGGAATGGGTTCAACTACCGCAGCACAAAGTAGCAGATGAACCGTTGTTGTCCTAATGCAATAACTGAGAGCAGGAGCGAGAGAGTAGGGTTTTATCGAAATGAACAAGGGGTTTGCTTGCCTGGTAGATCAGCAAGGAAGGCACTGCTTCATAGATAGGCACTCTGGAACAGACTCCGGAGCAGGACCTATCGAGAAGGAACAGTGTCGGCAATCAAACACAATCAAATGCAACAATATGATGCATGAACATGGCATGTAGATGTGATGCTGTTTGAGCTAATGCAACTAGTAATCATTTGGTTTGAAGTCCATTTGAACCAAAGGTTCAAATGCATCTCCAAATTAAGCTCCTATATATGCCATAATGTGTTTTCTCATATTCAGCATGTATAAGTTGGTTTGTCATGCATGAAACTAGTACAGATGGAAAGATTGCATTTTTCTGATAATTTTTCATATATAAATTATTTTAATCTGAGCTACGGTTGAATTGTTATGAATTTTTGAACTTTAAAACAATTTCTGGAATTTTCTGATTAAATTTAAATCCAGAAATCATATATTGCGCCAGCATGACGTCAGCACGACGTCGGCAGGTCAACGCGGCTGACTGGGGTCAAACCTGACGTGTGGGGCCCACACGTGAGTGACAGGGGTTAGACAGGGGGTTAATTTAATCCTAATTAAAAGTTAGTGGCGCTGGGGCCCACTGTCAGCCACAGGGGGGGTTAATTAAGCGGTGATTAGCACTAAGCTAATCACCTGACGGGCCGGGCCCACATGGCGGGGCTCAGGCGACGGGGCTCGCCGCCGGCGACCTCTGGACGCGGCGGAGTCCGCGTCACAGGCCACGGGGACGGCGTCTGAGAGCACCGGGGCGTAGCCCGGGCTCTCGCGCATCTGGTGGGGCAGGTGGAAGGAGCGGGGGAGGCCGGAGCTCGCCGGAGCAAAGCTCGCGGCGGCGGCGGGAGCTCGGCTTCGAGCGGGAACGGGCTGCGGGGCACGGGGAGGCCACCTGAGGGGCTCGGCGGCACCCTCGTGGCACTGGGAGCGCGATGGGATGCTCGGTTTGGGCGGAGGCGGGCCGAGACGGCGACGGCGACATGGACGGCGGCGAGAGGCTTCGGCCGTGGTGGGGAACGGCGCTACAGCGCGGAAACGAGGGGGAGAAGAGAGGGGAACGGTGGCGGAGCTCACCGCGGATCCAACGGCGTCGTCGGCGAGCTTGGGGAAGGCTTGGGGCAGCCGGAGCGACAACGGCGATCTCGTCGGCCGGAGCTTGAAGACGACGGCGATTGCGATGAAGCAGAGCTCGCCCGGGTTGCTTGCTCGGTGAGGAGGGAGAGGGGGTCGCGGCGGAGCTCGGGGACTCTACGGAGGGGCGAGGGGACGGCGGGGAGCGCATCGGTGGTGAGCTGCGGCGGCGGCAGTGCTTCGGGTGAGAGAGAGAGAGAGCAGGGGGAGAGAAGGAGGGCGAGGGAGAGTGCGAGAGAGGTCGGGGTGGCTGCGTGGCGTCGTCCGGGCGTTCCAGGCGACGAGGAGGGCGCCAGGCAAGCAGGGAGACTGGTGGCGTGGCGCGGTGGCGCGCGCGCGCGCCGGGCACGCTCCCCTCCCTCTGTCGAGGACGAAGACGACAGAGGAGGAGGCGGGCTGGGCCGCCTGCTGCTGCTGGGCCAGAGGCGCCAGGCAGAAGCCCAGGTAAGGTTTTCCTGTTTTATTTCTTTTTCTAAATTTTCTGACATTTGTTTTGATTTAATAAAATACTAAATCAATTTATTACCTTATGCCAATTTTTGCAGGAGCTAGATATATTATTCCAGAGCTCCTTTATAAATGGCATAATTTTTGGACCATATTTCATATATATAACAATATATATCCAAAGCAAATAATTATCGGATTAATCCAAATGGCCAAAATTAAATATCCATGAGCTCCTAAAAATATTGGTTTGATTTTTATCTCTGTCCAATATTTTCAGAGGGCAACATGAGCATTTTCTTGGACCCTTTTGGAGAAATTTTTATTTGGGTCATTTTCAAAAATGATTCTGAGGGTTCCACCAATCCTCATTTCAAATTTAAATGAAATTTAAATATGATGCACAAATGGCTAGCTAGTCTAAGTCATACCAGACTAGGGATGTGACAACTCGCCCCCACTTGAAAAAATCTCGTCCCGAGATTCAAGGGTTGACGGAAAGAAAGCGGGGTACTCCAGTCGAAGACGATCTTCTCGCTCCCAAGTAGCTTCTCTCTCGGAATGATGAGACCACTAAACTTTGAGAAACTTGATGTTCTGACGTCGAGTGACACACTCTGCTTCATCAAGAATGCGAACCGGGTACTCTCGGTATGTGAGGTTATCTTGAAGATCAAGCGTTTCGTGGTCCACTCCGCGGATGGGATCCGAGAAGCAACGCCTGAGTTGAGAGACGTGGAAGACATCATGAACTCGAGAAAGATGTGGGGGTAGTTCCAACTGGTAGGCAACCTCTCCTCGTTTAGCGAGAATGCGAAAAGGACCAATGTAACGAGGAGCCAACTTGCCCTTGATACCGAAACGATGGGTACCCTTCATGGGAGTAACCCGAAGGTAAGCCTTTTCGCCAACTTCATAAGTCATATCCTTATGATGACGATCATACTGACTCTTTTGACGAGACTGGGCTGTTTTCAAATTCTCACGAATGATGCGAACTTGCTCTTCTGCCTCCTGGATCATGTCCGGTCCAAAGAATTGTCTTTCACCGGTTTCTGACCAGTTCAAAGGTGTCCAACATCTTCGTCCATAGAGAACCTCAAAAGGAGCTTTCTTGAGGCTGGATTGGTAGCTATTGTTATAGGCAAACTCGGCGAAAGGAAGACATTTCTCCCAATCCATACCGAATGAGATAACGCAAGCTCTGAGCATGTCTTCGAGAATTTGATTGACCCGTTCCACCTGACCACTCGACTGAGGGTGGAAAGCGGTACTGAAGGAAAGATGGGTTCCCATGGCAGTTTGGAAACTCTCCCAGAAATGAGAAGTGAAAAGACTGCCACGGTCTGAATTGATCTCTAGTGGAACACCATGAAGTGATACTATTCGAGAAATATATAAGTCAGCGAGCTGACTAGCAGTGATATTTTCTCGAACAGGAAGGAAGTGAGCCACTTTGGAAAGACGATCAACGACTACGAAGATAGCGTTATTCCCTCTCTTGGTCCTGGGAAAGCCGGTGATGAAGTCCATACCAACTTTATCCCATTTCCATTCAGGAATAGCTAAAGGCTGAAGGGTGCCAGCAGGTCTTTGATGCTCTGCCTTAACACGACGACATACGTC